>NW_003852431.1:2764774-2766011 GCF_000181295.1 Otolemur garnettii
GACATAGTTATACTGTAGAAGTACCTTTTTAATTGTTGACTTTTGTGCCCATTATTATTTTAACCAAATTATAAATACAATATTCATCTTTCTAAACATACTTTTCCTCTTCATAATATATTAATTACCCAGGAGTTGCATTGCCTGTTATAATTTCATAAACAGAGAATTCACATTTTCTATAACATTTTCAACATTTTGGTGCTTTGCTTGTTACTGAATGCTGTTTTTTGCAGCTTGTATGAATATAGATTTGGTAAACTTTAGATGTAGGAAAACATTATTTTAATTTATATTAAATATCCAAAATATATGCTTATTGGACTTTGTACTATTTGTACTTCTTGGACTACTAGGAATGTGTCACTTTTCTTCTATAGGCAAAGCTCATTACCGGCTTTTACAGCAAAATAGAAGCCAAGTGTTAATTAAATACATTACCTTGTAATACAAATGAGCTATGATTTTAATCTAGTGAAGAATATTAAATATAACTGTCTTTAAGACTACCATAGTAATGTAATGTCATATTACTTACCTCCCTGAATGAATATCTTTAGAGAGTGAAATAAAAGTAACTCTGTTTTATTTTATGATTATATTAAAGCAAGATGTTCATGAAATTAGGTGGAAATTCGAGATCTACCTCCAAACAAATAAAATGGAACATTTTTATGATGTAATACTACTAAAGAAAGATTAAAAATATGACATTTTCAAAATCAAAATTGACCAAACAGATCAAGAATATCCATGTGAAAATAAAATACATTTTAAAAACACTGTTTCCTAAAATGATGGCTTAAGCAAACTATGTTAATGGATAAGAAATAATGTGAAATAAAATTACCTAGATGGGTTTTCAAATAGCACCTCAGGAAAAAAGCTGGGAAAAAAATTATTCAGGGAAATTAAATACAACATTATCTATTGGAAATGACATATTACTGGAAAAATATGACAGCACAAAACATGTGAAGAGATAATAGAACTAAACAAACAAATCATTACACATGTAGCTTACAATAATGACCAAAAATTGATATGGCACCAAACTGGTTAGTCTTGAGGTTATCTTAGAGTAATACATGAAAAACATATAATGTTGCTAGGTAGAATACTCATAATAGATTGGTCAAAAAGATAGCAGAGCTGCTTTAAACACTAGTATGTCTATCTTAATAATAAAAATAAATAAATAAATCCTTTAGCCCTCAGTCACGGCTCTGTTTTTCTA
>NW_003852431.1:2767470-2769592 GCF_000181295.1 Otolemur garnettii
ATTTAAGAACAGTAGGTTAGAGTCACCAATGAAAGGAATTGATCTTTTCTCTGTTATTCCACGTTTGACACAGTCACAGTGTGGCTTGCCTAAAAACTGATTATGCAGGCAATTTTCAAAGACCAAAGAGAATCTGAATTATTAGGCTCTACCACAATCCTATTTTTTCCCCTTATCTAAAATGAAAAACCACTGGTGTGGCCATATTGTCCTTTTAATCTGAAGAAATACATTTTTATATCCAATAAGAGGGGAAAAAGAACAAAAGGAGAAACTCCAAATGCAAACCGTATGTGTCTTTTAATTTCCCATAGATTCACTTTCCATCAAAGTTGCTGTCATGTAAATTTTAGAGGTAATAAGGAGATATTTGAGAAAATGTGATTGACAGCTTCGTTACTGTTAAGTATATTAAGTCTTAACTTCCTGATGAATAACATCCACTGTGCCTATCACTAATGTTATTAACTAGTATTTGCTGTTGGTATCACCAAATAATTGATTCCCTTCCCCCCTCTTCCCTTTTCCTTTCCATTCCAAAACAATTGATGTTTTCTAAAATTTAAAATATTGAAATTAAAATTGAAAAAACAGAGAGAAATCACACATCATTTCACAACTTAGAGATAACCACTATCAACATGAGAAACATTATGTAATCATGGATGATTTTCTAGCTATGTATATGTAATTATGTAAGTTGTATAACATACTGTTTCACTCTTAGTATTATGGTATTTTATTTCAAAGTTTTTTGGGGGTACAAATAGTTTTTGGTTACATGGATGGCTTAATAATGCTAGAGCAATATTTACAAAAGTGTCTGTCACTTTAGATAATGTCCAGTGTACCCAGATAGGTTTTTAATCCATCTCCTCACTTCTCATTGATTTCTGTCAAGTGTTATTACCCTCTATGCATATATGCGTTTATTGGTTAGCTCCAATTTAAAAGTGAGCACATGTGGTGTTTGTTTTTTCATTCTTTAGATACTTCACTTAGGACAATGGTATCCTGTTTCATTCAGATTATTACAAAAGACAAAAGGTCATCTTTTTCATGGCTGAGTAGTATTCCATTACATATTGTGTGTGTGTATATATCTAGATATAGACAAATAGATAGTAGATATAAGTTTGTTAATCTACTCATGGATTTTTTATTAAAGGCTATTCTGTCTGGAGTAAAGTCATATCTCTTTGTGGTTTTAATTTGTCTTTCCCTGACATTCAGCCTTTTTTTCATATTTTATTGGTCATTTGTCTATTTTTTTTTAATACTTCTATTCATATCCTTTGCACACTTCTTCATGAGGTTGTTTGATTTTCTTGCTGATCTGCCTGAGCTTATCGTAGATCCTGGTTATTAATAGTCCTTTATCAAATGTATAGCTTTGATCATTGTCTCCCATTCTGTAGATTGTCTTTTTGCTCTATGAATTATTTCCTTGGCTATGAAAAGCTTTTTAATTAAAAAAAATTAAATTTCTTCATTTTCTTTGTTCTGTGATTGCCACTGGGGTCTTGTTAATATATTCTTTGACACGGCCAATATTTAGGAGAGTATTCCAATGTTTTCCTCTATAATTCTTATAGTTTCATGTATTACATTTAAGTCCTTTGTCCACCCAGAGTTGATTTTTGTAAGTGATGAGAAACAAGATTCATATGAATCTTGTTTCATTCTTCTGTAGGTGCCTTTCCAATCATCCCAGCACCATTTATTTAATAGGTCTTCTCCCCAGTGAGTATTATATTGTCATCTGCTTTGTCAAAGATTAGGTAGATTATCGATTTTACTTATTTATTTTTAGCTATTCAAAGGTAAAAACCTTTTATGTTTGAATATATAGTTATCTTATTTTGATAAAATTATATTAACAGGGAGGTGGGATCAGAGACCATACACAGTTGTTTAAATTTGATATAATGGATGACCTAATATGCTGAACACCAAAAATTTAAAAACTCTTTAAAGCTGATTGTCTTTCTCACTCTCATACCTTCAACCCAGGCCATATTTCATTCATTTATAATGCCTTCCTGGCTTTTAATCTTTATGCTTAAGACATTCCTCGAGAATATATATTATATATGTGTCTATGTATATTATGTATCATATG
>NW_003852431.1:2772334-2773147 GCF_000181295.1 Otolemur garnettii
GCCTGTAGTCCCAGCTACTTGGGAGGCTGAGGTAGGAGAATCACGTAAGCCCAGGAATTGGAGTTTGCTGTGAGCTATGAGACTACAGCACTCTACCAAGGATGACACAGAGAGACTCTGCCTCAAAAAAAAAAAAAATAGAGATACCATATGAACATTTACTCAGTTCCTTGATAAAATGTTCAAATACCATATTCTCAACAAACATTTCCCCAAATAAACTGTTTAAACATTCCCTTAGAACAGTCCACATCTTACTTGCCATGGTTGATTTTCCCCAGACCACTTTAATCATTTGCTATACTGTTTGTTTCTTCATTAATTGATATTCTCTCCTAATTAAAATAGTAGGTTCCCGAAGGCAAGTACAGTGTCTGGGGTGTTCTCTGATGTATCTCCAGAACTCTGAATATTGCCTTGTTTGTGGTGGGCACTTCAAAAAAAATAAAGTTAAATGAAATGACAATGGCTGGATAAATGAAAAGTGATTATTTCATACTACCAGTACACAAAACTGGTTAATCTAAACTGTGATAATTTTTATGAAATGCCATTGGTTGCTATTCCATGGGAGTAAAAATTAATAAATGAACAAATAAGCAGATATATACACCAGAAACGTATGGTATAATCATTGATAAATATTGAATACCACATGACTATATAAACATCCTGAAATATCTTTCTTAAATGCTCTTGTCTATAAATACAATAGTACTTGGTAAATCAGTGAATGTTTATTGAATGATAGCTTCATTCCAGGAATTATATTGGTTGGTGAGGATTCAGTAGATAACACAATTTGAATTCTTG
>NW_003852431.1:2773660-2782571 GCF_000181295.1 Otolemur garnettii
ATGTGTTTAATTTGAGTGTTTAGGGGAATTAAAGAAAGGGGGGAAGGAATTTGGAATCTTGGTAATGGATGTGGACAGCCAGAACATGTGAAGTTACAGCAGCAGATTTTTGACTCAGTCATGTACCTCCTGCTAGGCGATGAGAAGATGTTTACATTTGAATCTCATTGTAGTTTACAAAAAAAACTCCCGTGATATTTAATTGATGATTTAGAAATGGTTCATGAACTATTATCTAGAAGAGAGATGATAGGAAAATCATCAAAATAAAGACAAATCAACTATTAATAATTAAGAAACTACCACAGTACTCAACATAAGTAGTTTAGACTGACCAATAGTGGGAAAGGTGGATTTGAAAATAATATTACATGTACAGATTAACAACTTATGTTCCTAACTGGTTGTGAGATAATGGAAAGGAAATGAGGAGAATAAAGAATTGCTCCCCATTATCTTTGTGTGAATCTCTTTTGGGTGGGGCTAAGATGGGAGATGCTTGATAAGTAAGCGTGGATTTGGTGAGATTAAAAATGTTTCAGTTTTTATAGGTCCGCTTATGTGATACACATTAAATATCTGATTACTGATGCAAATACACAGTAGATGTTTTAGTGGGAAGTAGAGCTACAAATTCAAATTATAGGCATATACAAGGCTTTAGAAGACATTGAACTGGATGAACTCATGGAAGAAGAGGATATGTGTATCTATGTATATACACACACACACAGAAGAGCATATATATATATATATATATGCAGACATAAAGTATTTTGGACACAATTAGAGGACAACATAAAATGGTTAAAGGACATGTTAGAAAACTTAAAAAATTTACAGAGTAAAGTGTCAAATATGCATAAAAGATAAAAATTAAAACTTCAATTATTAATTCACAGCAGTGTTTAATGAATTTTCTTTATTGGGTCATAGCTGACAGAAAAATAAGGGCTCAAATTATAACAAAAGTAACATTTCAAATGTGTTTCATTATTATCAGTACTACAGTTTTAAAGTAGAGATATTTTCACAAGAGATGAAAAAATGTAAAATGTCTCAATATTCATTCTTGTACTTTAGTATTTATGAAGCCAACCTTCAAAGCATTGATAATAATAAATATAAATTTAGCAAATATACTATACACAGTATAGAAATTAAATAAGAATAACAATTCAAAATAAGTAAAAGAAAATGAGAGTATTAGTAAAATAGACAAATCCATAAGCTGGAAATTGAGGGCAGAAGCAGATCTAATTTTGTCATAATATTTATTAGATTGTTATTGCAATGAAAATGCGTACTTTGAAGTTAGAGCTGTGCCTATGTTGGGTAACTCTGAACGGGAGAGGCTAGTACGGATGGAGACCTAAATGCTGGAAAGCTTTCACGAGCTTGCCAGTCACGCAAACTCAAACAGTGAGTAACAATGATGGCCTTGTTAGATGTACGTATTATAATTGGCCTAGGAAAATAGTTCTTTTTGTTTTTTTAACTGTGATGCTGTTTTCACATAAGATCCACGTAAAATTATCTCTATTGACATGATTTTTTTTCTACCTTCAAATGTCAGGTTATTAAATTGCTTTTTCATTTCTCTGTAGAACAGGCTGATTCTCCATTTTGTCAAAATGTCACAGAACAGCTGTGACCTTATGTTTGGAAATGACTGGCACAATGAAGTGTCAGAGCCAGTGAAAATGCCATTGTCTCATGAAGTGAGCTGCTGCTATCACATCAATCATGTGTTCATAATGGCTAACACAGGTGGAGACTGTTGAATATAAGGTAATAATAAAATTACTATTTACCATAATTTCCTCATTACCAGTAAATTAGAAAATAAATTAAAGATGGAGCTGGGTCACCATATGTCACAGAAGTGAAAGAGCTAGTATATTCACCTGGGTAGCACTATAGGCTAATTAAAAGTCAGAATTGATTGTTATCATTCTGCGAAACTTTGAAACATTTTATTTCTTCATATTTTATGTTTATTCTTATGTTAGAATTAGGAATTGAATTTTTTCTTTATCTGGACTGAAACTTTCCTTTTGATTTAGTTGGAAATAGAGTGCTTACAGCTCTATCCTGGAATAGGTATTTAGGAAAGGACATTGAAACATATTTCCCCAGGGGTATTTGTCTTCTTTTTATATCAGATTCTACGGGTAAATGGCCCTCTTTCTATAATTCCATGTAGTCAAGGTTGTTAATTTTTCTATTCTAAATACATGGATGGTCACATCACTGCTACTCAATGCTCTCTGCACCTACATTGGCAATGAACTTCTTATTCTATTATTTAGTAAAATGAAAATAAATTATATTAATAGCTTTATCATATAAGTAATCTTTATTATTTCTAAACAATGACAAATATACTCCCTCTTGTTGAACATATAATGCCATTAAAAAGTATAAATGGCAGCATACATCAAGAGCATCAGGTCACACTTAGTGACTGAATTGCTCTAGTCAACATTTAAACATGTGAAGAAGAAATAGTTAATTTCTATCTTGTATGCACCATATTTTCCATTTACTTCTAGGCAGAGAGAACAAATAAGAGAACATTTCAAAATATCATTGTAAAAAATGATTCTCATAGTGAAAAAATTACACAACTTCAAATATTGGCAAAAAAGCTTAATTAGTGGGAGCTTGGGCCTGTGTTTACTAATCATTGACAAAACCTCCCAACACATGGATACACAATACATGGACACAATGACACAGCCTTTACACTCCCAATCGCATACTCTGTAAATTGTAATACTTTATGAAAATTAATCTCACTCTGATGTTCTTATTGATTGTAGATCATTCTGGCATCCACTTATTTGTTTGGGAGAATTGTCTCTTTTAGCACCATGGGGCAGGAGCAACTGACATCCATAGGCAAAAAGCTGAATCTCAATTTAATTTTCAGGCCATGTATCAAAATCAACCAAACACAACCTTACAAGGTATAAAAGTAGACGTAAATGTATACATATGACTATTGAACCATCATCTTGATGAAAATTATGGACACATTTTATTTCCTTAGATCATGCAAACTTTTCCAACACAATCTGTGTTGGAACACAACACAATCTGTGTATAAAAGAAATATGTGATACATTCATCTCTCCCACTTTAAAAACTTCTCTTTGAAAGACATTCTTTAAAAAAGAATAAAATGTCATTATTTTATGACATTAAGCAAAATGTAGACCGGGTGCAGTGGCTCACTCCTCTAATCCCAGCAGTTAGGAGTCCAAAGAGGGTGGATTGCCTGAGCTCACAGATTTGAGACCAGCCTGAACTAGAGCAAGAGCCTGACTTTAAAAAAAAAAGAAAGAAAGAACAAAAAAGAAAAGAGCAGGGCAATGAGGTGGGCATCTGTAGTCCCAGCTACTTGGGAGGCTAAGGCAAGAGGATCACTTTAACCCAAGATTTTGAGGTTGCGGTGAGCTAAAACAGAAGGTACTCTAGAGGGATCAAGTGAGACTCTATTTCAAAAAAAAAAAAAGTCATTGTAAAACATTTACAAAATACATAGCTAATAAAAATCGCATCCGGAATATATAGAGAATTCTCACAATTCAACTAAATTTATATAATTTAGTTTAACATTGGCAAAGATTTAAACAGGTATTTCTTCAATGAAAATAAGCCAAAAGCAAGTAAGACTATGACAGATGCTAGGTGTCAGTAGTCCTTAATGAAACAATTTGAAAGCCACAATAGACTCCACTAGACACTTCGTTGAATGGCCAAGACCACAGTTCTATCAATATTACATGGTACATCCTCAGGGTTCAGATGAGGCTAGGAGGTGTTTTTTCAGTATCTCAAGCCTAGAAACATGAGTAATCCTTGAAGGAAATAATATTGAGCTTCTTTCAAATTCAGCTGCTTTAATTCAGCAAGCCACAACAGTTAATAGCGAGGATATCAGAAAATTTGGGGATGGTATTTATATCTCTGAAAAAGGAATAATCAGCAGGTTGATGGATAAGATCTGAGAGTTGTCCAGCTGCATCAAGATGGCAAGTGATTCATAAGACCCATTTATAATTTTAGTGATGCAATAAAAGACCTATTCATTTGGAAAAAAAAATGTTGAGGAAGAGGTAGGGGTAGTGGAATGCTCTCAATTTTTGCTAGGTACGCAACATTGTGAGCCCTAGAAATAGTCTTTCATGTAGAATTGATTCACTCTTGCTACATGAACCTGCAGTCTCTCTTCCAAGTGCTTATCCAACGATATGAACATGTGCCCATTCAAGTGATTTTGTGAGTAGAGCAACTATATTCAAAAGAGCCCCAAACTGGAAACAGCCCCAGTATCCTTCACCTGGCAAATTGGTAAACAACTATAACACATCCACACAAGGAAATGCTATTCAGCAATAAACAGCAACAGATTACTGACTGAAACATCAGCTGGGTCCATTTCATATTCATAATGCTAAGTAAATAAAGACTCAAAATTGCATATTTAATGAGTGAATTTTAATAACTTTCTGGATAAAGCAAAAGATTTGTTGACAGAAAGAAGTTCATGGGGTTCCAGAGGATCTTGTGTGGAAAAATGTTACCCACAGATGGGTAGGAGGAAGTTTGGGGCCATGATGGTCACGCAACATATATCATGATCATGTAGCTGCAGTTACACATCTTTGTTTTGTTTAATTCTCACATAAGTATATACTAAAAAGTGTAAATTTTATAACAAAGTTAAACCTGAATAAAATAATAACAAAAATATATGAGAACCAGTTGCTATCTGATGAGAGAAGCTATATACATCTCTTATAGAAAATAAGGACAGAGACAGTGTGACATATACCTTGTTCAAACACTGTAACTTGGAAGAGTCGACCTTATAATTAAGAAACCCTTTACTACATGTTTTTTAACTCTTGCAATCTTATCTGTATTCCCATTCCTGCCTTAGGTGAAAAACAGGGCTTTCATAAAAGATGAAAATAAAATTCCAAATCTTAGAGTAGGTTTGCTATTGTTTAGCTCATCAGAACAATATATAATGTAATCCTTTCTTTGTCTGTATAAAACTGAATAATCATGTTGCTTTCCAAAACTATAATTGGCATAATAGCCTTTGGATGTAACAAATACAGAAATCATTTAAAAAGTCACAAGTATTCCTATCCCGTGCTATCTATTGCTTTTTTTTTTTTTACTTATTTCTTACATAATTTTAATCGAGCACCATTTCTTATCATTGAATTTTAAATATGGATTCTGATAATATTTTTACTGCTATGAGCATTTGGCTCACAGCTGTAATCCCAGCACCACTTTGGGAGGCTGAGGTGGATGAAAAGCTTGAGCTCATTTGGGAGGCTGAGGTGGATAAAAAGCTTGAGCTCACAGGTTTGAGTCCAGCTTGAGCAAAAACAAAACCTCCTCTCTACTAAAAATAGAAAAAATAGCCAGGCATTGTGATGGGCACCTGTAGTCCCAGTTACTTGGGAGGTTGCAGCAAGAGGATCTCTTAATCCCAAGATTTTGAAGTTGCTTTGAGCTCTGACACCATAGCATTCCACCTGGGGTGACAGAGTGAGACTATCTCAGGGCAAAAAAAAAAAAAGAAGAAGAAGAAAAGAAAAGCAAAAAATTCTTCATGATTCTATAAAATGAATACAGATTCTTTATTCATTGCCCCTGTCAAAGACATATAGAATACTTATCTGGAAAAACACAGATACTGAAATAGTGTTTCTTCTTACATCCAGAACCCTTAGTGGCATAGTAGTACATTTTTCCATAGAAATCCTGAGTTTCTTCATGAGACTTGTATTGGCCAGTGGGCTAACAGTAAAGTTAGTAAATCTAGAAACCTCACAAGCGTGTGTGTACTAGAATTGGTTTTCCCTGTTGCAGATATATCTATTCTTGGATATTTTAGTGTAGAAAAGACTGGGCAAGTCCAAAAATATTTTGTGTGTATATACTTATGTACAATTTATGTATATGTACATATATACACACATACATATGTATACACAGACACACATATGTATATGTGTATCAGAGGCTAGATGAAACAGAGAGGAGCTATCCCGACAGTGGTTCGCCCTAGGCCAGCCATCTCTCACCTACCTTGTTATCTGGCTAACCAGTTGCATTAGCACTGTCCGGATTGTTAGACTATTTATTTGTATCCCTACTGTTGATACGCAGAACATGAGATAAATAAAAATATAAGTCCTTTCTGTTCAAGGCACTATGTATTGGAAAGGTTATGTCATCTAAAAATCTGATATACTAATTATTGAATGAATTATTGACACTTGAAACAATAGAAAAGAATCTCAAAGTCAGTATTATGATTGGACACTGGCATCTTGGGTGGAGGAAGGTACGTACTACTTTGACTCCTATACAGACTTTCTTGGAGGATGCAGATCATGTTATCTTGGTTATGAGGATAGTTTCACAGGCTTATAAAGATTACCTCCAATTGATGATGGTTTGACTTATACTTTTTCATTTTACTATGATGCAAGAGCAATAAATATTCAATAGATAATTTCAAAATTTTCAGTACTTGAAATTTGATTTTTGATTTTCTTCCAGGCTAGTGGTGGAAGAATCTCTCTGTGATCAATAGCAGTAGTGAGCTGAGTCCAATCAGCCACATGATCATGAGGGTAAACTTGTTTGCCAGATGATTTAAACCAAGTGCAGGTCAATGTTAAGTTTTTTAAGCATGTCAAAGAACGCTAAGCTAAGAGATGATGTTTGGTAAGTGAGATGTATTACATGATGTCTTTACTTATGATATTTTCCATATGATGGCTTTTTGAGAAATTAATCCCATTCTAAGTCAAGAAACATCTCTCTTTATATGAAAAATATATATATATAATATACATGGTGTATATACTTCCAAATGCAACAAATTTTATGCTAATAATGTGTGCAATTTATTTTACTTCAATTACACCTAAATACGAATGAAAAGTATATTAAAAACAAGGAGTGTGGGAATATGTTGTTAAAATGAAAGAAGTCAATATTTCCATCCATGCATGGAACCACTGTGGAATAAAATGTACCTGAACTAAAGTGTTTGGAGAGCCAATATAATTTTGAGTGAAAGTTTCAAAGAAATTACTGTACATACTGAATTTGAATGCTAATGATAAAAGATAAAAGTTAGGAAAAATAAAAAAAACAAAAATCTTGAAAAATAATTGTATTTATAATTCCAAATTTTATGGTTCTTTAAAGAATGTTCAATGTTGGGAAGAATTGGGGCCTCTACAATAACTTTTGGAAACAAAAGGAAAATTGAATTTCATGAAATGAATGAATAGATTAATATAGAAATTACATATTCATAATTATATGTCAATCAATATCCTATGACAGTATAGGAGATTTAACTTTTATTTTATTTATTTATTTATTTTTGCAGTTTTTGGCCAGGGCTGGGTTTGAACCCACCACCTCTGGCATATGGGGCCGGTGCCCTGCTTCTTGAGCCACAGGCGCCGCCCTTTTTTTCTCTTTATGCACATAGTGATTTGATCTCAAGTATGATGATGCTATTCAAGTCTGCAAATATCTTTGACTCTTCTAATTCAATCCACAAAGTTCTTCAGACACACAAGTACACACTACAAAAGTATACACTAATATCCTAATATACAATGCATCAAATATCTATTTAAGACATTTTGAAGATACTTTCAGTTAATTTATGTCTTAAAGTCTCCTCCTGTTCCTGTGTCTGCTATTTTATATAATAAAGTTACTTATCATAAGAAGAGTTTACCTTCTTTCTATGCAGAATAAAAGATAGACGTACAGTCAGGATGGAAGATAAGGAACACACTTACTTTTATGATAATGATGGGCGACTGACCTGATATTTGAAAGTATAGCTCACCCTGTAAACTAGGTTGTTCATAGGAGAGATCCCTCACTATAAACCGTTGCTTATTACCTTCTGGCAGGAAAAGATTACCCCAGGGTACCAGAAATGAGGTCCTCCCCTGCTTCTGCCCTTCTGAGAAGTCAGTGGGTTAACATAGCCTTTCAAACACAGAGGAGAGGAGAAAGGAAGAAAAGAAAAATGTGCGTGTTCATCCTAAACCTCACCCTATGAAATCCGCTTTCAATCAAGACAAAACCTCACCCTATGAAATCCACTTTCAATCAAGACAAAATCTCAGATTTAGGGAAAAAGAGTTTGTGTGTGTGTGTGTTGATCTTAAAAAGGCAGAAGTAGCATGGAGGGAACTATTATAATCTAAGTTAATAGTTAAAAAATTTCCCATGAAAAGGTAATAATTTTCTAAGTCCTCTTCATGTTTTCCAAGTACCTGTGTTCAAAGTCCTTTCTAACTTAGAGTACTGATAAATAGGATCACAGGGCCACATTAAAATGTGAAGAAAGACATTCGTAGATGGCATAAGTAGGTGTTTTTAAAAATTGCTACCATATCTTAAAAATTATACTATTTACACAAAAATAATGAAAATATCCTGAGCTCATAATGTGCCATTTTTTTTTTATTTTATAAAAATGTTTGATATACATTTAAAACAAAACCTATGTAAACTGTCATTGTTTTAATACTGAAACATTTAATTAATAATTGTATGAAAATTAGAGTAGATCATAAAATATAGTTTATGAGTGGAAAGTAGAGTGAAGTGCAAAGTAAGTATAATATTAATGTATTATAGAATTTAAATATATAAATAACATACACAGTGCTTTATGTCATATATAGGTGTGAGACCTGTATGTGAGAATAAATTTCAGTAATTGGATTAAAGGAATAAGGTCAAAATCATGAAGCTGTCTTTAAAATTGGAGCAGGGGCTCAGCGCCTGTGGCTCAAGTGGCTAAGGCGCCAGCCTCATACACCTAAGGTGG
>NW_003852431.1:2783112-2785222 GCF_000181295.1 Otolemur garnettii
TTTCCTTTTAGCAATTCCTAACATTTTAACTTTTACATTTCTGTAAAAGAGAGAAAGGTCAATTTTAATAGTAATTTGAGCTTTCAATTAAAATTTTAAACGTTGCCTCTGTATGAAAAATATAAGGCAGGTCAAGGTATCACTGTTTGCACCACTATTGATATTTCCAGTGGAAATAATTGCATAAAGAACATAGTTTTCTCAGTATATTTAGAAAAATGAAGCTTGTAGATAGATTTTCTATGTGCACCATGTTGGCCTTTTATAGTTTTCTCTATCAAACAGAATTTCTCCAACCACAAAGAATGGAAAAATTGTTCATTGTTAGGTCTTTGTGTTAAGACTTAAAATACCCTAGTTTGACAACAAAGAATTCACATTTCATCATCCTGCTGAGATCTACCATGCAGCAAATATGTGCAGAGAGCCCATGCTAGCAGCAGTAGTTACAGCAGTTAAGAGCATGAGGCTGCAGGCTGCATTTCAGATAGACTAAATGAAGGGCATTGTCCTCCAGTCATTAATTCTGCCCATATATGCAGCTTTTGAGACCTTAGTACTTTTGGTTGAACAATATTTTTAGTAATTGAAAAGTAACTTAACCTTGTAAAAGACAGTGAAGACAGAATATCAAATCATTAAAAATAAATAGGCTACTCTGAAACGTCCAACTGAGAGAGAGTCTTAGGGCTGTGAACATAACAGTGTTATTATGTCCTATTTCCAAAGATAGTGTCACCATCAAGAATATAATATCTGAGTATCCTCCTGTCTTTTCTAAATGGAAATATGTTTTTGAGAACTAATTCCATTTATTATGCTTAATAGGATCCTGAATGATACACACACACATACACATATAAATTATGATTGGTTAAATCTTTACAGTGATTACAATTCTTTTCCATTTCCAAATATGTGTATAAGCATGCATCTCTTTATTTCATTATGTAGTATTTTATTCAGTGAATAAAAGCTTGGATTGCTTAGGTGTTCTAGCAATTATTTAGATGATGAACTTGATAAAGCTGGGAGGGCTGTATGATTTTTTCAAATACAAGGAACATTGTGAAAATCCATTGGAGCACTTTTAAAGTTTGAAAATTACCTCTGACCTGGGACAATATAATGCATTGAGTGTGATATGGCCATGGAGTCAATCAACAAGTGCTGTAGCTTTTGATTGGAAACTCTTTGCTTGAGAACCTTTTTTCATCATATATCTATGAAGGATGAGTTAACTAGCTAATTTATTTTTATAACAGGTATATACCCTAAAGTGGACATTCTTTTTTTTTTTTTATACAGACAGAGTCTCACTCTATCATCCTCAGTAGAGTGCCATAGTGTCACACAGCTCACAACCTCCAACTCCTGGGCTTAGGCGATTCTCTTGCCTTAGCCTTCCAAGTAGCTGGGACAATAGGTGCCTGCCAAAATTCCCACCTATTTTTTTTGTTGCAGTTTCGCCGGGGCCAGGTTTGAACCTGCCACCCTCTGTATATGGGGTCCTACCCACTGAGCCATAGGCACTGCCCATGGACATTCTTGTTGATGTCTTTCTTCTACTATTGAGAATTCTGTTACTACGCAGAACCATGCCATATACTAAATATACAAAACATATCAGCCTACCTAGCAGACATTTACCATCAACTGAGCACTCTGCTTTGATTTATTTTTTTCTCGGCTCTGTAGTATATAATAATAATCAACAGGTGATAGAGTTGCATAGATTGACAGACATTTTTTATATTTTTAGAATGCTTAACCGTCTTCCTCATGTCACAAAATAATATGACAATCAAGAAAATAAAAGGTTTCCATATGGAGTGACAGGTTTATCAAAAGCTTGAGATAGGGTATGAGCAAAATAAATATGTACAAGAAGTCTCCTAAATGTTTGGTCTGAGTAACCAAAAGATCGTACCACCTATGAGCTAGGAAAATCTGAGCAGAGGACTAGAAGAATGAGTTAAGAGGCACAAAATTCTGTTTTGAAACTGTTCCATTTCAGGACTATTTATGTTAAAGCAGAAATGCCATGTGAACAATCAGCACCCAGAGAGGCATTGCCGGGATACCTCCCAAATGCCCTCAGGTTCTGTTC
>NW_003852431.1:2785304-2792555 GCF_000181295.1 Otolemur garnettii
GCAGTTGTAGCTGCTTTACCTTAAGAAATTTCCTTGGGGCAATTTCATATGAAGAGCATTTGTCCATCTGCCTTTCCTCCAGGTGGAACAAACTCCATGGTTCAATTTATACCATCAGGCTAAAGGCAAGAGTTAAGATTCTCTGACCCAAATCCTTTTTTGCTTTATCTTTTCCCATGCTGTATCCTCAGGCTCTTTGGGTTCTATGACGATATTTCCTTAGTAAGTACCTCTCTGTAAATCTGCAACTCAGGCTCTGTTTATAAGAAATCTGGCCTAATACCCAAATCAATAAGAAAAATCAGGCCTAGAAAGACAAATGTAAAATGTATCAGCATGAATGACGTTTAAACACCTGGGCCTGTATGTCATTACCCAAGTAGTGAAAGTACATATGGGAAAATAGAAGGTGTAACCCACAATGTTGCAAATTTTGCAACATTTACAGTAGCACAAAATAAAAAGCATCAACAAAGGCAACTTAGAATGACTGTCCTATGAGACAGGAGATTAACCAAGTCAAGGTAACGCACCAAAAGGCTGGTGTGATTGTCAAATGCTGTGAAGTGATTGCATAAAATGAAGACAGACAATTGATCACTGGAAAAATAGACTTCGGGACAAAGCAAAAAATATCACCATATCACACAGTGACAACAAAAGCATCACTCTGATTATTTCATTTTTTAAAATATAGGGAATGATTTGGATTCTTCAATAGGATATGAAAGCCATGGGCTCTAAGGAATTGGAGCAGAAAACACTCTAGAAAGAGAGACTAAGACAAAGAGGCAAGTGGATAGAATTTTGAAGAATAGCTGTGAAATCCTAGATACAATATCATAATTAAAATATATCATACAAATGGTAAAGAATATACATTTTAATCATATATTGTAAGCATGAAAATCCATCACATATAGACATAAACTCTGCCTTAATTAAGAGAAAAAGAATATAGAGAGATGCATAAAAAGTGCAAAGGGAAATAGAAATATGGCCATAGAAAGAAATGTGTCAATATGTATATGAATATGCAGTGTTATCCATAACATAACATCATAAAGTGATACATGGTTCTCAGTCATCAAACATTAGCAAGGAAAGGATAGGAAAGGGTCTGAAAATACATCATTATTTAATGTTTTCTGAATCTATTTTTAGATTGTCATATATTGGGACCCAGTTCCACTCATGAAAACATATCCAAAAGACATTTAATGTATTTATTTATTTTGTATGTAAGAGTATTTTATTATGAGTCACTGTAGCAATATTAAAATAATGTAAAAATTTTAAAAATGGCTCTATTACATAAATTTTGGTATATTTTTAGAGTAAATATAGGGAAACACCAAATTATGCCATTTTTTTCTTTCTAACCTCTACATATTAGTACAAACAAAAATATAGTACTATTTAATATTGGTATTTTGCAGTATCTGTAGACTTCTTGGCCTACAACTGAGAGCCACATATCCCAGTTTAGTGAAATTAGACAATTTCCAGTTTCCATTTACCCAACCAGGTATATAGTTCCAAATAGTGTAACAGAAGTCAAGTCTCCTAAGGAGAACATGAACTATAGTGCCTGAGGTTTCTAAAGTATGAATTTGTCTTGGAGACTTTTCGGCAACATATGTAATGGAATTTGTATCCAGAGTGAAATACAGTGACCCTGAGAGTAAGTCCATCCTTTGTTAGGTGCCAGCAATTACAAACTGTTTGAGGACCAATTGCTACAATTGGGCACAACAATTACACAACATAATTATACAAAAAAGACGAGATCTGTTAGTGGGGATATAATGAAAATGGCGATTTAAACCCAAGATGATAACAGAGATGCAGCCATGAAAGGAACTGTGAGGAGTCTGGGTAGAACAAACCAGAGAGGTCATAAGCATAACATTCTCCTAAAGACTCAACAGATATGGAAGACACAAAGAGACTAACACGAGACTAAGAGCATGGAGGTGAAACCAGGTTATGTGAAACTGTCCTCTTTCTACGATCTCATTCATGTTCTTGGACTTCTAATGAAAGCTATGTGACATTAACAGAAATGTTAGCTAGAATACTTATCCATGTATCTCCTGAGATTCTGCCTTGAGAAAATATTCCATCTATAATAAGTACACAACAGAGTCATTTTAATAGCTCTTCATTTTCACAGAGGACAGAAATGTATATGATAATCCATTATCTAAAGAGAGTTTTTGAAGTAGCAGAAGGTGAGTGGATTCCAAAATGTTTTCACCAAATTAGATAAGCAGCAACTGCTGTTAACAATTTAAAAAATGAATAAAACAAAGTACCATGTTTACATTGGCTGTCAGCTACTCAATAACAGTACATATAGGTAAATGTTCGGAAGCCTAATGAAGACTTCTTGACTTATACAGTTAGGCAAACTTGTTACACTGCTATCAGTTTTATGTACTGACTTAATATTCTGGGCTAAAATAATTTTTATAATATAGTTTTATTTTTTGTTAATACATAAGTGATCTAAAATTATAGTTATATGTTCCCTCCCTAGTACTTTTTAGATAATTAATATTGATATTATAATGCCAACAAGGGGATTAATTGCAAACATTTGAAATTGGCTCTGAATTATAGCTTATAAATTCTTTACCATTTTTGCTCTGTAATAGTATTTTTTCAAAGAAATGGCTACTTGCTTAACTTATAATTACAAATTCTGCAAGTAATGATGCGTGGAGGGTGAATTTGAGAAAAAAGTATTTGCACAAATAATTTTATTAAACAAAGTTTGTATTTTTAAAGGAAGTTCAGTAAAAAGTTACAAAATTTGATATTAAAATATATATTATTTTTGCTAAACATTGTTTGCTCAAAATCAATGAAACACACTATTTTCAGAAGCAAAACAAGAATTCTACCATAGCCATCTATAAGTAACTTTGTACCAGAAGTTGCACCTGAGTCAATCAGTTGGGAAAAAACAAACAAAAAAACAAAATATATATAAATATATAGAGATAGATAGAGAGATAGATTGATACATAGATAGATAGATGGATAATATGGGAAGAAGAAGTGAAACTACTTACATATGTGATTTTTTGTATAAAAAATCTTAAAACTCTCCAAAAATTATTTAAACTAAAATATTTTCTCATTAACCTTATGGGACATAAAGACAACATAAAATGTTTTTCTTTATATTAACAATGAATATTATAAAAATGTATTTAATAACATTAAAAGAATAAACTTGTTAAGGACGAATTGTATAAAAGATGAGTAAAGTATGTATGCTGAAAATTATAAAATATTGCCACAGAAAAATACAAATACTTAAACAAATGGAAAGACATCAATGTTATTGGAGCAGAAATCTTGACATTGTTAAGATGAAAATAATCCTTAAATTGATCTACACAGTTAATCTTTATTTAAAAAAAAATCAGTTACTACTTTTTTGAGAATTTGGAAATCTTATCTATAATTAAAATAACACTGTAGCATACTGTGATTACCCAAAACAATCTTGGACAAAAACGAATTTGTAGAGTAGGCCCTTAATATCTATGAAATCCATATTTGTGGATTCAACCAAATATGGATCAAAAATGTTTAAAAACAGGGTGGGTGCAGTGACTCACACTAATAATCCTAGCACTCTGAGAGGCCAAAGCTGTCTGGCAGATCCCATGAGCTCAGCTGTTCAATATAAGCCTAAGCAAGACTGAGATGCCATCTCTATTAAAATAGAACTATCAGCTGGATGTCATGGCGGGTGCCTGTAGTGCCAGCTATATGGTAAGCTGAGGCATGAGGATCATTTGAGCTGAAGAGTGAAGTTGCTGTGAGCTATGATTATGCCAGGGCACTCAACCCTGGGGGTGACAAAGTGAGACTCTGTCACAAAATAATAAAAAATAAGTAAAAATAAAAAACAATAATTATAGTAATAAATTTCAAAAATTCAATATACCAACTATTTTTATAGCATGCAAATTGGTAGATATTATAAGCAATCTAGATTTGGTCTAAAGTATACAGCAGGATATCTGCAGTTTATATGCAAACACTTTATATAAGGGGCATTGGGCATCTAAAGATTTTGGTATTATTGGGGTTGGAGAGGTAGCTGGGACCAATCTCAGGTAGATACTGAGCTAGGACAAAACTCGAATTTCTCTGTCACCAAACTTACTGTATTGTCAACAGCAAGCAACAATGTGTTTTACTGGAGTAAAGATAGACATATCAAGGGAAAGTAATTCACATTCCACAAATAAGTCTTTACCTTTACAGTTTATTAATTTTGGCATGAACATCATGTCATCTACATGGGGAAAAATAGTTTTTTCAATAAATAAAGCTTGAACAATTGATAGACTCATGAAAGCAATGAAGTTGGACTGCTCCCTTTCACCATGAACAAAATTAACATAGCACTGATAATAGTTTTAAATATAAAACTAAAACTATAAACATTGTAGGGGAAAACATAAGTGTAAATTCATCTTCATGACTTTGGCTTACCGGTGGTTCTCAACCTTCCTAATATTGTGGCCCTTTAATCCTTTTCTTGTGGGTTGTGACCCACAGGTTGAGAACTGCTGGCTTAGACAAATGTTTCTTAGATACCATCACAAGTGACCCTACAAATAGATAAATTGGATTTTATTAAAATGGAAAATTCTTGTCCATCAAATATGATCAAGAAAACGAAAGGCCAGCTTACAGTGTGGATGAAATTATGTTCAAATTATACATGCACATATGTGATGAAAATCTGAAGGGACTTGTATCAGAGTACATATATATGTATATAGGCATCTATGTGCGTTTATATGCATGTATAACACACACATATTATATATAAAACTTCTAGAACTCAATCAGATGATAAATAAAATGATTAAATATGAATAAAGGATTTAAATAATTATTTCTCTGAAGTCCATTCCATGAGAAATGCTTATGATCATTGGTTATTAGGAAAATGCAAATCAAAACTACAATGAGTTACAACTTCATACCTACTTGTTTAAATATAACAACCCACCAAACAAAGGAAAACAGAAAGTGTAATAACAAATGTCATTTATGACATATTACTCATGTCTGCTTTGGAAAACTTTGAGGTAGTTTCTCAAAAATGTTAGGCATTCTTGGAGCTATCATGTGACCTAGAAATTCTATTTTGGGTTATATGCTCAAGAGAAATAAAATATTCCTACAAGAACACGCATGTAGTGATCATAGCAGCTTTATTCTTGGTAGCCAAAAAGCGCAAAAATTCAAAGGTATGTAGGTTGAAGAATGAATACATGAAAAGTTGTTTATCTCTATAATGAGATATCACTTTGCAATAAAAAACGATGAAATACTGAAACATGTTAAAGATTGATGAACCTGGAAAACATTATGCTAAGTGGCAGAAGTTAGATTTATGATTTCATTATATGAAATGTTCACATTTTTAAATTTTTAGATGACAATGGATGTTAGTGATTTCAAGATGATGATGAGGCAGAAGGGATATGAACGAAGGAATACTAAAGTGTATATAATTTCTTATGGGGGTGAGGAAATATTTTAGAAATAGATAATAGCGATGCTTGTTTGTCTTTGAAAACATTCTAAAAACAACTGAATTGTGAACTCTCAAAAGATGAGTTATGATACATGAATTATCTTAATAACACTGTTTTAAAACGCTAGTTTTTATAAAGTGAAGGAAACAAAGTAAGAGGTAACAAATATATTTATATATTGTATTATTCTGAAGACATTATTTGTAAAATTTAATACTTCCAGTTACACAGATTTCCATGTTACTCAGCGTTATCATATACCTATATTAAGAAATTTGCCTTTTTCATCATTTTCTATTATACTAGTAATGATTATATAGATTTCCCCAAAAGTCATTAACAAAAACAATTATATTGATTTAGGATAAACATGCCTGCAATAATATTAATTTTAACATGAATACTTTGACAGTTTTAATCATATTTTGCCTATTTATTTACAATATTATTTCCCAAGGATCTAATTTACTCTAGTTTATGAGGATCTTCTGACAGTTTCTCAGATAATTGAATTCATTTTTGGAGAAAGAACACATAATTTGTTACTTTTCCTCAGCTCCCTATATCAAGAGGACAGAAGCTTGTTATTCCTTTTGGTTTAAGAGCATTTTAATTGCTACTTGCATTGCTGAAACTTTCAAGTTCAGTCAGGTAATTAAGCAGTAGATATGGATAAAAGCAACAGTTACAGGGACAAGACGAAAATGATGTCAGAACTTACCTCGTTTCTTCCTTCGCTCCTCTCTCCATATGCCACTCAAAGCAAGCCTTGAAAGGAGAAATGTATAATTTCTTATACACGTCTCAAATCCTGGAAAATTCTATAAACATAATGTCAGTAACTTTCAGTTTCTCTAAACTTAATTTCCCACAAATTACAGTCATCTGCATAATAAGTACTTAAGAATACAATATCTTTGAAGTCTGTCAAGTGGATCTCTGAAAACCTTTGTTACTCAGTTTAGACCCTGCCATTACTGCCCATCAGCTAACCTTTTTGTCTTTCTTTTACTTACCTTGTATTGAAGAACTAAACCAAATTTAGGTGAAACGGTGTAGTTTAAATGATAAATAATTAAAAAGTAAGTTGCCAACTCATCAGCAGAAGTCTATTATTTTGTCAAGATTTTACGCATGAATCAATTGTTTCTTTAACAGAAAATAATAATCATCAGCTGTTACAATCTGAGGCAAGGTATTCTATTAAAAGCAAGTTCCGCAGAAAAAAACAATTGTCTCACAGATCAAAGAAAGAATAAGCTGACATAGTACTTTTCATGACAGTGATGTCAACAGAGAACTTGAAGAATAAAAATTATGTGATACAACAGTTTATAAACTTCAGTGTGATACATCTTTCCAAAATGTGAATGGGATAGATGTATCAGCAATCCCTACCATTCACTAACAATTCAGTGAATAAGCATGATTTTAGGTTGCTTTCTATAAAATTTTCAACCACAAAGTCATGCAAATGATGATTCACAGACCATATTTCCAAGAAACCTTTAAAAGCAGAATTTCCACCTGTTCTTTCAGCAACACAAGTGAAGCCCAAGTTTGCTATATAACTCACCTTAACAGGGAAAGCACTTTTCTTAGCCTTTTCCTGCTGTTTAGCAGTTCGTTCCCCAATTTTTTTTTTTTTTTTTTTTTTTTTTTGGCTCAAAGG
>NW_003852431.1:2792598-2804909 GCF_000181295.1 Otolemur garnettii
AAAAAAAAAAAAAAGTTGGTTATACTCACTCCATTCCCTCAGTCATTTACTTTGGTTTGACTTCTATATTTTTGTCACCATAAGAGAAGATTTCTGAAGCTGTTACAATTTCAGTTTTCTGTAGTAGTGAACGGCAAAGCTCAACCTAAGTCTATTGGAAAAAAAAAAACTAATAGAAATTATTAAATAATCTTGAGATTTTGTACAGAAGAGATGATTTGAAGATTAAGATTTTAATCCTATGGCTTGGATCTTTAAAGCCTTTATCAGGCCAAATTGATAAAAGCTGAAGAATATTTAAGCATTTCAGGCATAAAGTCATTAATTGTAAAAATATGTATGAAATTAAAATTAGTCCCCATTTAGCTGTACTCATAACTTTGCAACAGGGCATTAAATACCTCAGACGCCAATTCAGTCATTCTTATCTGCATATGTAACTAATTGTCAGTGTTGTTAAAATTTATGGGAGCTATACTTATCCCCATATATTTATAATGAAATCAATAATTAGGGAGGAAAAAATAAAGCTAGCATGTTTTGGGGAATCATAGACTAATCTTATTCCCTGTATATTATCAAATCTAGTTTTCCTTTTAAAAGAGAGCTTCCTCTACTCTGATGATAGAAACACCACCTTAACATAGCTATGCTTTGTACTATCTACATTCCAATAAAGAACTGTCAAATTCTCAGATAAAAGCAAATGTCAAAATTTCTTTTCTTTTTTTTTTTTAATTTTAGGTTATTGTGAATTGACAATCAAGTCAAAACTTTTGAAATTTTTTAGGTTGTGTCCCTTTTGTGGTTGTGTCCTACATCCAAAAGGTGGGCCACCCCCCCCACCTTGTGTCCTTTCAGTGGGAGCACACAGATCCCCTCTCCCTCCCCCCTCCTTCTATCCCTTTACCCTCAACTTAAATAAAGTCTTTCTCCTATGTCAACGTGTGATAGTTTGTCTACAGGCTTCATAATAATACCGAATACATTGGATACTTGCTTTTCCATTCTTGTGATAATTTACTAAGAAGAAAGTGTTTCGGCTCCACTGGTTAATACAAAAGTTATAAAGTCACCATCTTTTCTTATGGCTGAGTAATATTCCATGGTATACATGTACCAGCGCTTGTTAATCCATTCCTGAGTTGATAGGCATTTAGGCTGTTTCCATATCTTGGTCATTGTAAACTGAGCTGCGATAAACATGCTAATGCAAATGTCTTTAGATAAAATGATTTTTTTCTTCTGGGTAGACGCCTAGTAGTGAGATAGAGGCCAAACGGGAGATCTACTTTGAGTTCTTTGAGGCATCTCCATACTTCCTTCCCAAAAGACTGTATTACTTTGCAATTTCGTCAACAGTGTAAAAAATTATCCCTCTCTCATCACACCAGTGCCAGCACCTTCAACTCTGGGACTTTGTGACATGGGTTATTCTCATTGGGGTTAAGCTAAATCTCAGGGGGTTTTTTGTTTGTTTGTTTGAGACAGAGTCTCACTTTTTTGCCCTGGTTATAGTGCCGGGGCATGACAGCTCACAGCAACCTTCAACTTCTGGGCTTAGGCCATTCTCTTGCCTCAGCCTTCTGAGTAGATGAAACACAGGCAGCTGCCATGATGCCCAACTATTTTCTTGTTGCAGTTTGGCGGGAGCTGTGTTTGAACCTGCCACCCTTGGTATACGGGGCTGGTGCTCTACCCACTGAGCCACAGGCAGCCCCCTCTTAGGATGGTTTTGAATTGCATTTCTCTGATGATTAGGGCTAATGAGCGTTTTTTTCATATGTGTTAGGCATTTGTCTGTCTTCCTCGGAGAAAGTTCTGTTTATATCTCTTGCTCAGTGACAGATGAGATTGTTTGCTCTTTTATTTATTTATTTATTTTTGGTGTTGTTGCTTAAATTGATTTCTCTATATATCCTACTTATCAAGGTTTTGTCATATTATTTTTTTTTTTTTTTGAGGCAGAGCTTCAAGCTGTCCCCCTGGGTAGAGTGCTATGGCTTCACTGCTCACAGCAACCTCCAACTCCTGGGCTCAAGTGAGTCTCATGCTTCAGCCTCCCACATAGCTGGGACCACAGGCACCCACCACAACGCCTGGTTATTTTTTGGTTGTAGCCATCATTGTTGTTTGACGGTCCCGGGCTGGATTCGAACTCGCCACCTTAGGTGTATGTGGCTGGCGCCTTAGCCGCTTGAGCCACAGGCGCCGAGCCGTCATATTCTTAATATGCAAATATCTAAATATCTTTTATCTTTCTGAAGTTTGTCTATTTGATTTAATTGTGTGTCTTTAGCTGTGCAAAACTTTTCAGTTTATTTAAGTACCATTTGTTTATTTTTCTTATCGCAATTACTGCTTAAGTTTTTTTTTTTTTTTTGGTTTGTTTTTGTTTTTTGGTTGCAGTTTTGCCCCAAGCCAGGCTTAAACCCATCACCCTCAGTACATGGGGCCAGCACCCTACTCCTTTAGCCACACACTCCACCCTGCTGCTGAAATCTTCTTCATAAAATCTTTCCCCAGGCTCACATCCTCAAGAGATTTTCCCATACTTTGTTCTTGGGTTTTTATTATTTAATGTCTTAGATTTAAATCTTTTATCCATCTTGAATTGATTTTTGTAAGTGGTGAAAGGTGTGGGTCCAGTTTCAGCCTTTTACATGTGGTTATCCAGTTCTCCCAGAATTATGTGTTGAATAGGGAGTTATTTCCCAGTGTATGCTTTGTTGTTGTTGTTTGTTTGTTTGTTTATCAGAGATCAGCTAGTGAAGTTAGTGATAAGAGAGTTGTTTCATGTCTTGGTTTCCTATTCTGTTCCATATGTCTATGACTCTATTTATATGCCGATATCATCCTGCTTCGATCACTGTGGACTTGTGACATAACCAAAAGGCTGGTAGAGTGATGCCTCTACCTTTGTTTTTATTACTAAAAATTGTCTTAGATATATGTTTTCTTTTTTTTCCCCATACAAAATGAAGAACCTTTTTTTCTAGTTTTTCAAAGTATGACACTGGTATTTTAATGGGGCTTGCATTGAATCTGTACATTGCTTTGGGTAGTATAGACATTTTAACAATGCTGATTCTTCCCCGCCTAGAACATGATATGTTCTTCCATTTGTTAATGTCTTCTGCTATTTCTTTTCTTAGGGTTTCATAATTCTCTTTATAGAAATCCTTTGCCTCTTTTGTTACACATATTCCGAGGTATTTCATTTTCTTTGAACATGCTGTGAAGGAAATTTTACCTTACCTTCTCGACTTGACTTGGCTATCATTAGTGTATACAGAGACTACCAAGTTGTGGGCATTGATTTTATATGCTGAGACTTTACTTTATTTCTTTTTTTAAATTTTCTTAATTTTTTTATTAAGTCATATACACATAGATCATGAATACATTTATGCATATGTGGAGTACAATGTGTTGATTTTTTTATACATGCTTACATCAAACTAATTAATATAGCTTTTGCCTCATTTACTTGATTATTGTGTTAAGGCATTTACATTCTACACTTGATAGATTTGACTTTTACGATTGCAATATGTTCCATAGGTATGATCTCACCATTTACCCTGCCTCTATCAAAACTTCCCCTTCCCCTTCCCTTTCCACTCCATTTCTCTTTTTCATCCTGGGCTATAGTTGTTTTCTTTCTTTCTTAAGAAAGTATAAGTAAATGTAAGTTGGTTTCATAGAAGTACTGAGTACATTGGATACTTTTTCCTCCATTCTTGAGATACTTTATTCAGGAGAATACATACCAGGTCCCTCCAAGTAAACATAAGATAGGTAAAGTCTCCATCTGTTTTTAAGGCTGCATAGTATTCCATGGAAGAAGCCCAAGTACCCATTGACACATGAATGGATTATTTTATTTCTTGATTACTTCCAAGAGTCTTGTGGTTGAGTCTCTGGGGTTTTCTAAATTTAAGATTATATCATCAGCAAAGAGGAAGAGTTTGGCCTCCTTTGCCCCCATTTAGATGCTGTTTCTATCTTTCTCTTGCCTAATTGCATTGGCTAAAACTTCCACCACTATGTTGAATAGTAGTGGTGATAGAGGGCATCCTTGTCTGGTTCCTGCTCTAAGTGGAAAAGCTCTCAGTTTTATTCTATTCAGTATGATATTAGCTGTGGCTTGTTGTAGATGTCTTCAATCATTTTAAGAAATGTACCACCTATACGTATATTATTAAGCACTCTTGTTAGAAAAAAATGTTGAATTTTAACAAATGCTTTTTCTGAATCTATTGAGAGGATGATATGGTCTTTGTTTGTGTTTCTATTAATATGGTGAATTAAATTTATGGATTTTCATGTTATACAACCCTTGTATCCTTATGATGAAGCCACTTGATCATGATGCAATTTTTTTAATATGTAGCTTTAATCTATTGGCTAAGATTTTATTAAGCATTTTTGCATCAACATTCGTTAGTGAAATTTGTCTGTAGTTCTCCTTTTTAGTTGGATCCTTTCCTGGTTTTGATATCAAAGTCATGTCATAATTTCAATCCATCTAGTCTATGTAACTGCCTTCATTTAGGCATAAGCTGGCAGTTACATTTTCTTTATTATGTACTTTCCATCTGAAATGTTACGTGGATTCCTGAGGTACATTTTATTGCATTCTTGATTTATAATTCATGCAAAACATATTTATTAAGTACCTGTCATGTGCAAGATATATGATAGCCGCTAGAGATCTAAAAAGCAATAAATATGAAGTCCCTGTTTCCAAAAATTCATAAGTGAAACACATAATCAAATACAAAAATTATTTCAATGGGTCAATTGTAATGATAAGTCTAGGTATGGAATAATGGAACATTACATAGTGTATTATTAACTCATGGTGCCATTAGAATCTGAGACTGGGAATTTTGTATGATGATTATGTTGACATCAATACCAAAAAAAAAAAGCAGTATTACTAATGAATTACTCTAAGTCAAATATTACTCATAGTCAAACAAATTAACTCTTATTTTGTGCTACAGTCCCAGGACTTTTTTGATAAGGTATAGCTCTTCTGTTATAAATATAGTAGCTTTATAGCTTGCACAGTAAGTATCGTTCAGCTTTTATCCATTTTCTGCAGCAAACACTGAACAGGATGTTTTCAGAGGTTTTCAAGATGTTTATAAACAAGGCATTAACTCAGCCCTGAATAAAAAAGAAACAGGAAGTACTAAACCCATGGAATTTTAAATATATACACTCACTATTTACTTTGCTCTTTTGAAAGTTTCAGCTTCAGTTTATGGGATGGAGACTAGTACATTACTCAGCTCTTAGTCTGTGATATGTAATTGTGTGGTAATAGTTTACAGAAGTAGGAGTGAGGTCCATGAAGTATACTAATATCTTGGGCCTTACTGTTTGGTATTTGGAAAGAATGTGCACAGAATTTGTAAGCATTGTTCAAACCTCTGGAACTTCTGCTGTGTTTCCAGGATTGGTTCATAAATCCACAAGATGAATTTTCTAATGATCTACCATTTCAGGCCATATACTCAATATCTCTTCAAGTTAGACATAAGAAATCTATGGGACTAAGTGAATAATAAGTAGACCTCTAGTTACCTTTGTAACAGAAACACTTCAACTTCTGGATTGTTTACCTTCACTAAAATGAGAATTAAAAAAAAATCTAGAGCCCCCAAATCTATATTTATCTTTTTGATACATAAGCACACACACACACACAAACACACATATGTATTTAATGCTGTTTTTTCATATATATATATATATATATATATGCGTGTATACTTTATTACTTTCTCTAAGATGTTTTTCTAAATTTTTATTCTCAAAAAAAGCCATAAGAAGAACAAAATAAGAAGGCAAACAATCATTTTAAAACTGTTTAGTAATTACTGACCAAAGTGGGAAAAACCTTTTATATTAATCCTTAATTAAAAGCATCCTCTTAAATTTTGAGATGCACTAGGTATAACTGCTAGAGAAATCAATCAAGAAAGTTTTAAAAATAAATAATAAAATATGACCAAAATTGGTCTCTCCACCAATTGTTAAATAAGGTTTTGTTTTGTTTTAAATATCCAAGTTGTTTAGAATCTATATTCTTAACAGAAGTTAATGGGATATCCGGGGAATGCCATGTACTTAAAAATAAAACATAACCTGTTTACCTATTTTATCATTGGCATTTTGTTATACAACTGTCCTTTCTTTACTGAGAGTCAAACTTTTTCCATTGCTTGGTTTAAAAAAATTACAGGAATGCAACATTGGTTCCATATAAAAAAAAAAGCTACATAATCTTACTAGAGGGTGTAACACAAATTTCTATCAACATTCAACTTTGTTCTTGATTAAAACTCTGAGACAATTAGAAATAGCTTGGGAATTTTCTTAAAATGCTGAAATGCTTCTACAAAAAAATACCCTATATTTTATATGACAATGAGAGACTCAATGCTTTCCCCTGAGTTTTAGTCACATAGCAAGGATCTCCACTAGTCCCCACTTCCTAGAAGTCTTAAGCAATGCAATAGACTAAAAGAGAAAAAGCAACACAAAAAAAGTCATCTAGGTAGAAAGGAATCAGTGAAAAATTAGACAATTTATAAAGTACATGGATACTTACATAAATAGAAAATACCAAAGAAACTAACCTGAAAAGTCTTTTAATTAATAAGTAATTTAACAAGGTCACAAGATGAAAAATCATCACACAAATTGTCAACTATATTTCTTTTTTTATTTTAATTCTTAATTTTTTACTAGAAGTAAATGCATAAAATTTATGGATGGCTCTTAGGATATAGAATAACATGTGATCATTTATTCTTTGTTTCTTCTGTTTTCCAAATGTAGTTATATTACCTTTATTCTTTTTTTCTTGTCATGTCTCTCTCTCTTTTATTACCAATTAATATGAGGGTCCAGATGTTTAGGTTATATGGTTTTCAAGATGAAGGTAATGAGCCCTTCACCCAGGTGGTGTAATGAATATCTTCATACTGTGTGCCTTCCCTGCCCTCTTCCCTTCCTCTTGAGCTTGCTATCCTATATTTGTGGGGTTTTTTGTGTGTAGCAGAGAGTGAAATAGAAACTTTTCTAAAAATGACAAATGGCCAACACACACATGAAAAAATACTCATCTTCCTTAATCATTAGAGCAATGCAAGTTAAAACCACTCTGAGCTGTCACCTACCTCCAGTGACATTAGCCCCTATCAGAAAATCCCAGAATTGCAGATGCTGGAGTGGATGCGGAGAGAGGGGAACACTTTTTCAAGGCAGGTGAGATCACAAAGCAATACAACCTCTGTGGAAAGAAGGATGAAAAATTCTCAAAAAACGAAAAGTCAATCTTTCATTTCATCCCACAATCCCATTACGAGGTATCTACCCAGAAAATTATATATCTTTATGAGAGCAACGAGGTCAGCTGCAGGGACTGACCCCTGTAATCCTAGCACTCTGGGAGCCTGAGGTAGATGGATCCCTGGAGCTCAAGATTTCCAGATCTGATCAAGAGGAAGACCTCATCTATACTAAAAATACAAATATATATGTATATATACATAACTTATGTATAATTTTATAGTTATGCATATATAATTTTCTGAGCTTTGTGGCTGTAGTCCAAGCTCCCCTGGAGGCTATGTCAGGAGCATCACCTGAACCCAAGAGTTAGAATTTGCTATGAGCTAGGCTGATGCCACTACATTCCAGCCTGGGCAACAGAGTGAGAATCTATTTCAAAATAATAACAATAATAATAATAAAAGAGCAATGTAAAATATGTGCTCAAAATGAAAAAATACAATTTAAAATGTCTCCATAAATTTGATATAATTAGGTATAGGTTTAGTAAAATCTGTATCGGATTTTTATGCTGAAAACATAAAGCCCTGCCAAAAATAAAGGGAAATTAATAATTGTGGAAAATATGTTTCAAACCCACCATGTTTTATAAGAGTACATGTGAGAAAAATCTTTGTGATCTGTTATGGCGTGACCTTCCAGTGTTCATACACAGACACAAATAAATAATACACAAACGAAAAAGGTTGGTGAAATGAATTTATCAAAATTAAAATTTTTGCCTTGAAAAAGTTCTAATCAAGTCAGTAAAATCAAGACATATGATAAACCTGTATATTTACCAATTCACAATTGCAAAGGTATGCAACCATTTAACTGCCCACCCCCTGATGAGTGGATAAGAAAATGTAGGTTTTACATACACCGTGGAATACTACTCAGCCATTAAAGAGAATGAAGTAACATGGATGGACTTGAAAACCACAGGTGATGTAGTCCACTTCACCCTTGTAGGAGGCCCTAAGAAATGAGTATACAGAGTCATATTAGTGACTTAATGGACGTTGAGGACTCAGGAGGGGGAGAGTGGGAGGGAATGTGGGCTGAAAAGTCATCTATGTACATGATTCATATGATGAATAAATTGAAAGACTAGACTTCTCTACCTTTCAATTCATCTATGTAACCAAACAAACAAAGAGAAAACACTTGTACTCCTTAAATCCACCAAAACAAGACAAAACAAAAACCAGATTTGGGAAAAATATTTGGAAATATCAAACCAGATTTTGTTTCACTTATATTCACTTGTTATCCAATTCTAAATTTAGATGGCTTCTACTCACATTTTCACAGTTTTCCTTATTTTACTTGCTTTGGCTTAATTTCCTTCCTCTCTCTCTCTCTCTCTCTCTCTCTCTACCTCTCTCTACACAATCTCAGTCTGTCCCCCTGGGTAGAGTGCTACGGCATCACAGCTCACAGCAATCTCCAACTCTTGGGCTTAAGTGATTCTCTTGCCTCAGCCTCCGGAGTAGCTGGGACTACAGGCACCTGCCACAAATGCCTGGCTATTTTTTGTTGCAGTTGCCACTGCAGTTTTAGCTGGCTGGGGCCGGGTTCGAACCCACCACCCTCAGTAATGGGGCTGGCACCCTACCCACTGAGCCATAGGTGCCACCCTGGTTTAATTTCCTTCTATAAATGTTTTCTTAAAGTCTATGCTTAAATTATTGATTTGGGTGGGACCTGTTCTCTTATCCAAATATACTCATTAAATGCTATAAATTTCTGTCTAAGGACTGCTTTAACTGTATCACAGCAATTGTTATATTTTGAAGTTTTATTTTTATTAAAATTTATTTTTAATATTCATTAAAACTTCTTCTTTGACCCATGCATTATTTAGAAATGCTTTCTTTAATTTCCAAATCTTTATCTTTGGAAATTGTTCATATATGTTTTTGGTTATTAATTTTTTATGATAAAAATATTAATAAATATCATTTTCTAACTTGTTCAAGTAAAAAGTATTTTTTTTTAATTTGGGAAAAGGTGAAATTTCTTTTTTTATGGCACAGGTTCCACTTTATAAGGAGGCTGGAATTATCTATATAGTGACAGTGGTGGGGATGCTATAAATCTTTTGGCAAAGTTGATTGTAGACTGTAATGAATGTAGGAGACACCTGAAAAGAAACACCTTGGTGATAAAGGAATGAGGAAGGGATTGGTCTTTCATTAAAGATCACACAAGCATGTAGCACGTAAGAGCACAAGAGAACGTACATTATTGGTTGGCAGTCTCCACACCTGTGGTGCAAATAGGCGCGGGATCACTTGCATAAATAGCCAGGGGAGAAGCTAGTGGGGGCTCCTACTAGGCTCCTACTTAAGACTGACTGGTGCACCTTTGAGGCGCTCTGGCACTTCTGACCTGACTGAGACAATGGGCTCCTCCTGATGGGAAGCCTTCCCTGACTTAGACAGTGGGCTCCCCAGCAATTAAGGGGAGCCATACCCCAATGGAGCTGGTACAGCAGTCCCCATCCTGGCAGTTCCCTAGAGTCCCGGTTGTGACAAATAAATATTGCCAAACTACTTCTCTCTTAGTGACAATAACATCAACAACAGTACCATGGGGAGAGCCAGTCTGAATTTCAGAAGTGAATGTCCTACACAGAAGATGTGAATACTTATAATTCTAAAAGGCGATTCCAACTGTTGTTTTAACTGCCAAGCCTTGAGAAGAATAAGCACCCTTCACTCCAATGTCAAGTCCATCATTAGGCACAGTAAGCAGGGTGTGATGACTGGTCCCTTCAGAAGCTTGACATCATCAAAGTCATTGGCAGACCCTGTGGCTTACACTTCAAGTATAACTAATTTTGATAAGTGGAGAGTAATTATTCATCCTTTAACAATTTGATGTCATGAGAAAATTTAAAAATGAAATAATACTGCATATTTCAAGTCTGCACAAGTTGTTCTGTATGTCAGTTGATTGATTAACTTCTATAAGTTTGTACATATCTCATCAGGTTAGATTTGAACCAGAGTGTATTTTTTGTTCATAATTACAGTTGCATCTGAATCAGTAGAATAAGAAATGGCCTATTACATTTTTGGTTATCAGCATTCTCATATCCTTTGTCTATTTGTACATCTCAAAACAATTTTTTTTGTCCTATTATCAAAGGCAGTACTAAAGCAAAAAAAAATAATAATTATTGCAATCAATTTGTAGTTATAAGTATTCACAATTTCTACTGCCGATATTTACTTCTGAAATTCAGGCTGGCCCTATTGATGATACTGGCAACGTACTTGATGGAAATCACAAAATGATGTCGCTCTGCAAATACCACGGCTTAAATTAAGCATGCTTACAACAGTTATAAGAGAGAATAACACACGCACTCAATCAGAACAATAGATTATGAGTTTATTACTTGTAAGTGCCTAGAAGACTTTATTTAAAAATATAAAATGGAACTTTTTATTCTTCTTAGTCTCTTTCTTTTCTCTAATCTCAATCCTTCCCCCATCTCTCACTCACTCTCACACACGCACATACCCTCTCAGAACTACATAAGACCAATGTAGAAATACAGATTGGTATAAAAAGATTCTAATGTAAAAAACCAAAACAAAAAGAAAAGAATGAAAAACTCAACAACCTGCTTGGGAAACAAACAAAAGAACAAAAAACCAGTGCTAGGTTCATTTATCATGGGGTGATCCACACTTGTGTTGTTTCCGCATTTTTGCAATTATGAATCGATCTGCCATGGAATACTATTCAGCAAGAAAAAAGAAGACTTCACATCCTTTGTATTTACCTAGAAGAAAATGAAGAACATTCTCCTAAGTATCTCAAGAATGAAAAGCAAGCATCCAATGTACTCAATGGTAATATGAAACTAGTAGATGAATGACTACACTCCTGCAAAAGAGAAAAACAAATTTAAATTCAAGAAGGGTGGGGGGTGGAAGATAGGTGGGGCAAGCTCTCACCTAATGGGTACAACATAGGAATATATGGCACATCTCCTGTGTGAAGGGCTCAACCACAACTTGGACCTTCCCTAACAAACGCAAACAATGTAACCTAATTGTATGTACCCTCAATATTAATCCGAACTAAAAAAATAAGAATGTTCAACCTACACATTAACAGGCATGCATGAACATTGCAACAATATTTACTTGGCTAGTCCATCTTATTGTAACTAAAACATTCATTGTATGCCCAGATCCTTTGTTTTCAGCTAAGGTATTGATTAATTCAACCACAAATGACTACTCAGTGCTTGGTATATCCTCAGTTTAGGAAACAAGTATTTGAACAAGAAACAAAAGGGACCTCCTTTTCTGGAGCTTAAATCTTGGCTGGACATGATAGAGAATAAATAGCAAATAAGTAACTCACAAAAATAATTTTAAATAATTATAAGTGCTATGAAAAATGGAAAATGGGATCATTTGATAGAATTACATGGAAGGGCTTGGAGGATTACATTGATGTAGGGAATCACGCAAGGTTTAATAAGAAAGTTACATGTGAGGAGAACTTCATCATCATGTCATGTGAGAAAAGTGTCCAGGGCAGAGAAAACAGCTGGTTGAAAGGAAGGAAAGTGTATATTACATTGCTGTGATTGTGTAACCATCCAAACAGGGCCAGTGTGTGGTGGACACTGAGAAAAACAGAGACAGGTGGCAGCAGGTGAATTCAGGGTGGCTGTCAGGCCCACACAGGACACAGCATTCTAGGCAAAAAAGGAAAATGAGGTTTATGGTCGGTGAACTAAACAAAACAGTAGAAAGAAGGACAGAGGCATTTTCCTATGTACATTATTTTAAAAAATAGCATCTGTATTGAAAGCATGAGGGAAATAATGTTATGATCCTCTGTGACTGAGGAGGCCAGATTTTCCTCTAAAGATGTTTTAGGTCGATTTTTTATTTTTAGGAAACATTGCAGGCAAGGAATAA
>NW_003852431.1:2805302-2806477 GCF_000181295.1 Otolemur garnettii
TGTGTGTGAGTGTGAACCGTGACCCACTGGACAAGCTCTCACACACCCTGGGGCAGCTGCAGAACTGGCATCAGGGGAAAGAGGACTGTACTTCTCATCACTTGCACCAGGTAGGTCTGTCCGTTAATGAAGTCCATAAATGTCGTTGAAAACAGAGTTGTATAATAACAATTTCTTGTTTTATAGTCACAAATAGAATAAAAGGGTAATAAAGAGATAGTTCATTAAGATGAACTATTTCTAAACACTGAATTTATAGTGTTTAATCCACAGCACCATCTAGTGAAATTTGAGGGAAATGTTTCACATATTGAATGTGCATTGAATATGGTGCAGAACATTGCAAATGTAAGAGATGAATTCTTATGTATTAGGTATACATTTAAGTTTCTCCCAGTAATTGCCCAAGGAATAAATAAAATGTTATACACGCACACATATATATTCATGTTATGCATGTATATATGTGTATAAATACAAATGAACACAAAGATATATAGACATCAGTTTCAAAATTCGTCCTTTTACGAAAGTGATTATAAAATCTATAAAATATTTGCTTTCTATTAAATCATACATGCCATAATGAGCAATAATTTTTCTTTACACATTTTCCTATATGATAATAACACAATGCAACTTAAAATAAATAAACACAATATATAAAAATAAAGTGATTCATGTAGTCTGTGTGGTTCCAATACTCTTAACAAGTTAGATAGAAGAGAGTGGTCAAGGTGTCTGCAAATATTTCAAAAATTTTTTTTTATTCAAAGATAACCCTATTAAGTTTTTACAATAACATTTGGTGGACTTCTGGGAATATAAAGTCCAATGATTGGTATAAGAGATCACAAGAAATTTAACATGTTAGTTCACAAAATATACCATGATTGGTTATATGATTTTGATATTGAAATATAAATGATATTAAGCTAATATGGACAGAATTGTTTGACTATAATTCTCCACGTTGATTCCTTGCCATATTAGCATAGAATTCATTTATGTATAAAAGTTATATTTCCATTCACACACTTTATTACACAAAAATTATTTTGAACACCATTGATTATAAAGGTGTATAATCCTTTGTGAATAAAGAAAATAACCTTTTACTAGGTTATTTGTTTTACATTTGTTTTACAAATGTTTTAAAACATCCCCAGACAAAA
>NW_003852431.1:2806877-2821714 GCF_000181295.1 Otolemur garnettii
AGGCGTTGCCCATAGGAAAAATTTTAAAGAAATAAGTTCAAGTACATCTTTGTAATACTTTCAATTAAATCATTTTAATATTTATAAATTCAAAAATAAGTATTAATCTTCTATCATGAACTAGTCAATGAATAAGAAAAGCATGCCAGCAATGAGAATCTACCATCTGAATTTCCAACTATGACAGCATAAGTAATAAGAAGCCCTATAGGCTATGCTCTCAGATTTATTTTCATGTTTTCTCCAAGGCTATGCTTCCAACAACTTCTTTCTCGCCAATAACTGAGTATGGCATATGTGCAAAGATAAGCTTGCTCTGGGGAGAAAAAATGGACTCTTGACAGCCATCTTTGACTCAAGAACTCTTCCCAGACTTTGACAAACCTTTCCAATATGGAGCTGCTATCCAGAAAGCCTCCCGCAATCTTGTTTCTTATATCCTTCACCATAATCAGACCCACATTCAGAAGTCTGAGGGCTCTCAAGACTTCCAATTCTCAGCTCTCTTCACACTTTTTCTCTCATGGACATTTTCCCCAGTTCAATGCTTGCACATTTAATTTAATCCCTTTTCGTATCTATTCCTCAAAAGATTCTGAAATGGGTTTCTGGAAGGGCTAGAAATTTTTGCCTCAGAGTGATAAATACTTGTTTTACTAGTTTGCTTTGGTTGCACAAAAAGCTTCAGTTATTACTATCACATAGAAGTTTACAGAATCCTTGATCTATAGGCTTGAAATCCCACACAGCATAGCATTGGAGAAGGGGTCACAGCAAGGGTCCCATTTAACTATGTTGTGGCTACAAATAGGTCATTTCAAAATTCGTGTGTCCAGGCAAGAACTAGAATATTTGGAAGTCACTAGAATGTTTGGAATAATAGACCTTGATTAGTAGAAAGAAGAACAGCTCTTCTTATGCAGTGGGGTAGGGATAAATATGTCTGGAGCCCAGATGATCTACTTGGCTACACTTTGCTTCATTGTAACTGTGACTGCTGCACTGAATGTAGAAGGAGGCTCTGATAATTAACATAGCAAAGCTCTCAAGAATGAAGTTTTGGCTCACACTTCCCCAAAAGATAGCAAAACCTCTAAAGACATAACTGAGAGAGGGAGGGCCTTAGTGTGCCCAGGGTTAGAGATAGAGCATCAATTGCATCCGTGGAGGTATTCACAGACTTGATCCTTTTCTGTGCTTTTCCTTGAGACTTTGTGTCCCAGGAAACCACAGAAAAACCCTTCCCTGAACCCAGGTGAAGATGATCTATACAGCAAGTCAGTGGAAACTGATGGCCGTGACCATGAAAGGGTAATTGAGAAAGAACCTTAGCTGCTATCCTCCAGAAACCATCAGACACAGGTTTCTCACTGACTGTCGACAGCCAATGACTGAGACTGGTGAGAAAACTAAACTGGACTATTCTTGGAAGCCCTGGGAGACTTCCAATAGCCATATTGGCCCCAGAAATCTTTTCTCTCTCTGCTGAACTCTGCTTGAAAATCAGCCTAGGACTCGCTTACACACGTCTTCATTCTCTCTCCTTCACCTAGAATCAAGCTTGCATCACAGTGTGACAAACAGCCCAGCATTATCAGCTTCTGGCTTGCTTCCTTTCACCAGACCTTTTAAGTCTATCCCCTAATAATATTTTTCAATGGTTAACACTGACAACACAAAGCCACATAGCTCAAGAAGCATGGCTAGACGCCATGCTAATAATCACTAGATATACTAAGTTGATTACTAAGTATACTAAGCGGATTGCTTTTGCTAATTCCCAGCCATCAAGTTATTAGGAATAAATTTCCCTATGTCTTTAAATTATCATTATTTTTGCATTTATAAATGATGAAATAAGCATTTTTATCCCATGAGCTAGTATATAAAATTAAGTCAAGAATGTTTTATATTAAGCATAAAATAGGTCAAGCTGGGAGAAGGGAAAATTGTTTTCCCAAATTTCAGCTCAAAGAAGCATGGGAAGAAGTCCCTGAAAATTTGAATTTGGAGGGTTGGCTAAGGAAATCCTGTGGTCACAGAGGTGAACTGCCTTGTGTCAGATTGGATCCTGCAAGTAAAAGGCCATGATGTACTGGAAATGAAGTTTCAAATATCATCTGTGCAGAATTTTCTGACAAAACAAGTCATAACATCTCTGTAAAATATTTATACATAGCTGTTTCTCAAATAAGGCTGGATACTAAATTTAGTGAAGCTATAAAAATGGTTATTTCTAAAGGTATAAATTATAATTTGTACATGTGACTTTCTCTTCATGTGGCCTATTTGGGTGAACAATTTAAGTGTATATATGAGGTCAGACAATTAAGTTTGAGAACCCATCCTAGATAAAGGATGGAATTTCCTGAATATCACTGCAGTCACCTTCACAGGTCCCCTTGGGAAACAGTGTGCTGACACCATGACTGGTCTACCCTTCAGAGCACCTTTGGAACTCTTTTTCTGAAATAGCCATCATAGCTGTCATCATATAAAATTGGACTATTAAGTTGGCAAACTCACCCTAGAAAAAGTACCAAATCCCTCATTGCTGAATATCGCTATGGTCACCTTCAAGTACTTCCCTTGGCCATTTGGTGGCAGTAGTGAGAGTAAGCAGTGAGGTATGTTGCACTTTTTCAAGGATGAGCTTGTGAACTTAAATGTCTGACTTCAGATTTGAGGAAACTTCCTACTTACTGCTCTTGAGGAAACCTAAAACAATTAATTACTATGCACAGACATTAAACAACACAGGAGCACAGGGACTTGGAGGACTTTTTAGGTGCAGTGGAGCCTGGGCTGCATGGGAAGGTGTGTGACTCCAGATACAACCACCAGTGGTCAGCTGCTTGCTTACTGCAACATGACGGATAACTTTCAAGGAAAGAGAAAGGCAGAACGAGAATGCCTTTTGTTAATTTTTATTAAATAATGAAGTTCAGTAACCACTCTCATTAAGTTCCTACTTAAAAATGTGGCATGTAACTCTATTTTTCATAGCTAAGTATATGAAAAAGTTAGGTATATGATTCAGGAAGTAATCAACACAGGAGCATAGTAAAATCCAGAGAACAAAGTAACTTATATGACAAACATCTTTCAAGAAATATTTCTGTAAAAGAAAGACATATTTTCGTTCTGTGGGAGTGTTTCCCTCTGGGTGATGGAAGTTTTATTCTTTGGGGAATGATGAAATAGTGATAAATAATTTTCCTACTCAAACTTTGGGTTTGTGGAAAATTATACTCATTCTGCATTCACAGGCTGGTGTATTTCATCTTGATGATTTGAGTTATTTTCAAACAATTAAATCTACAGTTTAGTAACCTTTGCAAGAAATATAATCATCAGTAGAGAGCACCACAGACGTCTAGTTGGTCGAGAGAGAAACCATGAGTTCCGTATGTACTGTCTGCCATTTTCTCACTAGAGAGGGTGCCAAGAACCACTCACAAATCCATTAATCTGTAATTTAGATACTTGTGGAATATGAGTGTGTATTTTGTTCTGTCAACACAAGTGATCTAAAGAAGGAGAAAATTGTATTGACCATGTTGAAACAAGCTCTTTTCGTTAGCTCAGCACCACACCTAGGAAGGTACATCAAGATCCACTTCCTAGGTATACGGTCTGTAGTTATAACACAAAAAAAAGAAAACTGTGATATTCATATCACTATTATTTTGAATTATGGGTCTTTTCTCAGAAAGAGAAAACAAAGACAAAGAGAGAGAGATTGCATAGTGATCAAACTATCTCCATCTAGGAATCTTTGTTTAATTTTAGTCTCTAGTAAATTTTTGTGTCTAGTACATTTTCAGTCTGCAACATAAAACAAGACACGTTATTCATTACTGAGAGAATTTATACTTGTAGTAGAGTTTATTTATTAATTTCTGTCTCCCTGACCAAATTCAAGACATATTGAAATAAGTCAAGGCTGCTTTACTTACAGATGCTTCCCTAAAATAGTGCCAGCAGGAGCCTGTCTGTGGAGGGGAAATGTCTGGGAAGAAGGCATCTACTTTACACAAAGAATCACTTTATACATTTATATTTTTCTGTATTATAATGACTATATCTTTGCAAATTTAAATAAATGATCATAAAGGATAAAAAATGATAGCAGCAAAAAATATTGACTTTAATTTCAAAAGGCATCTTGACGAATATTATGCTTTTTATCTCAGAATTACAAGTCTTTGATCTCATCTTTGCCTCATGGTACTATCGTGATTGTCTGCACTTCAAGCACTACACAGAACTTATTTCCTTACCTTTCATGCTCCCTAAATTTGAAAATTCTTCCAATGTGCAATCTGGCACTTACCATCCATCATCAGCAAACCCCTCAACTGTTAACCCTTTCTCTGAGCAGTACTGGATATTCAACAAGAAAAATTCTACGTGTGTACCTCCAAAGTTTTATTATGGGGCAACCACCTTCTTTTTTTTTTCCACAGTGATATAAATATCACAGTTGTCATACAGAAATGTGCTTCATATAGAAATGGACCGGAGAGTGAGAGAGACCAATTTAGGTTTTTGTTTTTCCTTTAACATCACTATTAATTTCAATTTCAACTTCATGCTTATCCTATAAATGCTCCCAATTCTGAATCTCATGTTATGAACTTGTGTACTGTAACATGTCACCCTGGTTACAGTCATCTATTAACATGAATTTTATTTCCCTTTAGTTTTCAGTCACTAACAAAGCATTAGACAAAAATTCTTTTAAGATACTTTCACGAAAGATCATAATTACAAGATTTCTGGTTATTAGAAGAAAAAAAAACGATTTCTAAAATAATTTGAAGAGAAACAAAAAGTAGCAGCTATAAATGAACAAGTGTCCAAATGGTAACAACAGCAGCAGGAATGGAAGCTAATGAAATGGAAAACATGGGCGGCGCCTGTGGCTCAGTAAGTAGGGCGCTGGCCCCATATACCGAGGGTGGCGGGTTTGAAACCGGCCCCGGCCAAACTGCAACAAAAACATAGCTAGGCATTATGGCAGGCACCTGTAGTCCCAGCTACTCAGGAGGCTGAGGCAAGAGAATCACCTAAGCTCAGGAGTTGGAGGTTGCTGTGAACTGTAACACTACAGCACTCTACTGAGAGAAATAAGGTGAGACGCTGTCTCAAAAAAAAAAAAAATATGGAAAACATATTGAAATTCTATAGAAACAAAATATATACACACTCTTAGCATTATTTAGCCAAATATTAATCAAACATAAATTTTAAAATGTGGAAATCTTCAAAAATTTACCTCTAACTTAGTATATCAAGAAGCTACTGGCAGATGGTTTTAATCCAAACATGTAATAAATTATTAACAATGAAAATTGAATGCAAAAAATTTATGATAAAAGGCAGACAAAGGTAATTCTCAGGCAGATAATAGAGTAGAAGTATCTCATTGTGGTTAAATGTGGCCCAGGCTGGCTATGAATGCTGTCCCAGACAAGATCATAAACATTCATTGAACATTGTGCAGTGTTTTTGTGATTTTTTTTTTTTGGTAGAACTTGATTGCACAGTTCTTGAGTGTGAACTTTGTAGACACCAACATTATGTCCCAGTAGCACATAAAATAAACATTCGTGCACACTCTCTATTTGCCTAGGTGCATGGTATCAGTTTTATGGTGATGTTGGCTGCCAGTGTGTTATCTTCCAAGTGTAGATAGTTGATTTAAACACCATCAGATATTAGACTTGTTCTTGTTAACTTGGTGAGGCAATGATTATCAAAACTACTTCAACTTCCCACTGCAAAGTTAGGCGTTTATGTTATTTGAAGTCAGGTAAGCATTCTTATTTGATTACTAGGGTACTTCCTCATCCTGGCATCACCTCACACATAGTCCCCTATGCTTTAAAATTGCTCCTGCCCGAGTCCTGGATCAGCAACCAAGATGCAGAAGGGCCCAAACTTTGCTTTCTATTTTCCTGTCAATTAATATCAATAATAAAAGTAAATATAGTTTCCTATCTACTGTTACTTTTTAATCCCAGCACAGATTCTATTATGTCTCAAAACAGAATTCCCCCCCCCAAAAAATTACACATGAAGGAAGATTGTTCCATGAAAAGTGGACAGATGACCACATGTTTGCCAAGACCACTGGCAAGGCACTCTGCTTAATTTGTGGGAACTCTGTGCCAGTTTTCACAGATTATAATTTGAAAAGGCGGCATATACAAAACTTGCTGCCAAATTCAATGCATATGAAGGATTGTTTCATAAGGACAAAATTGAAGAACTGAAAACATTTTTTTCTCAACAAAACTTTTGTAAAAAGTTACAACTCAGACAGATTCCATTGCAAAAGCTAGATATTTGATAGCATGTTCAATAAGTCATCATTATCCACCTTACTTTCAGGCAGCCCACAGGCCTTATTTTCAAGACTAAGCCACCAATGGCAGAAATTCTCAAGCCATCCTTGTACTCTGTGTTCATTAACCACATCCTTGCCACATGTTTATTGAGATTTCGAGCTGTGTGGGCTGCATTGGTTCCATGACAGAATCCATATTTGAAAGTAACACCGATTTTTGACTTATCTATCCATGGTTTCATGAAAAGTGCCCTAAAATTTTTTGAAAAATAATCACAAGCTAATGTATTCATTTGGAAGAATGAGGACGTACCTTTCCAAGAAAAATAAAACAAGAGGTGTTGATGTGAAATGTCAGGGATGTCAAAATACTTAACTTAAACTTAACTTAACTTAAAACCTGATTCTAAAGGAACAGGACAATATTGATTACTAAGCATTAAAGGTTCTATTCCTTTAGAATCATGTTTTTAAATTCCAGAATGAAAATATTCCTAAGAGCTACCGCATTAATTTTCTCTGTGGATAAATCAATCTCTTTAATAGGGAAGCAATTTCAGTATTTCACAAAATTAACCAACTAAAATGTATCTCTTTATATATGTTATATGTTAATTTTATGTTTCCAACTTATTTTGGCTTCATATAGATAAACTTAACATGAGATGTGTAGGATGAGTAGAATGTTCCAGGGAAAGGCAGAGCTGTCTAATAGCAATGAACTATTATCCTAATAAAGGCATATTCATTTCCTTCTGGATTTGTACTGGTATTTGATAGATGACAGGAAATTGTACTCTAATATGGCTTTGTCTCATTACTCTATTCTGAAAATAAAATTGACTCAATATCTAGGTTTGTTCTTCACATAGTGTAATAATTGAAAATTCTAGTTGTTGGATGGCTTTTGAGGACTGGATTATTAGTCATTTCACCTATTTTAGTGCACTTGAAGTAGAAAAGAGTAGAATTTAAGACATGGGAATACTGTTTATTTCCATTTTTATCTTATGGGTATTAAATACATATATTTTCATGAAGTTTATATTTAATAATACAATGATCGATCTGTGCCATGCAGTGGCTGGATCCGTAGCCTAGGCGATCACTGCTGTCATCATGAAGTCTGAAGGATTCTAAGGATCAAACTCTGATGAAGGCATTTTGCAATTCCATCTGCCACACATGCAAAAGGTAGATTGCTATTATTAATATAAATTAAAATACATGTTATCTTTAACTACATTTTTCAATGATATTTTGAAATATAAGTATTTTGGGTGAAGTACCAAATTAAAATCATGACAAGTAAAAACTGTCCAAACACTGCAGGTTATTAAAAATAAATGAAATTTTTTCTTGTCAATATTAATGAATAATAATGTTGTGTTATTTGTATGTTGTTGGGTGACCCAGAAAATTTTGGGAAGGGCTGCAGAACTGGGGTTGCGCTAGTGAACCAAGAGGATGATCACGGTGCAGGCGTAGGGCTGCTGAGTGACACTCACTGGTCCTGACCAAAGGCACAGTCACTCTGAATCATTCTCACCACACTTTGACTCAATATTTACCCCCTGTTTATGAGAGCCACTGCTAATTCTGCAAACAGAGTACAGATCCTACTGATTTCATGACCTTTATCATAAATCACACATTGCCATTGCTATTTATTTCATTCGGTTCTGATTCAATATCTTTTCAAGACACTAATTTCAGTTTCTTTGGACAAATACTCAGATGCATCATAGCTTGATCACAAAATAGTTCCTTTTTTAATTGGTTTCAAAACCTCTATACTATTTTTTCATAATGGCTGTTCTACTTGACAATCCCAGCAACTGTGTATAACATTCCCTCTTTACACTTTCTTATTAACACTTATCATTTTTCTTTTAGATATCAGACTTCCTAACATGTGTGAGATGATACCTCATTGTGATATCTTCATTCTTAGGAAATCTGAGTCTTTGTTGTTCCTAACTGTGTCAGGTCACTGTGTTTTTCTTGTAGGTGTATCATTTCATTTAGTATCAGAAGTATAAACCCAGCAGCTTAATGGGAATTCTCTAAAAAGTAGACTCTAGAATCCAAGTACAAGTAATTTACTGGGAAAATGAAATGATGGAGGTAGCATGGGATTGATAGAATGAACAGTTATCAATAATGCATGTGGTATGTAGCTAGCTACCATAAAATGGTATTCAGGCTTAATCCATTGGAGAATACTCCATTGAATGGTGCAAATGCACACTTCTATTTATCTCAATAATGTGATAAATTTACCTTTTTTTTTTTTTAACACTGCAACTCCCAAGCATCATTAATTCAAGGCTATTTGGGGTGCTATTTTTCCCCTGCTTAACACCAAAGCCATATGGGAAAGTAGCCTTTCCAAAATGCAAGGGAAGGGGGTCTTCATTCTTCAGGGATGCAGATACTAACTGTTGGAAATTATCCACAGTGTGCAAACTGTCCAGGAAATTTGGGGTGGAAGCATTTCCAGAGTATACTTCACTCTGGGGTTCTACTGGATTTAAATTATTTTCATTCTCGTGATCACTGGGAACAAACACTCCAGATTACATCACTCACAAATGTAGGGAATGGATGCTGTCACTCAACTGCAGCTGTGGGAAGTAGATGCCCCATCGATTCCTTTCCTTATTAGAGAGATAATGCAGGCCTGTGGTAGGTATGTTTATTGGCAAATCTAGATGATGGATATTACTGCAGATTAAAGATCTAAAAAGGTAAATGCCAGTACTTTTCACATTTCTTTAATATGAAACTCTCTCTGTTTCACAAATGAGTGACTTCCCCAAAGGAGGGGGGACCTTTAACTGCAGAGAAGTTTAAATGAATACACATTCAAGTATAATTATCTTTCATAAATTATTCTAATTTCTTCCCCTCTAGATAACTCTCACAGAAGTGATGGATTTTTTTTAGAAGAAATAAATCTAAGTAATGTACCACAGCCTGCAGATTAATTATATAGTGAGGAATAAACAAACTGGCATTCAGGATATTGATTTTCTATTTCTAGAGCCATTACTTCCTTGGCCGGTGCAGTAGATTACGTTATTGGCCCCACTCGTCACTTCTCCCTGGATTACACCCTTCACCATAACTTGAAAGTCCATTTAAAGGTGCACCGTGTGTACTTTCGTGTTACTTCGTATTGAGTTCAGCCATGCACGTGATAAACTTTGACTAACAGAATAAAATATAAGTGTTGATGGGCCAGTTCTGAGCATCTCTCTCAAGGAGGCCTGCATGTCTCCTGTGCCTAAGCTCCTCTGCCATTGCCATGAGGAGAATATGCCTTGGGTAGCTCATAGGACCTCAGATGTTGTGGAGCTGAGTCTAGGTTTCTGACATAGTTACTGGTAATGATACTGAATTTACCAGATTGATCTGGAGACTAAGTGACAGTATGAATTTTTTTAAAGTGTTCTTCTTAGCAAAACATCACAGGAATGGAAGAAAAAGTATCCAATGTATACAGCCCTATTATAAAATTAATTTATAGCTTTCATATGAAATCTAAAACCTAATAACAGCCTAAGTATACAAGGAGGAGGGTGGGAAAAGGGAAGGGGGGAATGGGTGGAGGGAGGGTGATTGGAGGGATCACTTCTATGGTTTATCTTACAAGGAGGGTACAAGTGAATCTTTCTAAGAATAGAATATGATTGTCTTAACACAATAACTAAGAAAATGACATGAAGTCTATGTTAACCAGTTTGATGAAAATATTTCAAATTGTATATGAAAACACCACACTGTACCCCAGAAATTACATTAATGTACATAGTTATCATTTAATAAAAAAGAAAAGAAAAGAAAATCCACCAACAAATGTGAATTGTGGGAAGAAAATGGTGACAATGTTCTTCTTTAAAAGTGGCCACATTGCAATTGTTCCTCTGGAGCAACAAAGAACTGTCACTGCTCAGCAGAATACAACAAAGCAAAAATTTGGGGGAAGATTCAGAAAGAGTGGCCAAGGGTAGGACTCCGTGGGGCCATCTTGCACCATGACAATGCATCCACCCACACAGCTGTCATCACCTTCAGGTTCCTGGAGTCCACAGAGATTAAACTTACGACTCGTCCACCTTACAGTTCTGACCTGGTCCTATGTGATTATTTCCCTTTCCCTCCAAAAATCACATGCAAGGAAGAAACTCTCTATCCCTGAAGAAGTTGTTCACACCTATGAAAGTGAGCTTACAAGATCTGAAGAAAATGAGGGAAAGGGTGTTTTTAAAAATGGTTTACAAGAAGACAAAAGTGCATAGAAGGTCATGGTGATTATTTTGAGGCAAAATAGTAACCAAAATAATTGTGTTTCTTAATTTTTGTATATCTCACAACTTTTGTAGTATCCTGAACATAATCTTTCTCTCGTATCCTGCTAGTTCTTCTTTATTTATTAGTGTAGTAACTAGTATTTAACAATTCTACAAATTACCCAGATGACAAATTAGGACTCATCTTGCCCTATTATTTTGTTAGAATGCTTTATCATTCTTATACCTTTTCCAATTTGAACCGTTTTTCAATAGCTCCACTACAGAACTAAAAGCTACTCTCTGAGATAAACGTACACTGTCTTTCCTCTTTGCTTTCACTGTTCTCAATCCCAGCCACTAATCTTTCCTCTTGTGTAATTTGAGATCCTAAAATACAAATCCGATCAGGGAATTCCCCACACATCAATTTTGCAAAGTTCAAGTAGATCAAATATAAGCTAGTAAACCTTCAGCACACCACTCAAGCTGCATGAGAGGTTGTCCATCTCCAACTGGCCAGTCCTTACTCTTTCTCTCCAAGATCCTCCCTCTCGGATTCCACACTATTAGTGACATTTCTCAAAGAAAACTTTGGTGACAACCTCCTTTTATTATATGCTTCCACAAAATCCTAAACTTCTACAACATCGTTGAATAATAATAATTTTATATACATGTCTATTAATTTTCTCTTAAATTTTATAGTTGAGACCAATTTCTCTTCTGTTTCTTATTCTCTAGCACATAACAAAATTCTCTTAGTTTGTTTACTAAATGTTGTTATATCTCAAGAGCAATGAGAAAACCTTACAGAGATTTTAAAAAGACAGTGGTATAATGTCATTGTGTAAGAAATTTCTGTTAACTGTGAGCCATAAGAACAGAGAAATACTGGGGCTTGTAGATGTTTTATGAGACTGTGAGGTTATCTAGGTGACTAGGAGCTAGTGATCTAGCTGACTAGGAGGCTAGCTCAGGTCAGTGAAATGACAAGGGAATAGAGTGGATTGGACAGATCCCATAAATATTTAAGTGGCAAAATTGGTAAAACAGGATAAGAGTTGATGCGTGGATTGAGGAAAAGGGTAGTGGACAGCTTGAAAATATCAAGTTTACAGGATTGATAAAACCAATTGGACAGTGCTGTGATGTAAGGGAACAGAGGAGAAAAGCTACTTTGGACAACAGGGATTTTGCTTTTCCCATATGCTGAGCAGAATTCGGCATTCTACAGTAAGTTCTAATGCTAAATTTTATTCTTTAAGTTAATTAAATATCCAATATCGTTTGGGAGATTATATATAATGAAAAATAGATGTCTCACTGGTTAAGGAAGACTTTCAAAGAATGATTTGTTTTATTTTAGATTTTATAAACAGCAATAGCCATTCAAAAATAACTTCATTAAATATACTGGAGATGATTCTGAGAAAAGTTACACATAATTTGAAGGGTAATTCACCATGATCTTGAAGTTTAATTTTCCTACCCTTAAATATAATTTTACATAGGTCCAACGTTTCCATAATTGACTTTTATTATGAAGAAAGATGTTTTCTACTCCATTATTCTTTCTAATAATCTACATTCTTGTATTTTTACTTTCTTCTGGCCTACTTACAGGTGTAAACTTAGGTTCAAAGAATGAGACTGTGCTGCCACCTGCTGGAACATGGGAGAAAATTATTTGCTTTAAAAAATGAAAAGGCTGAGATGTACACTGCAGTAAATAAAAAAACTCATGTCATGTCAAGGGTAGTTTTTCTAATAAAAGAGTATCAAATGGAAAGAAAATTCTACAATTTTATGTGTATGTCAAAGTTTCTTTCAGTCGTGACCAAGCCCGTTTTATGCTTTCTTAACCTTGTCCTCTCCACGACCTAACTTTTACCCTCTTTGGTTTTGTAGAAGTGTATTGATTCAGTATTGGGTGTAGGATTTGTTATGGTTTGAATTACACGTCTGAAGCCTATTAAAAGTTAACTTCAGAAAATAATTGAAATATTTTATTTCATATTGTTTGTACTTAAAAGTGGAATAAAATAATGTATAATGAGTGATGTATACAAAAGTTAAATTAAGTAATACCTGAAGAGGGATTGCACAGTGCAACGTTCACTGAAAGCATTAAAAATATGACAGCAAGACTTGGGGACAGCAAAACATTACCACAGTTTATATAATGCTTAAAAATAAGAAAAGAAATTCACAATTAATTGTGGACTTTCTTGGGTAGTACCTATTTGTTTCTGAAGTCAAAATAGTTTTTATTATCCTAAGTAGGATACTTCACAAATAAAAATTGCATGGAAAAACTATGTGTAACAGGTATATTGAAACAATTTTAAGCAGTGCTTAATTTTCTTATATGGTAATATAATTGTTAATAAGCATACGCATGTGACTTTTAGAGATCTTAGTGAATTAGCTCAACTATATTACTTATAAGCATTTAAGTTTCCTCGTGTCTGTTCATGGCTCATCTCCTTTTATCACTGAAGGATATTCAATTGCATGGATGTACCACAGCCTGTTTGTACAGTCCTCTAGAAAAAGGAAAAAGTATATTTAGTGCTTCTAATATTTGAGCATTATGAATAAAGATGCTACAAATAGTCATGGGAAGATTTTTGTGTGGACATAACTTTTCAATTCATTTTTGTAAATATGAAGAAGGGTAAATGGTAGATCATATCATAAGAGTATGTTATAATAAACTGCAAACTATCTTCTAAAGTGGCTATTTTGGTTTCCTACTAGTGACCACTGAGTTTTTTCTTTCTCTTTCATCTTTACCAGGACTTAATATTGCCTGTGTGTGGAATTTAACCACTTTCATAGGTATGCAGTAGTTTCTTTTTGTTTTAATTTGCAATCCACTAATAACAACTTTTACTTAACCTGTTGATCCAATCCAATGATATTTCTACTTTATCCTTTTGAGGAATGGATAACATTGTTTGGTTTTTGAATGCTGAACCAGGCTGGCTTACCTGGAATAAATCCGACTTGGTTATGGTATGTACTTATTTTATAGGTTGTTGGGTAAGATTTGCAAATATTTGAGGATGGCTGTGCTTCTGGGTGATATTTGTCTGTAGTTCTGGGGTTTTTTTCCACATTATTATGAGGGTACAGATGATTAGGTTACATTATTTGCATTTCTAAGGTAAAATTCAAGTTGTAGTGGAGTCCTTCGTCCAGGAGGTGTGCTGTGCACCCTCACATTGTGTCCATTAGGTGAGAATCTACCAATCTCCTCCCCTCTTCCCCTTCTCTCTCTCCCCCTACCGTGAATATACTTGTATTTCTCTCACTTGTGAGCATGTAGTTGTTTTTCTATTGGTTCTGTATTAGTATCGAGTACACTGGATACTTGCTTTTACATGATTGTGACACTTTCCTCATGTTTGTTTGGTTTTGGTAAATATGGCCTCATAAAATGAGTTAGGAAGTTATTTCTCCTCTTCTATTTTCTGGAATATACACCTAATATAAGTCATTTATAATATTTCCTTATGATCCTTTTAATGTCCATACAATCATTAGTAAAGTAATATTTCTCCTTTCATTTCTGTTATTAGTAATCCCTGTTCTTTTTTTCTTGGTTAGCCTAGCTAGAGGAATATCAAAGTTGTTGATCTTTTTAAAGAACATCCTTTGTATTTTATTGATTTTTCATGTCCAATTTTATTGATTTATTCTCTAATTTTGTTTTTTATTATTTTCAATTACTTTATGATGTCCTAAGTTAAAATACTAAAATAATGAATTAAATCTTTCTTTTTTTGTTACATATGTATTTGATGCTATAAATCACTTGCTAAGAACTGTTTTTCTGCATCTCACAAATTTTAATGACTTCCATTTTTCTTTTCATTTATTTAATTTAAATATATTTACAATTTTTTTTTCTAGACTTATTCTCTGACTTGCAGGTTGTTTAGAAATGTGTTGTTTAATTACGGTATATTTGAACTTTTTCAAGTAATATTTAATTATTGATCTCTATTTATTCTATTTTGGTGTAAATATATACTATAATTTTTAAAAGTTTCTTCTGGTGCGTGTTATTGACTACAACTTAGTCTATTTTGGTTGATATTTCATATCAACTTGAGAAGAATGTGTGTGCTGCTGTTACCGATTGAAGGATTCTAAAAACATTATGTAGATCCAGTTAA
>NW_003852431.1:2823964-2826334 GCF_000181295.1 Otolemur garnettii
GCCTATATTGGAATAATAAGTACAACATCACAGATTCAGTGTGTGTCCTTGGAGTAATTAGAATGCTAATTGAAAGTGCTTCAATTAACAAAAGAGAAGAATTCACATCAAATTTAAACTCAGGCACTGTGAACAATGAAAAGTTGTATTACCCAAGATTCTTATAACCTAAAGTAGTAAAATTTTATTCTTAGGTAAATGAAGGTGGCTTGGTGACCCATTATGTGTTTTTTTTTTTTTTTTCTTAATGGTCTGTGAAAAGTTGCTTGTTGGCATTTTGAAGTTCACTTCAAATACTTTGAGTTTTAGTTAATGATATGTGATTTCACAAATTTGTGTTATCAATCAGAAATCTAAGAGTTTTCTCCCTTGTTCAATTATGGTAATACTTAGCCTGGTATCAGTAAAATAGTTTTTAAAATGAATGGTATGCGCTATGGAAAAATTAATTTATATTCTCAATAGATATCCTTGATTTCCAAAACTTGTATTTGGATGAGATACAGGTAAGCAACTGTAAGATTTGGTTGCCTTTAATAGAAACTAAAAATCAGTAAAATTATGCCAAGTAGCATATTTATCTCAGGCAAGATTTCTTCAATAGTATAGTTTTGAAAACTGATCATCTTAAATTATTGCATTAAGTGATGTAAAAGAAAAACAAAATTTAATATAAATTAAAACATTCATTCTTTATATTGGTTGCTACTTTATTCAATTCATAATAAAAGAAACAAAGATTCAAAAAATGAAGGCAAATACATAGTTATTTAATGACAAAGTAGATATTTGAACACAAATCTTCCTACCTCTAAAACCCATGTGTATATAATTTGTTTTCATTCTAGGAAACTTTTCCATTCTTCCCTTTTGTCAGATTTTGACACTATTATCAAGCCTTGGGAGTTAACTTTTCAGGAGGTCTAATTTCATGCTTCTCTTATGTACAAAATAATTTTGATGCATGTTCCAACTTTCTATTAAGCACCTGTAAGTATATGTAAGGATACATGAAGTAAATATTAAATTACCAAGGTCTTCTTAGTTCTTCATCTCCCTGGTTGCTATAGCAAAGCTCAAAACAAAGATTCAGAATATAATCTATATTTAAGACGGTTTTTTAAAAAATTGGAAGATGTATGAAATAAATTAAATATACAAACTCAAAATTTTAGTGGTCAATGAGGTATATGTGTTCAAACAATTTCACTTTGCAGGTGACTTGTTAGCAGATTACTTAGTCTGTAAAACTTGTGTTTCTATTTATAGTCAATGATTTCATTACCTCTATATATTAAATTCTTAGTTTTCATCTTTAACACTTTATACTTAAAAATAATTTATCTAGAGGAAAAAACTTGCAAAACAAAGTCTTTTGATCTAAAGGGAAATTCTTCAATTATTGAGCACAGAGTATAAAACCCCAAATAATCATTGTCCTAAGAATAGTTTAGGTAACACATTTAAATTTATTTTTATTATTCATGTGGCCTTCGAACTTAAAAATGCACCCTTAAAAGGGCCCCTACCAAAATAAATAAACAAATAAAAAAAATGCCCCTAGTATATTTTTTGTATGTGCTTTTTTCCCCCATGTTCTTTAACTTAGGAAAAGATACCATAAGTCACAAAATTTCTCAGATGAATACCTATGAATCAATTTTAACTTTTCACATTGTTATATGTAATTCTGTATGCCTTCACATAGACCAATGCTTCTGTTATTCCCAGTGTCTAAGCCAGGAGTATCAAACCTTTTCTTTTTTCTTTTCTCTACCACATATTGGAAGAAAAAGAGTAGTCTTGCCCCACACACTAAATATACAAACACTAATGAAAATGTTTCCTGAGTATTTTTCTTATTAGCAGAAAAATGGTGTGTGTACTCTTTTCATGATATAAGACATCATGAATTAGCAACAAACATCCTCACAAAATCAGCATCCTGCCTCACTGCATTGAACACCCCCAGTCATCCACCATCTCTCACCAAGTCATGTTCAACTGTCTCTTAAGTGATCCTTATTCTCTTATATCATTCAATTTCCCAATAACCAGTAAGTATAACTAAAATATATGTAAACAGCAACTTATTCTTTTGAAGAACAGGCTCCTGAATAGAAAGGCAAACTGAAGGCAAAGGCAAATAAATAGAAAGAGAAACAGGAATCAGTGGTAGAGCAGAGTTCAATGTTTCTAAGAACTGTGTAGTTAAGTAAAACTTTAACACTTAAAAATAAACTTCATTACAAAGCAGAAACCTATTTTACAAAATTAACAAAAGAGAAATTTCTTCTACTAACAACAATGAAAGATGTAATTGTCAGCATTCGACTTCCCAAGGTATGGGTTACACAAAATTACTTCCTT
>NW_003852431.1:2826583-2827508 GCF_000181295.1 Otolemur garnettii
CTCATTTAATTATCAATTTAACAGGCACAGGCTAAACCCTTACAGCATGGTTCTTGCTGGGCTTGCATTTTCTAATCAAAATATTTCTTGACCTAACTACCTTAATAAGATGGATTTATCTTTTACTATTATACTTGCTGGGCTTGCATTCCCTAATCCAACTATTTCTTAAACTAACTACCTTAATTACACTGATTTACCTCTTACTATTATACTGCTGTTATAATAGTAATAATTAATAACTAATAACTTTATGATGTTAACCCAAGCAGATTGTGGGACAGAGAACACAGTCCAGTAGTAGAAGGTTAAAGCAGACTCCAATTAGACCATCCACACAAATCTCAGGAGTGGCAATTAAGCCCCCTTGGGAAGCTTTGGCACAGACGAGCTGGCACTTCTGTCCTTACAGAGATGACAGAAGAAAGGAAATATTTTTTCCTTATCTTTCCTAAGAGATTTTTTCTCTCTTAATGAGGATTAGACGTTGGCACTGTATCTAGCAAGTCAGCATTCCCTTGCTAACTTCCTAAATGCACTCACTCTCCCTGAGTGAGCAGCTGCACCTGCAGTGAGCTTTGTCTCTCAGTGCTCAGTGACCTCTGCACTCAGGCACACTGCCACTGCGGGAGGGGTCAAGCTCTGGTAAAATGGTTCCTCCTTTTGAAAGAATACCAGGATTCAGGCTATTGCTTTGCAACAGGTTTTGAGTTTCTCTGATCCACTTTTCTCCTTTCTCTGTTCCCTTTGGCCTATCATCTACAATCATTTTCTTAATTCAATTACTAACCTACTTTTAATAAATCATTGAAAATTAGTTTTAAACCTATTAAATCATAATTTCTTTCATTGCAATCACATCAAGATATGCCTGTTCACATGTCTAGCTACAAGTTTTAGAAGAAAAATTATGTATGTAATTTTG
>NW_003852431.1:2827820-2828971 GCF_000181295.1 Otolemur garnettii
TTTTTTTTCTTAGAAACCAAGCGATTGAGTATTTCTGTTTATATCATCGCTTCTAAAACAGTTAAACAATTTCCATCCATTCCCATTAATTAACTGCTTTTTTTATTTTTGCTGTTGGTTATTTCTTACCACAATTAATTTGATCAATATCTTCCCAGTCAATCAAGTTAAAAAAAAAAACAGAAAAAAAGGCATTATACATTTTCCCCTTTCTTTTTATTACACATTCATACATAAGATTAACTTTCCCCTATAAAATACTTCCTTTTTGAGAGGTGGGGTTGGTACTTGTTAGAAAAAAATCCCTCACATATCTGTGTACACCCCATTACAGCTCAAATATCCCCCAGATTTCTTGTGAACATCTGCTTTTCTGAAATATGATTGGAATGCCAGCAATCTGTTTAAAACATTTAATTGCCTTCTCATATGCTGGTTATAACAGACAGTGGAGCTTCCTTGAATAACAGATAAGACATTATAACCAGGCTGTTACATAGCTTTTGATGTTGGGCCAATACACAACCAGTAGGTCTGTCCTATGATCCCACTCCTAGTCATCACAATGACCTTTCACGTACTTGAAGGACTAGTTTCAGAATCCTGACCTTGTCCTTCATATATTCTTCAACTATCCCTTATGATGAAAGCATCAGTGATTACTAGTTATACACCCTGTGATTTCTCTGTCTGGATACACACAATTTATTAGCTCTTAAAATGAATGTCTGCCACTGCTAAGCTTTCTATTTTGGTATTAAAATGTTGTTATTTTATATTTCCTCATAATGAAAGTTTATCTTGATATGAAAATGTAAAATAGCAGTAATTTTCTTCCATCAAGTTGAGACTTTTCATTGTATTCTAGCTCCTATTATTCTATGCTATGAAAGAATTGTCATTTTTGGCAGTAACATGTAGTGTGTGGGTGTGATTAAGTTACATATATACAGTTAAAATATATTAACCACTTGTGGTCCTACATTTTAATTATGATGATGTCCAGGTGCCAGGATATTCATATTTAGACTGCTCAAGTCTCACTGTGCTTCCTGAGTCAGATAGTTCATCTGCAATATTCTCAGCATTGTCAGTTTAAAATCTCAGTTTCATGTATACTACATGTCTCATCAGCTTTCTTTTTCTTTTTT
>NW_003852431.1:2829654-2840490 GCF_000181295.1 Otolemur garnettii
AAACATTTTGTATGTTAATTTTTCTAGTTCAAGACTTATACCACAAAAAAGGAAAGAGGGAAAAGTAACTATGTAAGATGATGAACATGTTGATTTACTTGACTATAATAATCACCCCAGTATACATATATATATATTTATACACACACATATATATATACACATGTATATGTGTGTACAAATCATACTGTACAACTTAAATATAAACAAATTATAAAAAAAACTCCATATCTACTTGTCTACAAAGGACATAAATGCGCTACTTTCCCCCATAGAATCAAGGCAGAGATAAGCAAGTTCCTTTCTAAATTCTACTTTTAATTGGGAATTTCTTAAAATTTTTAACCTCAGTTATATGTTTCCAAATCATGGATTGGCCTAGGGCTTTTGTTGCTTTCCAGAACCCCCCCCCCTTCCTTCATATATACCACACATGCCACCGACACTCAAAACAAACATCTTATTTGCTAAGATGGGAAAACTCTCCTATGCAGCCACATCATTTGAACCTTAGACTTTTGCTTTATTTTCAGAATTTCCCTATTTTCCAGCAAGGTAACCTACAGATTTATGAATATACTTGGTGGAAAATTGCACATACACACATAAAACATACATGTTACAGATAGATAAACAAAATAGATACTGCATATAGATATAGGGGCACAGGTAGTTTCAAACCTTAAAAATTCTTAGCCTTTGAAATCACGCAGAGAGGGCAATACATTTCTCCTCAAAATTTCTTCTTTTTTTATAGCACACAGCAATATAAGCCAAATTCATGGTAATTTTTATAATCTGCTTCTCATATCTATATACACTTTTGTTTTCCATCCACATGCTTCTCATTATGGACTGGTTACGGGTACCTTGTGCCCACAGTGCTAAATTGGCATAAATGCTTAGCTTCTTTTCCTTCAGGCAATTTTGCCAAACAGAAAGAAAATAAATTTGCTGATAACCATAGTACTAGTCCTTTAATCTGTGAACTCTTAATTTATACAGAGGTTTAGACAATAAATGTGATATACATATTATTGATTTCATCATTAGTATAAGAATGAGCTTAAAATGATAGTATAGTTCAAGGACTTCATTTTATGTTTTAGAATTTGTTTATGAGAAGCAAATGCGTTTTTGAATTGTCAAGTATTTGGACACTCCATTCATTTTAATTTCTTTTAGCAAACTTGAAAGTGAGTACATGACCTTTCTTTTTTCCCCCTTTAACAGTAAACAGTATGTACAATACATCGTGCTGATATTTCCTTTTCTGACTTTATACCCCCAAACGATAAGGTCTTCATGTGCATGATCTGTCTTCCACGGAATCAGAAAGCAACATTTTACCAGTTTCTTTTTTCCTCTGTTGAAGAATCACTGTTTTTCCAGCCTGCAATAATAGATGCTCCTATTTTCTGCTCACTTCAGAACTTTTAAAATATGCCCCATATTTTTGTTATTTATAAAAGAAGCATCCTTTTCTGCTCTTGCTAATTTTAAAGTAGGATGGAGGTCAGCCGTGCCGCTGAGGTAAGAGATTGCTGCTCCATTTCAGTGACTTGGTAAAACCAAAGTCTGTTGTTTGCTTACACTACTTTTCCAACCTGAGTTGCTTTGTTCCACATTATCCTCCGTAAAGGACAAAGACTAGTCCCTGCTTCATCTTGTATATGCTTTCAAGATCACTATGACAGAGGAGAGAAAAAGGATAAATAGTGCAGTGACTCACTGTCAAAGTACAATGCTACCGGCCAAAGCAAATCACACGTCCATTCTTAACTTCACAGGGACACACAGGCCTGTCAGATGCTGTAATGAAGAATGACTGAAAAATCTTTGATAAAATGTAAGAATATCTGTAAAAATATCTGTATAAACACAACATAAAGAAAATTAAAATTTATACATAAAGAATGAAAGGAAGCATGGAAGATTAATTAGAATGCCTCCAGGGTTTCATTTTTCTTTTCTGTTTTCTGATAAAACATGATCACGTCCCTTGAAAGTTTTTGAAAAATAAAAATATTTCTACAATTGAATATTGTTATATCATTATTATTATTGTTGTTGTTATTATTATTATTTTGAGACAGAGTCTCACTATGTCACCCTGGGTAGAGTTCTGAGATGTCACAGCTCACAGTAACCTCAAACTCTTGGGCTTAGGTGATTCTCTTATCTCAGTTTCCCAATTATTTGGGACTACAGACACCGGCCACAATGATTGGGTGTTTTTTGGTTGCAGTTGTCATTGTTTAGTTGGCCTGGACTGGGTTTGAACCCACCAGACTTGGTGTATGTGTCCAATGCCCTATCCACTGAGCTATGGGTGCTGCCCTGCCCTGTTATATTATTTTAAATATTTAGCCAAATTGAAGATTAAGAAGAAGTAAATCTAAGATGTTTATATTTGTTATAGAAATTTGGAAAATAATGAAAATCACATATTTTATTTTGTTATTCAGAGTTAATTCTATTTAATTGCATGTTTATTTACTTATTTTAGGGTAGCCTTATATGGTTTACCTTGAATACAATAATCAAGATTTTTTGGAGTAATTGAAATGATCACATTACTATTTGCTTAATTTTTATATTTTAAAACGAATTTTATTAAAATACACTATAGTTTCAGGGTTGTGTTTTGTTTTTTATGTACAATGCACACTATTTGGATGGGGGAGAGGTAAAAGTCCATTTTTGTCTTTCCAATTTTTTTTTCAAGTCATTATCAATTCATAGGATCCTCCAGGTAAATTTGATATGCTGTGTTTTCTTTGGCACCGTTTAATTCATGTATTTATATTTCTTATTTAGAGGTTCAAAATGCCATGGAACATGCCAAGATCTGTTTTTTAAATGGTGATTCTTGTTTATGTTTGTATGTGTGTGTGCATTTTGGGGGTTTGATGTTTTTCTTTTTCTCTTCTGTTAATTCAGATACCATGAGGGCCTGGCTTCCAGGCATTTGCATTACAATAGCACCAAGTGGCACACTGGTGGGCACTGGCCTGGAGCCAAAGTAGCCAGGCTGCCCCAGACTTCCTTGTGCTTTCACATTTCCTTCAATGGACCCTTAGTGTCAGCTGAAAAAGGTGCAATAAATCGTGCTGTTTCTTCAGATGAAAGCTTATGATTGAATTAAAGAGCATTTTAATAATTTACTGGAATCTCAGACATCTGTTAAAAAATCTAAATGAATGTGCCAGTTCTAATGGACTGGAAATGCATTTTGTGACTGTCCCGTTTAGTAATTTTCCCTGCTGCCTTTTCTATTGTCTATGTTACAGCAATTCCATTATGCGTCACTTAGTGGTCAGAGCAATTTCCATACACACGTCAAGACTAAATAATTATTCTCTTTTTCAAACTCTTTATACTTGTCTGTTATTTTTTAAAGAAGTGAATTTGTGGAAATACTTCTTTTTTCCTGTTATTTTACATATTTATGTGTAATGATCAATTTGGTGTAATTAGCAAATCCATCACCTCAAACATTTATCATCATCTCATGTTGGGACCTTCAAAATCTTCTCTTCTACTTTTTTGAACATATGCAATAAATGATTATTAGCTATACTCAGCCTATAAAACACTGGAACATAAAACTTTCTAACTCTTGGTTGACTTAAAGATGTTCGACTGTACTTAAAAAACATAAATATTCTGAACAAAACCATTGTCCTACTGTTGGAAATCCTCTTAAAAATTTGCATAACACATATATAAGGAGATGTGGGGGAGCAGAATTGAAGACTCGAGAAAGTAAAAGGGAGTAAGTTCTAAGTTTTCTCTCTTTTGCTTTCCTGCCACACACACAAATAAAAATAAATTGTTTTACGATTTAAATTGAAATTTGGAAGATTTCAACATTTTTGCAACATGATTTCACTTCTATCACTTATGTAAATTTGTCCCTGTCCTTGTCAATTTAATGGCTATTTAAAGCCCGCTTTACATTTTAGATATCATGCCAGGTCTGTTACCAAAACAATTCATAATTTCCTAGGAAAGGGAAACCATTGAAGAATTTATCAAACATAAATATAAAGAGAGCACATAGGAAAGTTTGGTTTGGTCAAAAGCAATTTATAAGTGACTTTGTGTTGTCTCTTTTTCAAACTTGATTTTTATTCTTTATAGAGAAAGAATATTTTCAAATTTTATTTTCTCCACTGCCTAGAACTTTATATTGCAAATCGTTTATCCCAGTCTTTTTGTTAATTGGCATTTTCTTTTGCAACGTAATTCATGGTTCTAAATTGGTTTTATTCCCTTTATAAATCTGTAATCATGCTGTAATGCTTGGTATGTCATCTTGTCCTGCAGCAGTAATTACTGTATGCTGAAGTATTTTATTTATCAATGTATAGTTTTCTTCTAATGTTGAGCTCAGGGGAGGATTATTGAGAAATTAGAGTTAGTCATGCTTTTTCTTTAACTAAAGAAATATGAATGGATGTGCCGATTTTACCTTCTCAGTAAATTTTCTGTGGATAACAGATTTAAAATTGTAAGTCTTTTCCCATCAATGTTTTGTAGGGCACTACCTTTCTATGGTTTCTTCAGAGTAGCCATTACTATGTAGAAGACAGTAGGTTTGGATGTAACTGTTGTCATGCTGCTTCCTGCTCCAGAATTTACACAATTTACTGTAAGATCTCCAGAAGCAAAATATTTCTTTCATTTTTCTACTAATATTTCTCTTGTCTTTTTGGATCTACACTAGTGCTTAGATTATAGAAAATACTGTATACATTTTCAGTTATGTCTAGGGGAATTGAAGTAATGCAAAAGTACGGAGGTGGTTTCCAAAATATTGGAAAACATTATATATATATATATATGTATATGTGCATACAAACATTTTGTACATAATATTTAAATACTATATACAAATATGTGTTAAAATATAAAGTGGGTAAGAAATATATGTATTTATAAAATACTAGCAATATATCATATACATGAATTCTCCTATCTTTGAGTTTTTGTTATTCTTATTTGCTTGAATTTTCATGTTCGTTCTTGAATGATTGAGTTTTCACATTATTATTCTTTAAATTGTTCATTTGCATAATATATATTTTCATGTATGACATATTTTGTTATTCATCAAAGGAATGAGTATATTGAAAAATGAATTTAACATTTAAAATTATTAATATTAAGTTAATTAGAATATTACAGTTTAAAAATTTCAGAGGTTGTGTATTTCTGATTGTGACAATGTATTTGGTCAAACAGTGAGATACAAAATTAAAGTACATGGATTTAAAATTGTTCAAGTGGGTGAGCTTGAGGATTTAAAGATAAAATGAAAAAAATACCATACACAGGTGAACCCCAAATGGGTGAATCTCATTGAACAAGAATGCAAATATTTTAAACTCCAAGATGATGACATAAAATTTTGAAACAACAAGAAAGAAAAGTAATTTTGAAGAAGAACTAAAGAAAAAAAATGATCATAAAAAAACCCAGTGTATTATGTGAATAGCAGAATGAAACATTAAAGAAGAAGAGGAAAAAGTCCTCTCAGATATAAGTAGACCATGATAAACATATGTAAAAAGGAATAAAAATAAATAGGGCCAGAAGCAGGATTCAAACTGTTGGAATACATTCAAAGAAAAAGGCAAATGCAGAGACCATTGATCTCCTATTCTGAAGATTCATGATGTACAAAGTCAGTTATACGAACACATTTCACTCAGATTTATATGAGGGAAGTTTAGAAACATCAAAGGAAGATATAAAATACAAAAAGCTTTCGTGCATAAAACACAGAGATGCCTAGGAAGAAAAGAATAGTTTGTCCTCAATAAGCACCATTATAAATGAGTTACGAGTAAGTTGAAGTATTTGACAATTATATATATGGGAATTCTGAGAGGAAATATGAGGTCCCAGAATTCGAGAAGCCATATGTTACTCACAGCGCAGTGTGATAGCACAGTATGAGAGGAGCCCCCTGATGGTAAGATTTGGAATCACAGCTGGCACGTCAGGCCCCCAACCCCCAAAGAGAGAAATCAACTTTCTATGGCTTTATTCTCTCATAAAACACTTACTGGCCTTCAATCGCTGTCTATCTCTGCAGATAAGGGATAATGTCAGAATTACTTAGCACAAGTACAATTGTATAAATGGATATATAATAAATATAGAAATCATGAATGTCTTTATATTTTTCTTCACTCCACTTAAAACAAAATACTAAGTGATATATACAGTACACAAATCATCCAATCATTCCAAATATTTAGTTCTGTATTTACACATCACATTAACTTTCATACAATCTGAGAATGTAAAATCAGACACTCATTCTGGGATAAACCACTTTTATTTATTTGCTTTTCTGTACTATTTCAAAATTTTAATACATAAACATCATATTAATTTTGCAGAACCAAAGAGTAAAATTAAATAGATTTTTAAAGATAAAGTATAGATAATTGTGTGATTTTAGTGATTTTAACAGCAAGAGTCTGAAGTGGACTACAAGTACCAGAGCATAGGAAAAAATCCTTCTGCTCCTTCAGTTCTATCCTTATATCATATTAATATGAGAAGGAGTCAACATACTTTTTTGAAGAAAAATAATTAGTGAAATATAAGCTACTGGAAAGAGGATAAAGTGGTCAATTGATATTAGAATGTATGGTGAAGCACTATGAAAAGTTTAGGAAATTTCAAATATTTGGATATGCATATGATTAGAAAAATGCTTTCAAAAACCCCAGTGTAAAAAAAATATATTACAATTATTTCTCAGTGCTACTAACAGTTTTAAATCCAGTGGTAGAAACCTATAAAATATATATAAATCACAGATGAGCTTAATGACTGCTTTGAAATCACTATAAAAGCAGTAACCACAAAAACATCCCCAAAATTATTTTAACATAAAATTAAATTCTAACAAGAACAACATAGAAATGTAGAAACTGAATGTAGTTAGAACAGTGTTTTCTAAACTTTTGGATTCTCTGGGCTACATTGAAAGAAGAGCTGTCTCACACTTCATACACATTAAATACACAAATACTAATGAAAGATGATAAGAAAAAAAAAAAGAAGAAGAAAGGAAAAGAAAAGGAATAAAAAAAGGTCTATGCATAATTTTGGTGATATCCATCACAGATAAGCAAGAAGTCCTCACTTAATAATCCTAATTTTTCAAGGGCCAATTCAGAGTCTTTAAAATCGACCAACAATTCCAAAGTTTGCAATCAATGATGTAGAAAATGTATATATATGTAATAAAATGCCTTTTTAAATTTTATTTATTTATTTAGACAAAATCTCATTATATTGCCCTCAGAGAAGTGCTATGGTGTCACTCAGCATACAGCAAATTCACTCTTGGGCTTAAGTGATTCTCTTGCCTCAGCCTCCCAAATAGCTGGGACAAGCACATGCCACAGGACCTGGGTATTTTTTGTTGTTGTCATTGTTATTTAGCAGGTCCAGGCTGATTTCGAACCCACCAGCCCTGGTATGTGGCTAGCACCCTAAACACTGAGCAATGGGCCCTGAACCTATTTTTTTTTTTTTGAGACAGTGTCACTTTGTCACCCTTGTTAGAGTGCTGTGACATCATAGCTCACAGCAACCTCAAACTCCTGGGCTTAAGCGATTCATTTGCCTCGGCCTCCCAATTAGCTGGGACTACCAGTGCCTGCCACAATGCCAGGGCATTTTTAGAGACAATGTCTGGTCTCCAACATGTGAATTCAGGCAATTCACCCTCCTCAGCCTCCCAAGGGCTGGGATTACAGGAGTAAGATACTGCATAGCCCCTCTTTTTAATTTTTTTGTTGTTGTTGTTGTAAAAGAAAGAGAAAAGTGGGCAACACAAAACTATTGAAATATTTGATATTGTATTTGAGAAACTAATGCATGAATATTGGTTCCATGGAGGTAGTTGCAACTGTCAGTGAGTTGTCAAGGTACATATCAGCTATTTTGGTTCTAATTTTCCTCCTATTGTGCTTCGTTTTGAAAATAGTGGCTCACAAATGTAGGTGCTGCCAAAAAGTGATGACATGTACATTTTGAAATACTCTCATCAAACTGGTTAACATAACCTTCATGTTATTCTCTTAGTTATTGAGTGAAGACATTCATACTCCACCTTTAGAAAGATTCACTTGTACCCTTGTAAGATAAACTATATAGGTGACCCCCCCAATCACCCTCCCTCCCCCCGTCCACCCCCCTCACCTCTCCTCTCCACCTCCTTTCCATATTCTAAGGCTATAATTAGGTTATGACATTAATGTACATAGTTATGCTATAAGAAATAATAAAAAAGAAAGTCATGACATGAATAAGGCATGATGGTGAAGTGAGGGCATTTGTGTCTGGGAAGATAGGAACTATAAAAGTCCAGTAAAGAGGACTGGCACATGAGCTCCTGCCTGTAATCCTAAGCACTCTGAGAGGCTGAGGTGTGTGGGTAGCCTGAGTTCAAAGCAAAAGAGCAAAAGTGTCTACTTAAAACAGAAAAAATTAGCTGGGCATTGCAGATCATGCCTGTAGTCCCAGGTACTTGGGATCCTGAGGCAAGAGGAATTTCTTAAGCCCAAGAGTTTGAGGTTGCTATGAGCTATGATGCCATGGCACTCTGCTCAAAAACAAACAAAAAGTCCAGTAAAGAGACATGATTACATTTTTCTTTAACTTGAATAACAGATTGCAGCTCTATATATTCCATCTGAAAATTGGTAGGTAACTTATTTATGTTGCAAATAAATTGGAGTTGCAAAGGTACCAAAATATTGATTATTTTTCTAAAACTCTTAAAATTTGTTTTCAAATTCTTGTATCAAATCAAAAACCAAGGCTGAATATTTTTCACGGGACTGTGTTTAGTGAATATTTCTAAATGCTTAAAATGCATAAAATTGTTGGCCTTAATTTGAGCTTGCCATAATTTCAGTTTCATTTGGAATACTGTTATGGTTTGAAACATTGTGTTGCTAAGTTGGTTTTCAACATGAAGATGCATGTTTCATTCATTTAAATGAATAGTTAAATCTACTAAAAATGTTAAATGCTTGCATGGTCAAGTTCTTGCACAAATTTAGTTTTTGATACCATGAACAACTTGATAACATGTTGTAAATCACAAAATCTTCTCAACATTTGGCCTCAACTTAGCCACATTGCTACCAAAGAATAAATGATGTCTCCATAGTCACCATCAATAATTTTAAGGAATTTCTGGAATTGGTGATGATTTAATTCTTTGGCCTACTGAAATTCAGTCTCCGTGACAGCTTGCATGACATCAACCATTTTTAAAGCTTTGTGAATAAATTGTCTTGATGTACTATGCAGTGATACTTCATCAAACATGAGGTTTGGGCTACAAATTCATCATCTTCTATTATTTTACAAGTCGTTCTCTTTCACCTAACCTGGCTGGGGACTATCAGTAACTATAATCAGATATGTCAAGGAAAAAAGAAAATTGCTTTAACATATTTATTACTGCTGCATATAAATCTCTTGATTTAGATGTGTCTTTTAATGGCACTAAAGAAGCCATTTCTTTGGTGACATTATATCCATTATCAATACCTGTAATAAAAATGGCAAGTTGAGTTGTATTTATAGTATCAGTACTGTCATCCATCACCAAAGCACAAAATTTAAAATTAGCAGGTTTACTCCTCAAACTTCAATTGATAATTTTCTATTTTTTTATGAAATTAGAAAAGCTATCATAATCTGGTGTGATGACAAACTGAATTTAGAAATATACTCACTTGTCAGGGCAAATTATATCTGTCATGCTGACCAGATTCAGTAGAATATGTCTAGGTTATAATTGAAAAAAAATTGTTGAGAAAATCATAGATTTTTTAGTTCTGCTATTTTGTCCTCTGACACAATCCTTCATATGCACTGAATTTGGCAGCATGTTTTTGCACTTAATGCCTTTCGGAAATATAGTCTGTGGAAACTTGCACAAGTTCCCTACAAATTAAGCAGAGTACTCTACCATTTGCCTCAACAAAAACATTGTCAGCTGTCCACTCTTCAGTGAACAATGTTCTTTCATCTGATTTTATTTTAAGGGATTTTGCTTACTTTTGAGACATTGTAGGCACCCTGCTGGGATTCAAAAAAATAATATTAAATAGGGGGCTATATTTATTTCTAAAAAATTAATTAATTCATTCATTCATTCACTCTGAATACAGTCTTACTCTGTCACCCAGGCTAGAGTGCTGTGCCATCAGCCTAGCTCATAGAAACCTCAAACTCCTGGGTTCAAGTGCTCCTCCTGCCTCAGCCTCTCAAGTAGGTGTGAGTACAGGCATGTGCCACTACACTTGACCAAAGTTCTTCTGTTTTTAGTGATATGAAATATTACTTTGTTTAGTTTTGTTTAGAAACAATAATCTCAAGTGATTCTCCTACCTCGGCCCCCCAGGGTGCTAGGATTATAGGCATGAGCCACTCCACCTGGCCTATATTCAATTAAATTATAAAAATTAATTGACAGGAAAATATAAAGCAAGGTTTAGGCCTTTATACATTTCAGCTGCTGATGTGGGACAAGATCCTGTGGGCTTTAAGCACTAATATCAGACAGACAACACTGCACCAGAGAAGAAATAACCAATTCCCACAATTCCATAAAGTGCAGCACATTTAAAATGTATAAATATGTGTATAATTACACAAATATTCTTATGTAGTTAAACTGTATGTCAGAAATATTATTAGCAATAGATTTTTGATATTTTGAGATATACAAATTATAAACTAATTAATTTACAGAAATTATATGAGAAAACTTTTATATATGCT
>NW_003852431.1:2842727-2853108 GCF_000181295.1 Otolemur garnettii
TTCTCCCATGTTCCCTAGCTTGTCCATTCTTTCCAAAAATGGGGGCTTTTTTAAAACGCCACAGGACACAGGACAAATTGTTAAAAATCGGGACTATCCCACCAAAAGCGGGATGTCTGGTCACCTTACTCTAGAGTGGGGGTGGCTACTTGTTTGTTCCAGACAGTTTGGCTCCTTCTGAGCTAATTGTCCTTGCCTAGAAGCAAGGGAGGGAGCCAATCTCCTTCTGATACCTTGCCTAGGAGGGGAGTAGGTAGTTTACATTAGCCTTTTCATTTCCAAATGAAGTTACACTAACCTCTTCATTCCCAAATAGAGTTACATTCACCTTTTCAGCAGCCAAAAACCATATATTCCCTTCCCATTCTCCTGCTGTCTCCTAGATTGTCATCCATTCTTTCAAAAATCAGGACTTTTTTAAAACGCTGCAGGACGCAGGACAAATTGTTAAAAATTAGGACTGTCCTGCCAAAAGCGGGACGTCTGGTCACCTTACATTTAATAGACATCTAGGAACATTTCATCCTAACAAAAGTGAATATACATTCTTCTCATCAGCCCATGGGTCATCCTCCAAAATAGATCACATCTTAGGTCACAGGTCTAACCTCAGCAAATTTAAAAGAATAGAAATCATTCCTTGTATTTTCTTGGACAATCATGGAATAAAAGTTGAACTCAGTAACAACAGAAAACCCCATATTAATACAAAAATATGAAAACTACATAACCTCACGTTGAATGATAGCTGGGTCATAGATAAGATTAAGAAAGAAATTACCAAATTTCTGGAATAAAACAACAATGAAGACATGAATTATCAGAAACTCTGGGATAACACAGAGGCTGTCCTAAGAGGGAAATTGATAGCCTTGCAAGCCTTCCTCAAAAGAATGGAAAGAGAGGAAGTTAATAACTTAATGGGACATCTCAAGCAATTGGAGAAGGAAGAACATTCCAATTCAAAACCCAGCAGAAGAAAAGAAATAACCAAAATTAGAGCAAAATTAAATGAAATTGAAAACAAAAGAACCATACAACAGATCAATCAATCAAACAGTTGGTTTATTGAAAAGGTCAATAAAATAGATAAACCTTTGGGTAACCTAACCAGAAGCAGAATAGTAAAATCCCTAAATTCATCAATCAGAAATGATAAAGGTCAAATAACAACAGACTCCTTGGAAATTCAACAAATCCTTAATGAATATTGCATAAAAATCTATTCTCAGAAGTATGAAAATCTGAAGGAAATAGATCAATGCTTGGAAACACGCCACCTTCCTAGACTTAGCCAAAAAGAAGTGGAAATGTTGAACAATCCTATAACAAGTTCTGAAATAGCATTAACTAAAAGAAATTTCTCCAAAAAGAAATGTCTCCAAAAAGAAATGCCCGGGAACAAATGTTTTCACATCAGAATTCTACAACACCTTTAAAGAGGAACTAGTACCTATATTACTTAACCTTTTCCAAAACATAGAAAAAGAAGGAATACTTCCCTACACATTCTATGAAGCAAAGATCACCCTGATTCCCAAACCAGGAAAAGACCCAGCAGGAAAAGAAAATTATAGACCAATATCTCTAATGAATATTGATACAAAAATATTCAATAAAATCCTAGCAAACAGAATCCAACAACACATCAAACAAATTAAACATCACAACCAGGTTGGTTTCATCCCAGGGTCCCAAGGATGGTTCAATATAATTAAATCCATTAATATAATACATCACATAAACAAATTAAAAAACAAAGACCATATAATTCTCTTAATTGATGCAGAAAAAACTTTTGATAATATCCAGCATCCTGTCTTGACCAGAACACTTAAGAAAATTGCTATGGAAGGAACATTTCTTAAACTGATAGAGGCCATCTACAGCAAACTCACAGCCAATATCGTATCGAATGGAGTAAAATTGAAATCATTTCCACTCAGATCAGGAACCAGGCAAGGATGCCCATTGTTTCCACTGCTTTTTAACATTGTAATGGAAATCTTAGCCATCACAATTAGGGAAGAAAAAGCAATCAAGTTTATCCATATACGATCAGAAGAGATTAAAGTTTCACTCTTCACAGATGATATGATTGTATATCTGGAAAACCCCAGAGATTCAACTGTCAAACTCTTAGAAGTGATCAAGGAATATAGCAATGTCTCAGATTACAAGATCAACACTCACAAATCTGTAGCCTTTATATACCAGCAATAGTAAAGGGGAAAAAACAATCAAGAACTATTCCCTTTACAACAGTGCCAAAGAAGATGAAATATCTGGGAGTGTATCTAACTAAGGATGTGAAAGATCTCTATAAAGAGAACTATGAAACTGTGAGAAAATAAATAGCTGAAGATGTTAACAAATGGAAAAATATACCATTCACATGGCTGAGAAGAATCAACATTGTTGGCTCGGCGCCTATAGCTCAACCGGCTAAGGCGCCAGCCACGTACACCTAAGGTGGCGGGTTCGAATCCCCAGCCTGGACCCGCCAAACAACAATGACGGCTGCAACCAAAAAATAGCCGGGCGTTGTGGCGGGCGCCTGTGGTCCCAGCTACTTGGGAGGCGGAGGCAGGAGACTCGCTTGAGCCCAGGAGTTGGAGGTTGCTGTGAGCTGTAATGCCACGGCACTCTACCCAGGGGGACAGCTTGAGGCTCTGTCTCAAAAAAAAAAAAAAAGAATCAACATTGTTAAAATGTCTATACTACCTAAAGCAATCTACAGATTTAATGTGATCCCTATTAAAGCACCTCTGTCATACTTTAAAGACCTGGAAACATTAGTAATTCATTTTATATGGAAACACATAAAACCTCAGAAAGCCAAGACATTACTCAAAAATAAAAAATAATTGGGAGGAATCTTGCTTCCAGACTTCAGACTATAATATAAATTGATAGTAATCAAAACAGCAAATAGACAGGTAGATGTATGGAACAGAATTAAAGACCAAGAGGTGAACCCAGACACTTATCATCATTTGAACTTTGATAAGCCTGTCAAAAATATAAATTGGGAGAAAGATTCCCTATTTAACAAATGGTTCTGGGTGAATTGGTTGGTGACCTGTAGAAGACTGAAACTGGACCCACACTTTTCTCCTCTAACAGAAATTGACTTTCACTGGTTAAAGGACTTAAACTTAATATGAGCTATTAAAATTCTTGGAGAGAGTACAGGGAAAACACCTGAAAAAATTGGCTTAGGAGAATACTTTATGAGGAGGACACCCTGGGCAATTGAAGCAACTCAAAAATACATTACTGGGATCTGATAAAATTAAAAAGTTTCTGCACTGCCAAGAACACACTAAGTAAAGCAAATAGCCCTCAGAATGGGAGAGGATTTTTGCAAGTTATATTTCCAACGAAGGTCTAATAACCAGAATTCACACAGAACTCAAACTTATTAATAAGAAAAAAACAAGTGATCCCATTTCATTGTGGGCAAGAAACATGAACAGAAGATTCTCTGAAGAAGACAGGTGCATGGTCTATACACCATGCTTATCATCTTTAATCATCAGAGAAATGCAAATCAAAACCACTCTGAGATACCACCTAACTCTAGTAAGAGTAGCCCACATTACAAAATCCCCAAAGACAGATGTTGCTGTGGATGTGGAGAAAAGGGAACACTTTTGCACTGCTGGTGGGAATGCAGGCTAGTATGTTCCTTTTTGAAGGAAGTTTGGAGAATACTCAGGGAGCTAAATGTAGACCTGCCGTTTGATCCTGCAATTCCTCTTCTAGGAGTATATCCAAAAGACCAAAAATCATTTGGCAACAAAGATATTCGCAACAGATTGTTCATTGCAGCTCAGTTAATAATTTCCAAGTCATGGAAGAAGCCCACGTGTCCATTGACCCATGAATGGATTAATAAATTATGGTATATGTATACCATGGAATACTATGCAACATTAAAAAATGGAGATTTTACCTCTTTTATGTTTACATGGATGGAGTTGGAAAATACTCTTCTTAGTAAAGTATCTCAGGAATGGGGAAAAATATCCAATATACTCAGTGCTACTATGAAACCAATTTATAATCACTCACTCTTTCATATGAAAGATGAATGACAACTATATCCCAGGATGAAGGAGGGAAGAAGAGGGAGAGGGGAAGGGAGAAGGTAGTTCAATAGAGGGAGGGTTAATAGAGGGACCACACCTATGGAGCATACTGCAAGTACAAGTTGGATCTATCAGGTGTAGAACGCAAATGTCTTCACACTGTAATTGGGTAAACAAGTTGAAAGCTACATTAATTAGTAGGATGTAAGCACTCCAATTTGTATAAATAGTCAACACATTGGATCTCATAATGGCATAAATGTATTCATGATCTATGTACAAATGACTTAATAAAAAATAATTAATTGATTTATTAAAAAAGAAAGTATGTAAAGGGTGTAAATATAAAATTAAGCAGTATTATTCATTTCTTAATTTCTGAATTCTTCATAATTCAGGATATATATATTCAGGATATATTTATATTATAAAAGTGATTTTGGAAAAAACCAATTTCAGCATTTAAGAAAAGTCTATGATTTAATTTATTATTATTATTACTGCTTTTAGAGAAAGATTCTCCTTATTTTGCCCAGGCTGGGAGGCAATCCTTCCACTTTCTGAGTATCTGAGAGTGTTCAGCTAAGACCTTTAATTTTAGAATCTACTTGTCCATTTAGCAATTTTGGCTCTCCCTGGTAGTATTGCTCTAATCAATATTATTTCTATTATCATCATCCTATGATTTAAAACCATTAAAACATTTAGAAATATTATACTATCAATCTGCTTCAATATAGATTTAAGATTTAGTTTAGATATTATATATGCATAGGTACACATGTATAAATATACCAACTAAATATTAAAATTTACAAAATTTAGTCATTAGGATTATACAGATACAAATGTAAGATACCTATGCCAATAACTAAAATAATATCTGTTTATGCAATTACATACAAATTTGATGTTGGAAAAGGATGGGATTATAATGTGTCGAATTCATTTTATGAGTTTAAACAGCAACGAAGTGAATTTAAATTCAATACTTAGTGCAGTGTCTGACACTTCATCAGACACTTAGTGTAGTGTCTGACATGTGGAAACATTCACTTCATCATTACCATCATCATCATTAGCACTGTGTTGTGTCTATGGATTATAATTACTAAGTTTGCATTCACTCTAGTAAAATGTAAAATTCTAAAATCATTTTATTTGACTATATAAATTTCTTACCCTTGAATGCCTATTCTTGTGATCTAATCTATAAGTACAAAATATTTTTATCAATCATGCTATCCTGATTTATGAATGTATTCTATTCCAAATATACTAGTGGTAAGCATCTTATATGTTCAGCTTATATTATAATATGAAAATACATGTCTGTAGGGCTTACATAGTTTCCCTAAGGTACATTTTTTGAAAAACTATATGAAAAGCACTTTAAAAGTGGACGATTTTAAATAGGTAAAAACTCAAGTGTAATTTAATGCAAACTTATTAGAGTGCTGAATGCTTTTCTAGAGGCATTTCAAAACTTTTGTTACGATCTTCGTGAAATTGTATTTGAGTATCTTAATGGAAAAAAGAGATATTGAGTATATTAATGGAAGAAAGAGAAAAGTTTGTCTCGTTCAGAACTGCCAATCATCATTATATAGTCTTCCTCTTCACCAGGTCTTCTCCAGTGATGCTTTCATGAACATTGAAATATCACAATATCTCTTTTCAACTGGCAAGATGACAGCTCTGAGGCTAGTTGTACAGCCACTGAGAAACTAATTAGCATTATTACAGAGGATTGTGTATGATAATTAACAATTAAATTTAAACTTTCAGAATAGAAGCTGGTTTTCCCTAGAGAGGACTCTGAATAGGTTACTGCTGCAGAAAGAATGCAATAGAATTTTCTTTATACACTAGTTGCATAATTATGATTCTTTGCTATTGCCACTTGTATTTAAATGTGCTTTGCAGACTTGTAACTTTCAATCCACATTTCTATGCAAGTAGGTACAGAATAATGTTTGTATTTTTCAATACTATATGGTGAATTATTATTGTAATTTATAACATTATATTGTGACAAATTAATTAAAATATGCAAATTAGATACAGTTACAATATGTAGCCATATTATTTTTAAATACATATATTCAACAGACAAGGAAATAAGTATAAAGATGTGAAGTATTTATTCATAACTGTATCCCAAGCATTTTTGAGTTATCTGGGAGCTGATGTTCTGAAACACATAGTTTCTTTCATGTTTAATGGTAACAATATAAACTTCATCATCTTCAAAAAACTATCTAAACCTTACTGAACCATTTTCTTAGAACCTTAGCACTGCATATGACATTTGTCTTTTGCATTTGTGTGTGGGCATCTGTGTTTACATATGGTAATTTTAAAGAAATTATATCCTTTTACTTTTTAATCAGTAAAATAAAATCTAGATGAAGTTAATAGTGACACGGGATGGGAATTCTGTTTTGCAGGTAACAGTTTGGTGTGGTTGTTTGTAATTAGTAATTTTAACAACCAAAAACGTTTTATTTTGTTTTTTCCAGAAAATGCAAGTCAGAGTTTGAAGTACAGTAAGCCTTCCATAATATGTTTCTGAAATTTGGAATTTTTTACTATTCGTTATTAATAGTGAGTTTCTTAAATATAACATAAGAAAACCTAAAAGGCTCTCTCTTGAGTCAGATGAAGGTTTGTTACACGATGTATGGAGTTTTCAAGCTATCATCCTGATCTATACTGATTATTTTAAAATGGGTCTATTATTGTTGCTAAACTTTAAAATATGTATTTATTTATGTAAATTTTTTTTTGATTTTTCATTTTAAAATGTAATTACCATGTTTTAGGTTAGCTGCTGTACAAGACAGCCTTAATGACTCTGGCCTCCCGAGGTTCACATACATGCATAGTTGTCTCTGACTCAGTACAGGATGGGCCCTACATTATGATAGAATCTAAAAAGGGCATAATGTGTGACCTCTTACACTATGTCATGAAGGTATTTTCACTTTCAACATAGATTCCTGGATCACTTATTATGAAGAAAGTCAGCCACCAAACGATTAAAGAAAAACTTAGGAATCCAGTTTGCCGGCATGGTGAGTGCACTCCCCAATTGTCCCTCAAGATGTCAAAGTCTTCAACTGGTTGTGTTTCCAGCTGACATTTACCTGAAAATCCATGAGAAAATCCAGGCAAAAATTGTGCACTGTGCCCTTCTTGAATCACTGACAAAAAATGTTTGAGATGTAATAAATTCTTAACTTTATGTTAGTAAGTTACGTTACTAAATTTGTTATATAGTTATTATCTAGAAATGATCATAATGAAGATATAAACTTATTTGAATATTAGACTTTTCTAGAAATGTTTAGAGCAAACAGATATTTATTTTCTTTTACTCAAAATTTTATTTTGAGGCTCAGTGCCTGTAGCACAGTGGTTATGCTGCCAGTCACATGCACTGAGGTTGGCAGGTTCGAGTCTGACCTGGGCCTGCTAAAACAACAATGATAACTGCAACAACAACAACAAGAACAACAACAAAAAGCTGGGCATTATGGCAAACCCCTGTCATCCCAGCTACTTGGAAGGCTGAGGCAAGAAAATTGCTGAAGCTCAAGAGTTGGAGGTTGCTATGAGCTATGACACCACAGTTCTCTACACGAGGAGACATAGTGAGACTTTGTCTCAAAAAAAAAAAAAAATTGAAAAATAATAAAATTTGAAAAACATAGAGAATATATACTGAAAAAATAAGTAAGCAAAGCCCTAAGCACCTGCTGGACAGTAAGCAAAGATCTGTTATCTGTGTCACAGGAGTCCTGAGGAGAGAGGAGCATGGTGGTGAAAAAATAATCAAAGAAAAAAACATAGTCGAATTGCCCACCCTCATCCCCACATTTGACAAAAGAAATAACCACACATACAAAAAGCTGAGTAATCACCAAATAAGGAAAACCCAAAGAAATATGTATTCATGAACATCATAATAAAACTTCTGAACACCAAGGACAAACAAAAATCTTGAAAGCATAGAAAAAGAAATGGACCTTAGCTATAGGGGATAAACAATTTGAAGAAGTGTGAATTTCTCATCCGACACCAATACAGAGGCCAAAAGGAGGTAACACATCAGTTTTTGAGTGCTGAAAACAAAATAAAAGTCAATTGTGAATTTTATATTTATGTTAAAATACCTTTGATGAATGAAAGGAAAATCCATTCATTCCCAGACGTAGGCAAATTAGTAGAATGTGTCAACAACAGACTTACCAAAAAGTAATGACCAAGCAAAGTTGTATAAAAATGAAATGATGAAAGCTTAGAACATCAAGAAAAAAGTCAATGTAACATGAAATGCAAGTGTGGCTATACACAACCCATGTTCTTTCTCCCGATGAGTCTTGTAAACTGTATTTGATGGTTGAAACCAAAATTTTAATATGTAATGGTTCTAAAATCATGGAGAAGGAAATTTTAAGGCAATGTATTATAAATGGGAAAAATAAAAGGAAATAAAGTATGGCAAGATTTCTGTATTTTTCACAACCTGGTACAATGTCTATGCCATTAGATTGTGATTAGTTATGTGTATATAGTTAACACATAACTCATAATATGTCATATGGGAGGAAACACTAAAAGCTAAGCAGAGAGATGTAAAATCACTATAGGTATATAAAAACGGAACTAAAAAAAATTCAAATACCCACATTAATGCAGAAAAAAAAAAAAACCCCAGAAAAATACACACTAGAGACCATACCAAGAGACTGAAAAATTTTGAGAAACAGCACTGGAATTATGAATAACGAAGTTAAAATCCCACTGCTGTCTTCTTGCTCTTCTGACTAAACCAGTGGAAAATACCGAACTCCCAAATTAAGCTAAGGAGTCTCTCAGTCTCTCCTTTCCATCCCTAAGGTTACAAGATAATGGACGCATTGGTTCAGGGTAAATGTGTTTTTTATTGCTATTGCAGGAGAGTAAGCATTTTTGTTTCAATGATTTTCTGTCCTTATGTGAGAGTGATAGAGTCTGTGACTCATAAAATGGGGTAGATAAAAGGTTTTCTTGATACATTAAGTAGCGTCACAAACTTCATGTCAGTTGCCTCCCATGAGGGGAATAGGGTTTAGTGACACCTATGAAAAACTGATCTCTAACAAATTTGATTTGATTCCATAAAGAACAATAGTATAGAAATAGCTTTCTTTTGACCACAGAAGCTTGTTTCAATTTTAAGAAAAAAGAATATATCTCCTAAAGAGATCAAATGGTCATTTTTAATGAATAAAAGTAGAAATCCTCAAGGGAATAAAATCCGATTTTATTTAAACTATACCTTAAAAGTGTAATTTTATAAAGTCAATAGTACAGGGTTCCACTGGAAAACATTACTAAGATATTTAAGGTACTTTATTATGTGTTTCTTTTAAAAATATTAAATATTTTACTTTTCCAAATTATCATAATACCAACCTATTTTGCCTCAGTAAATAGTACTCAGCTACACAAATATGAATGTTAATTATATTTATTTTTTCTCTTGAATTAAACCTTTAGAATTTCAATTTTAGATAGATATTGCAAACTATTAAAATACATATTCAAGATGCTAAGTAGTGTGCCATGCATTTTTAGTCATCATAGACATTTTTGTTGTTGAACACTCTACTTCTAATATTAAATTTGAAAAACATTGCAGTAAATACTAATATATTGAACATATATTCCAACATATGGGTGCTTTTTAAGTCTCAAAGATTCCTACAACTGCCACTTTTGGAGACTATATGTATATTAAAATTATTATTGATTGATTTGAATGGTCTTTTAAATTTTAAAAAATTCACACTTCAAAAAATGTTTCAATAGACATGCTTATTATCCCTAGCTTTAACAGCCCAAAATATCAAAACTAAATCAATTATTTGAATATATATTTAACATACTATATTTTACTTTAAGACATAAGGTTTATGATCAATATTTTAAAACTGCCAAGTCAAGCACATTCACACAAATTGAAATAATTTTACTTATTGATATTTCGGAATTACCTTTCCAGATTTTCACTAAAAGTTCATCTAGTTGACCATTTCAGTAATATTAATTTAAAATATTTCAATATTTCTACTATGTAATCTGTAATTAGGTTGATATACTTAAACATACAGAATATTGTATTCTGTATTTTTTCTTTCTTTCTTTTTTTTTTTTTTTAGAGACAGTCTCACTTTGTCATCCTTGGCAGAGTGCCCATGGTGTCACAGCTCACAGCAACCTTCAGCACTTGGGCTTAG
>NW_003852431.1:2853911-2855096 GCF_000181295.1 Otolemur garnettii
AGTTGGAGGTTGCTGTGAGCTGTATGACCCCATGGCACTCCACCAAGGGCAATAAAATGAGACTCTGTCTCTTAAAAATAAAAAAAAAGTTTAAATAAATGTAAATAACTGTAAAACTAACTATATATATACATATATAGTTTTATATGTATATATATATGCGTGTGTGTGTGTGTGTATGATACTGAGTCACTGCCTGGGATAATTTTTATACTACATCCACTATTTTCTGTAGGATGTTCATTCTTGAGGCAGGAAAACTGAATGAGATGTAACGACTTGTTCTTACATCCAAGGTCAAGCTGAGAGTAGACTCAAGCACATGGCTTCCTTGCTAATGAAGATTTCTCTCTGGTGACAATGTCATTCTTAGAGTAAGCTATGTAAGAGACATACCTTTGTGAGAACATAAAAGAATAAATTTTAAGACACACAAAAAAGACTTTTCAACAAGATGTCCCGAAGACTAAACAGTCTATTGTTAGGTGAAACAACTCCAGTATGAAACTAACCAACTAACTAACGAACTCTGACTTAATCTTTGTGACATGGCACATTTGGGGGTGTGTCAATTTAAACTCTGGTTTTAAGGTCTAGTATAAAAAAGGTAGCCTGAGTAGCCTGAGTTGAAAGCAGCCATGTCAGTTTATACTGCTACTCCGAAGGCTACCGCCATGGATATTCTTATACCATCAATATCCTGTACAGAGAGGTAAACAGTGTGTATTCACATAAAAAGGAAACACCTCCCCAAACATGTGCAAAAACATTTGTCAGTTACTAAAAAGAATATTTTTAATGAAAAAAACCTCACTTGTAGAAGGAATCAGCAAAGCCAGACAGACAAGGTATATCACCCTGCCTAGAAGGACCAATATTATGGGGGAAGTACCCCTCTCCGTGGACCCCTTGGGGAAGAACTGGCCCCAAGGACCCAAGCCCCGTGCTGTGTGTGCTTCTCCTTCACAGGTCAGTTTCGTTCTCAGTATTCTGGTGCCAACAACACTAATAAAACAAACACAAATCTAAAAGAATTCTGAAGCAGGTCATGATGATTATAACTCTGTTCAAGTACCTTCTTGTGTGTGTATTATGCATGCCATAGCTCTGGCAATTGTTAGAGGTTTTCAAAGATTACCTGATTAATTTTTGAAGATGTGTAGATTTTCTCTCATGGCAGCAGGA
>NW_003852431.1:2855676-2861770 GCF_000181295.1 Otolemur garnettii
ACAGAAACCAGTGAGGAATCTCTTTCCCACCAAAAATCTTTGATACAGCTAAAGGAAAATGATTGTAGTTTCTATGTTGTGTGCTCTTAGGACAATTTCCAGAGCCCTCAAAAACAAAATTGTTTGTGTAAGTGCGCAGAGCGATTTTGGAACTCTTTTCTGTGGAATGGCCTTTAGAGCTAAGTTCCCGAACTGAGGGCTTTAAAGCGTAGACTAGACATTGGCATTGATGCATAACTTCCAAGGGGAGTGCTTTCAAGGTCACTGTAGTGGTACCACACAATTCGGAAGGCAGCACTTTTTCTAGTTTGAGTTTGGGAATTTAATGATCTGACCTGCATGCTGCATAGACCCTTAATACTTTCCATTACGGTTGATTTTCTTGGGAGAGGTTCTCTAGAGTTTGTAACGCTCCCATTCTGAAAGTATTCTCCAATAGTGTAATTTATCTCATTTTCCTTGAAATAATTCATAATTGCTTATGAAATGAAATAAATTAAAACAAAAAATGAAATTGTTAAATATTCTGCACTATTAAAAAGTGATTTTCAGTCATTTAAAATGAATGTATTTAACGCTGCTGCCTCTCACTCCGTGTTTCACTGTCCAGGTCCAGAATGCCTAATCTAAAATACCTGGGACCAGAAGTTTTATGGACTTCTATTTTTTTCAAAGTCTGCAATATTTGCATTGCACACACAAATGTAACATCCCTAATTAAAAAATCCAAAATCTGAAATGCACCAGTGTGCATTTCCTTTGAGTATCATATTGGTGCTCACAATATTCCAAGTTTGGGAGCATTTTGAGCTTTGTGTTTGAGATTAGGAAGGCTCAAACTGTATAATACAACACAAAGTTTTTACTTCAGTGAAAATGACCACATAGGCAGGAAATGTTAACTATGTACTTCATATAGGGCAAAACGTTAAAAATAGTCATTTTGACAAAGTCAATTAAATGTACAGTATTAAATATTTGCTCTGCTACTTTCATCTTTACACAATTTATGAGCATTTTCTTTCATCAGTTACTTTAACTCATGAAAGCAGCCAATTAAATTCACAGTCATTTTTATTAAGTACAATTGCTTTGAAGTAAACTCTCTAGCTATTGCAATGTGACCCCATGCTAGGGTAGAATATGACACTGGCTAGTTGACAAAAATACAAACTCCTATTGCTCTAAATTATTTTAAATGTGATGTATATAACATCAGGTAAACATATTTGTGAGTGTCACGTAAATTATTTAATTGAAGTTAATGTACAAATTTCTAAAAAGCTTTTTGGATTTTATTGTGAAAGCAGAAAAATAATTGTTTTCATAATTGTTTGGGAATAAATTATTGCCAACTTAGGAGGCTGGTATAGGGTATAGCAGGTGATTTATTCTTTTACTGGGTTAGAGCTCCCCTATGTGGTTACTTGGTTAAGGCACAGTAAGGCCTTAATATCAATATATTAAACAAATTAACATTCCAGATACCTTCCAATAAAAATATATTGAGATGAACACCTAGAAATAATTTTAAAATTCGTAGAAAGTATTATTTTTCTATTTTGAATACATATTCCAGGAGAATTTAACATAATAACATTCAAAGAAGGAAATACAGTTAAATGCTATATGCTGTCAATGAGGTAAGTGTGTTTATACATTAGTCAATATGAACTAATTCTTCATACCTAATGAATCTCAAGTTGGAAATAATTTATTGCCAAATAATTATGAAGAAAGTGTATATAATGCTAATTTAATTTAATGCTATTTTTAACAGATTAATATGCGTATACTTGTAGTTAATGACAAGTAAACATGTAAGTATACTACTAGCATACTCGCCCTAAATATACTGGAAATTTCTTAGAAAAAATAGGGAATGTAAAGAAATGTCAAAAAATTCCTCTGAGAATAATATCAACTGTGATCTATTAAATCATCATGAGAGTGGAAGAATTCGAGCTCATTTTACAACGTGCTTGAGATATTTTTACCCAAGAGGACATTTCCGTCTGCATAAACAGCAAAAGTTAAGATAAAACTAAGAAACATTTTAGGACCTGTCTGGGAAATCAAAATTTACTAATTTTTTCAAACCCTGGATCTGGAAAGAAGTGTGCTTTTTGAATAAAATTTGTATTTCATATTCAGTTTTCAAAATACTTAAAATTCAAATTGAACTTACAAGGGTCAAGTGGAAAAGTACTTTGTACAGTTTTTTTTTCTATAATTGAGAAGACAATAACAATTGTCATTTAATGTCTTAAATTTTTTAAAAACACGAGCTATTTCTATGCTTTGATAAGAATCCAGAAATCATTGTATCTGCATACAATCTCAAAACAACAAATCACCAGGAATTATTAATGTTATGCTGCACTGAAATGTAATGCAAAGGAGGCATAACTGAAATAAAAAAGCAGAGGCAAGCAGACCTTATATGCAGCTGTAGTTGTCAGCTCCCCTGTAGTTTACTCCAACTAGCATCATAATAGTTGTGCGATTATATGAATTGACTGAGCTAATTCAAAAACATAAAATGTCCTTTATGCCCAGTGTCTGTAACATGGATACTAACTAAACGATTCCTTGAGATAATTATCAGACAGAACTAAAGTCATTAAAATCCATACTGAAAGAGTTACCAATGGGTATTTCAGGGTGAATGAATTCATGTTGTCCAGGGGCAGAGAAAGCAATAGTGGGGATAGTGGAGGCTAACTTTTGAAATACCCTAAGTAGTTTAGAAATAGGCCTAGGAAGAACGAGTTTCTGTACAAAGCACAAAGATATTCAAGCAATAAGCTGATTGTATTCTTTGGATCAGTCCAGAATTTTAATTTCATGTGGTCATTAATTTAAAATGAGTTATAGAGAACATTATTTAATGTATACTTGAGTTCAGTATATGTATCACAGATCAACTGATTTTGCTGTATGAAACAATTTGTAGTTTTGCTGGGCACAGCAGCTCACACCTGTATTCCTAGCACTCTTGGAGGCCGAGGAGGGTGGATTGCCTGAGCTCACAGGTTGGAGACCAGCCTGAGCAAGAGTGAGACCCAGTCTCTGAAAAATAGCTGGGTGTTGCAGCAGGAGACTGTAGTCCCAGCTACTTGGGAGAGGCTAGAGAGGCTAGATGAGGCTAGAGAATCGCTTAAGCCCAGGAGTTTGAGGTTGTTGTAAACTATGATGCCATGGCACTGTACTGAGGGCAACAAGGTGAGATTCTGACCAAAAAAAAAAAACAAAAAAAAAACTTTGTGTTTTATGATGCCTTACAGCCTACACAGTATCTTAAAGGTTAACACCAGTTCAAACATTCAAACCTTTCCTTGCTCATAATTTATCTGACAGTTAAAGCAAAAAAAGAATGGGCATAGAATACTTGTTAAAGAATCTCAAACTGACCTTTCAAAAGAACACAATACATTCTCTATTAGTAGAGCTTAATACACATGATATTAAATCAGGAGGATGCATATAAAATGTTTCACAAGTGAAGACAAAGGTCATAAAATATTACAGTCACTGAAACTGCAGTGTTTACTTTTTCACTCTTTGTTGTTAACTCAAAAGCCCTTGAGGCAACAGGGCACAATGCCGCATGAAGGATGTGGAAGGATTGCAAGTAGTTTACAAATGTGCTGAATGTAGAAATCACAAGGAAACTCTGGTAGTAAATATGACTGAGATCTCAAAAAGGGTAGCATAATCACTGAAATTAATCAATAAAAAAGAGAGTGGCAGATTCTGAATGAAGCTGAAATTTATAGAAGACTTAACCAACTATCAGAGGACTGACTCATGATAATCTCTCAATAAATATCTAGATAAGCAGCTGAGAAGCAGATGAGTCAGTTTGAAAATAGCTTTAATAAAATAGAAGAAACACCAGTTGTCATCTATTATGTGCCAGATAATGTAACAAGCGCTTCATATACAAGCATTCTTAATCTGAAACAGGGATGAAAAAGAATTATACAGTGAGGTTATAAAATTTGACCAATTTAGCTTTATTTACATGTATGTTTTTGTTTTGTGGTGAGCCACTGAAATCCAAAACCAGAAAACATTTTGCATAATGGTACAGGATAGAACATTAGGAATCATGATTGTCAATAAGTATCCTTAGAGAGTAAAAGGAATGCAACAAATTTTAATAAAAATTAACAAAATCTATTAAAAAGAGATATATAAAGCCTGACATATATGAAAATAAATTAAAATGTATATGTTTTCTAGCCAATCAGTGAATATTCAAAAGACATATATCCAACTAATTATTTGAGCAATTTTTTTTTTTTTTTTTTTTTTTTTGAGACAGAGCCTCAAGCTGTCGCCCTGGGTAGAGTGCCGTAGCATCACAGCTCACAGCAACCTTCAACTCCTGGACTCAAGCGATTCTCCTGCCTCAGCCTCCCAAGTAGCTGGGACTACAGGCGCCCCCCAAATAGCTGGGACTACAGGCGCCCACCACAACACCCGGCTAGTTTTTGGTTGCAGCTCTCATTGTTGTTTGGCAGGTCCGGGCTGGATTCGAACCCACCAGCTCAGGTATATGTGGCTGGCGCCTTAGCAGGTTGAGCCATAGGCGCCAAGCCCAATTGAGCAATTTTAATGCAAGGAAAAACTAAAAAAAATGGACATACAGAAAAACAGATAAAAGATTTATCAACATGAGATACTATTAATTGTAACAATTCTGCCTTTTCCCACCACTCTTTGGTCAGAGCCAGGAGGAACAGCCATGTTAAGGGGATTGGTGTTCAAAATTATTCATCTGTTTTCCAATGTTATTTAGTAATACATCTTATACTACACTTAGATCTTCTATTTTAGAAAAATTTAATTTCTCTTTTAGGTGAAGCCTTTTGCAATCTTATTAGCAAAAATGTGAACAATTACAGGTAGTCTTTCTACTTTATAATAAAAGAATATCTCACATTTCATTAAATCACTTCCTTGGAAAAGGAAAATCTTACCAAGTTGTTTGCATTTGTCAAACTTTGAAACAGTTTAAGAACCAAAAACTGCATCAAAGAAATTGCTTGTTTGAACTGGAAGTGAAAGGGCCAGCAAGATGGTTCACATCTATAATCCCAGCATTCTGGAAGCCTCTGGCTTGATCACTTGAAGCCAGGAGTTCAACATCAGCTTGAGCAAGAGGAAGATAAAAAGTAAAAAAATTAACCAAAAATGGTGACACACCCCTGTAGCCCCAGCTACTTGGGGGACTGACACAGGAGAATCTCTTGAGCCCAGAAGTTTATGATTTCTGCAGGCTATGATGATGCCACTGCACTCAAGCCTGAGTGACAGGGAGAGACTTTCTTTCCATAAATAAATAAATAATACAATTAAAGACAGCTGCAAGTGAGTTACTTTTATTTACATGTCCGTCATCTTATTATTTTTACAACGTTTCTTCCTGTATTGCTTCTTTATAAACCATTAATTTTTTCATAATCAATTTCTCTCTGAATGCCATAGATTGTAGTTATGAAAGGAAAAAGACAACTTGTACTAACAACTATAATTTACTCACCAAAAGTTATTCTATTAAATTAAAACACATGTTTATTTTCAAATATAAATGAGACTTAAAAACAGAAACGCAGATGCAGTGTTTACTTTTTCACTCTTTGTTGTTAACTCAAAAGCCCTTGAGGCAACAGGGCACAATGCCGCATGAAGGATGTGGAAGGATTGCAAGTAGTTTACAAATGTGCTGAATGTAGAAATCACAAGGAAACTCTGGTAGTAAATATGACTGAGATCTCAAAAAGGGTAGCATAATCACTGAAATTAATCAATAAAAAAGAGAGTGGCAGATTCTGAATGAAGCTGAAATTTATAGAAGACTTAACCAACTATCAGAGGACTGACTCATGATAATCTCTCAATAAATATCTAGATAAGCAGCTGAGAAGCAGATGAGTCAGTTTGAAAATAGCTTTAATAAAATAGAAGAAACACCAGTTGTCATCTATTATGTGCCAGATAATGTAACAAGCGCTTCATATACAAGCATTCTTAATCTGAAACAGGGATGAAAAAGAATTATACAGTGAGGTTATAAAATTTGGCC
>NW_003852431.1:2861790-2922335 GCF_000181295.1 Otolemur garnettii
ATAAATACATGGCCTTCGATAACACTTTATGTTTAACTGTGCTAAAATTCATTCAAATTTCTTTCCTATCACATTTCACTTATGAAAATGACAGATTATTTTATTCAACATGTCAAATACATACAAACATATGACATATTACACATGTATAATTTGTTGTCTTTTTCACATAAATGGTGGCACCATCTCTACATGCATATTAAAACAGATCATGGACATACGAGCAGAGCTATTCATGTAACAAGTGGCTAGATGGTTCTGAATCCCTGGATAGAGCATAAGGAGATCAATCATTGACCAAAAATAGATTTTTTCCTTAAATCCATGCTATATTGAGTAGATTAGGGAAGACAAAATGAATATATGCTAATAGACTTATCTTCTAGAACTCAAGCCAAAAACTAGAAACCACAGTTGGTGTAGGAGTTCATTTCTCCAGCATGCCAGCTTTTATACACATTGTAGATTTTACTCTTTATGATGACATAACATTTGCAAAATATACCAGTGTCCGATTTCTTCCTTCACCATGAGGAAACCTGCCCAGGGTGAGATTTAAACTGCTTACACTTTCAGCAGATGGAAATACCCACTGAGGAGGGGGACAGGCTGGCTATTAGCTCCTAATTCATATACCATATTGGCATATAGCTTTCTCATTAATGTGTCCTTTACATGAAGTGAGAATCTATGATCAGGATGTTTGGGTGTAGAGTATACGGAGGAGAGCTTCAAACAAGATATTAAAATTTTCTCTATCATGAACTTTTTTGATTTAAAAATATCAAACATTCATAATTTTTATTTCCCCTCTTTTGAATTCTTCTTTCCTCAAAATAATAAGCTAAATGAAATATCTTCTGAATTTATTGTCAACCGAATCAATCTCTATAACTAAAGCTAAAGTCATTCCCTTTCTCCTATATTTATACTCCCCTTTGAACTATATTTCTTACTGATATTCCCCTGCTTCTCATTTGTTCTTCTAGAATTATAGTTTCTCTATAAAATGTAGTATAATAAAAATATTCCCAGTCTCTTTTTATTGTTTTATATATTTTTTCTATTTTACTACCTTCTTGTCAGACTATGGTGTCAAGAGAAAAGAAAAATAATAATATCTCTTTTAATTAAAAGCAAACCTAGAAAATTAATGAAAAAATTACTTTGATCCCTTATTTGTGAAGAGACATGTTTTTAAGGAAAATACAAATAATATAGAGATAATAATTGCTTTGTTACAATAAATATCTGAATTACATCTTCCTCTCCCTGCACTAAAATAGCATATTACTAGTGGCATTTCTTAAAAAGAATGATTCCTATCTCCAACTTTAAATGTTCTTGCCATTTGGCAGGTGGGGTATCCACACACAAGCTTTTGCTCCTGAAGTTTTAGCCTTGTGGAAGAACATTACAGATTTTATACTATTGGGTAAAAGGAGAAACCACCTGAGGATTTAATAGTTTGTGTTTGCTGGCTTCCAAAAGTCTTAATGTACACTGAGCTGGCTGGGTGTAGTGGCTCACATCTATAATGGTATCACTCTGGGAGCCTGAGGCAGGAGGATCACTTGAGTTTAGGAGTTCAAGACCAGCCTGAGCGAGACGGAGACCCCATCTCTACTAAAAATAGAAACATGAGCTGGACATTGTGCCTGGCACCTGTATTCCTAGCTAGTTGGGAGGCTGAGGCAGGAGGAATTCTTGAGCCCAAGAGTTTGGGACCTATAATGCCTCAGCACTCCAACCAGGACGACAGAGTAAGTCTTTGTCTCAAAAAGAAAAAATGTACATTCATCCAGCACTGGTGGCTAATATGTATATGTTATAATTTTGTGGCTGTTGTATGGAGTCTGACAATTAAGTTCGTGAATGTGCTGCTGTGTGCTTACCCTGGCAGCACTGTGGAAACCACTCCCCTGTAGGTTTCACAAACTGGCTATATCAGTGTCTCACACTATTCATGTTGACATTTGGGGATGTCTTGCTGAGTGGAGCTCACTATTGTTGTTGTGTATTTTTGTGTGTCCTTGAGAGCATGTTGAAGCTTGAGTCAGAGCAATGAACAAACATTTGTAAATATTTTGTTAAACTTGACAAGAATAGAAGTAAAGTCAGGGATATGTTAGCCCGAGCTTTTGGGGATAATACCATGAGGAAAAACAGCAGTGTGCAAATGGATTAGATGTTTTTCAGAGGGGAACGAAAGGTTACTGATAAAGAGAGGTCAGGGTGGCCAGGAATGAGCAGCACTAATGAAAACATTGCAGAAATTTGCCACATTGTGCTTCAAAATCATCAAATGATTGTGAGAAACACAGTAGACCAAGTAAACATTGACAGGGGAAGAATTAGGAAGCTATTAACTGAAAATCTTATCCAACTCATGTCTCTTGCATCACAACAAGGTACCCGCTCACACAGCACTGTGAGGGAGGGAGTTTTGGGCAGTGAATAAATAACTGTAATGGAACATCCTCTCTACTCACCTGCTCTGGCTCCCAGCGATGCTTTTCATTACCCAAAGATAAAGTAAATATTGAAAGAAAGACATTTTGATGACATTCAGGACATCAGGAATAATATGATGGCAGCTCTGATGGCCGTTCCAGAGAAAAGAGTTCCAAACTTGCTGTCAGGAGTGGACCAGATGCTGACATTGGTGCATAGCTTAACAACAGGAGTGCCTCATGGAGACCACAGTGATATTCAGCAGTGAGGCACGTAGCACTTTTTCTAGGACAAAATCATGAACTTAATTGTCAGATCTTTGTTTCTATATTTTCATCCTTATTGGTCACTACCAATGACCTAGAACTTAGACCTCGGCTCTAGGCCACAAGTATATCAGATAAGACATATGACTACAGTAAATGCTCTCGTTTTGTATGAATATTTTGTAGACATGTATTTCCAGAGTGACTAAATTGTTGTAAATTTTCATGAGTTATAGTTTCTTTATTGCAAAGGTAATCAAATCAAACTACAAATCAGTATTATTATACAAAAAATGGTTTGGAAGTTGCCACTATATTACTATATTTGAAAACTTTTGCCCTCTCAGTAACTAAGTATACTATTTTGAAGACATATATCACACATTATTAAATACACATATTTCCAGTGTACAATTCAGTGACCTTTACTCTAGTCACAGTCACAGAGATGTGCAGCTGTCCCTGCTGTCTATTCTAGACTTCCTGCATCCCCATAGAAAGCTCGGACCAAGTAGTCACTTCCTATTTCCCTGTCACTCAGGAACACCCCTCATGAGCACTATTTTACTTACATTTTTTGTGGAGTTATCTATTCCTGACATTCTTATATAAATTGAATCATGTAATATGTTACCTTTTGTGTTTTTTTTTTAATTACCATGTTTTCAAAATTTACCCATGATGTAGCAGAAATCAGTATTTCATTCCTTTATTTTTATGACTCAATAATATTCCATTGCATGTTACTGTCTCTCAATTTGTGGAGTTCTGTATTATTCCCACACCTTGGATATTTTTAATAAATTCTGCTTTTTACAGTTGTGGTCACAGTTTTGTATGGACATATATTTTTCAGTTCTCCTTAGTGACTGGTCTATTCTATTATATACCTTATGGATTATAACAATTTCTGAACTGCTAAAAGAAAATTAAAACTATTTCATCCATGACTAGGAATTTTATTTATGAATATTTGATATATTGGATCTGATTTAGGAATACTGTAATGGTTTTATCCACAAATAGTTTTACTGCATAATAAAAAAATTTGCATGAAATTAACCAAGGATCTAGTGAATTTTCTCCTTTATTTGGTTAATTAGATGTTTCATTGATTTGTTTTCAAATAATAAATCAATCTCTTATTTTAAGTATAAATTAGTCATATTAAATTATCTTTTTAACATTAAGTCATTTATACTTTGTATTTTGTTTACCACTTTTAAAATTTATGATTATACATGATGTTACCGTTAATTTCTTTTTTCTCATGCTTATAAAATAGTTTATAATATCTTATACTAGCATGATGTAATAGGATAAGTAAAAATGAAAGCATATTAAAAATATCTATATTCCTTTATTTCTACAGAAAAAGGAAATCTATTACTGTCTTTAATGGTAATTTCTGTGGCGTTTTTACCATTGTCTTACTTCCTATGATGCATCTGCATTTATCTCCTTTAAAGGCTTATCGCTCATGATATTTGAGCAGACTTTATAAGTAAAGCAAATTCTTCTGTCCTAATATTAATGTCTTTTTAATACAGCTTTTTTGCTGGGTGACAAACATGGTCTCATGAAAATACTAGTGTAATATATTTTTGAGTTTAATAATGACTAGAGAAGGACGGCACCTGTGGCTCAGTGAGTAGGGCGCCAGCCCCATATACTGAAGGTGGCAGATTCAAACCCAGCCCTGGCCAAGCTGCAACAAAAAATAGCTGGGCATTATGGCGGGTGCCTGTAGTCCCAGCTACTCGGGAGGCTGAGACAAGAGAATCACCTAAGCCCAGGAGTTGGAGGTTGCTAAGAGCTGTGAGGCTGTGGCACTCTACCGAGGGTGACAAAGTAAAACTCTGTCAAAAATAAATAAATAAATAAATAAATAATAAAAATGACTAGAAAACATATTCAAAACAACATCTTATACTTGAGGAACAAATATTTGTGAAAAATTTATGATTTATATTAAAATGCTGAATCTTACACACCTGTTTACATACCTGGTTTCATTCATTTTCATTTAGTTACAAAGAAAAGCACATCTTAAAGATAATATGGGCATTGTGATTTTATATGTTATTAGAATACTTCCACACGTATATATAGTGTCCAAAACAAACAAAAAATCCCATGTGGTATACACATACACCTTCGGCCAGGATTTCCCCTAGATGCTTTCGTTCTCAATTATTTATAAGTGCTTTCTGTCCCTCTGTGATTGCCCAGGAAATACCAGACTTCACAGGATTTGACACTTGTTTGCCTTTGATCATCTTTTAATCCAGTGGAAAATAAATTACTCTGAACTCCTTTCACACGAAGTCCCATAACTCAGCACTATACCCTGAATTCAAATTAAATGTTTGAGTTTTGTACAATGTAAGATTTCTCAGTTTCAAAGACGTGGGAGACAGAACTCTTCTAAAACTTCAGAACCATGGTTTTCAGTAAGAACGCGATGCCACAAGTGGTGCAAAGTGTACATATAAAATCAGATTTGTGGAGAAGACTTTTAAACTAAGAAACAGCATAACTTAAATAAATAAGACCCTGAACTCCCACTGCACAGAGAGATCTATGTAAGTGGAGCTTGGTGGAACTGGATATCCCTCCAATGTTCCCAGAAGAATCTAATATCTGATAGCTCTGTGTACACACAGGGACAGGGAATAGGAGCCCATAGGCAACCATGTTTCCAGAGAACTGACTGAACTAACTTCTGGAAATGACTGACATCAGAGAGGAAATGAGACCCACTGGGGTCTAGAATTTCACTGATGAGCTCAGTAACAATCAGAAGCCTCTTCATCCCCAGGTCAATTTTACTATAGGGAACGGCACAATTATAAAAGAGTTTCAAAATATTAGGGTACCCATAAATGTTTTCCTTTAAGCTGCATAATTTCAGTGCACATGACAACTATTTTCAAAATCATGACAATATATACTTTTTAGAATGCTGTGTCTATAGTTAGAATAGGCAAATATAAATCCCTTATTAGAAGTTCTTCTTAAAAGGCTCTCTTCTAATGTCTAAATCACAATAAGGTTATGTACATAAAATCCCTATCATTTGCACATATTAAAATTCTGTAATAAAATGGTTCTTGGCTCTTAAGAAAGGATATTTTGTTTTGTTTTAAAATCTTCATTCCACTCTATATAGTATGGGGACTATGTGCTGCCCCCATAATGACTTAATTAAGGTAGAACTCAAGGCCTAGCTAGATAAATATCCCTTTGTAAAAGCCTACATGTTTTGTTTTAAAAAATTTTAATATGGGACGGCACCTGTGGCTCAAAGGAGTAAGACATCAGTCTTATATGCGGGAGATGGCAGGTTCAAACCTGGCCCTAGGGAAAAACTGCAAAAAAAAAAAAAAATTCATATGTTCTAATGGCAGACATTTTATCTTTTAAAATTATTCTTAAACTGAACATTTGACATTAAATATAAAAATGGTTGCACAAGCATATCATTTGAAAACTCTTTCAGTGGATATGTAAACTAATATGTAGACCACTATTGTGGGTTATATATCTAGGTCTAAATATTTTCAACATTACTAGATAATGAAAAATTGTTTTTACAGTGTTTTTGTCCTAATTTATACTCTTGTAAATTTTGGATCTTTTACATGAGAAACTGCCAAAATGGATTGCCACAGTCCCTGCAGCATTTTAAATTTCTACCAGCAATGTGTGAGAGTTCCAAGTTTTCCACATTCTTGCTTTATAACATTTTCTATTTTCTATCTATCTATCTATCTATCTATCTATCTATCTATCTATCTATATATATTTTTTTTTTGGCAGGGGCTGGATTTGAACCCGCCACCTCTGGCATATGGGGCCAGAGCCCTATCCTTTTGAGCCACAGGCGCCACCCTATTTTCTGTATTTTTGATGACAACCCCAGTTGTTCTCCACTGCTCTGACCACCACAAAGTTAAACCATTGCGTTTACTTACTTTTGCTCAGCAACCCCAGGGCAATGTCCACCCTGAATGAGCTTTGAGTCAGAACAAAGCCTTCACAGTGAAAGTGGAAGTGAGTAAAGATGGAACAGCAACCCAGTTTTGCCACGTCCTGTGGCTGCCGAGCTGCTGGCTTAACCGCGGTTGTGGCTGTTGGTTTTTAAGGCAACAAACGAGGACGGAGAGAGGTAGATGGAAATAAGGTAAATTAATGCACCACAAAACTGGTGATTTTTAGTGAAAATCAGCTATAATTTTCCTAAACAAACTGAAAACCTCCTAAATTGCTACAAACTTTTGGTTATTTCACAGAATTCTGAAAAAGATATTTTTTCCAATCTTTGCCAATTTTTGGTTGCTTTTGTGAAAGAGAACATTTTGAGAGAGGTTTATTCTGCCTTATTTGCTGACTGTAGTAGCTCAGAATCTGTTTTAAACTCTGAGCTGTGTCTTTTGTCTCCGTACGTCAAGGAAAACTCAGCTGAAACTTGTCTGACATTATAATTGTGTTCACGGATTATCTTCCCTTATTTTTGGCCGACTGTTTTCATTTAGTCCTGTTAACTTCTTTTGCTTGAAAGAAGACATATTTACATGTATATTTTACAGTACGGTTGTTTGAATTCAAGCTCACATTTACTTCAAATGGACAGAGAGCTGTCTAACAAAATGAAAGTGTGAAAGATGGATACATAATTTAGATGCAAAAAACCTAAGTGTGATTATGTGAGAGTAAGTCTGTGAAGAGATAATGATAGAAAACCCTTGAAATCAGGTATAAATGATAACGCATTTTGACAGGGATGATTGGAATAACAGTGGAAGACTGTCCCTGAATAGGAGTGGTTAGATCTCATCCTTCTTGATTAATTCACAAATGTGATTTCTAAAGACCTCTCCTTGAACAGCAGCACTAAATTAGAGGCTAGTGGAGTGTCTCCAGTCTCAGATTTCTGGTGAATTTCCTAAAAGCCCCTCTCCACTGTGCATAGCAAGTTGGAGCGTGTGTGGTGCAGAAACATACTCAGCGACGAGAAGGCATCTCATCTATCTGCCGCCAATGCGGTTCTGAATATCTGAGAGTTTTAGTAGAAAATTTCTCAACTGTATTAAGCCTGAGTTCTATGTCTAGTTCTGCTGTCGGCAGATGTGTTAACTTTAGTAGTCCTCTTTCAATTGTAAGAGACTAAAACACACTTTATTCCTGGGGAAAAAAATGGGCTGCAGAGGAATGAATGAAGGAAAATGTCATAAAGCAAAAAGGTGGTCCACAGCTCTTACAGTCTCATAAAGAATGTCTGATCGTCTCTTTCCTCGTGTCAAAGTCAACAATCCTGCCTTGGTCATACTTGGCAAAAAAACATGACCGGAATGGGGTCCCCCAAAACTGGAATGGGGCCAGTTTCCTGACAATTTGCATCATGATATCAGAACTGTGTTGTGCCCTGGGGGCTGCTTGAGTGATACTTTCTCAAAACTACAGTGTATGAGAAAGGACGCAATCGGCAACAAAAAACTGCTTTTCTACCAACCACTAAGAGAAAAGCCGAGGAATAAAGAAACACCTCCCTGCCCTCAGCTATATCTGCTCATCCATTTTTAGTGGTTTATATTCTGGGGATTTTCCTGGTCCAAAAATCTACAAAAGATCATATTTATATCAATCTCACATTTCTAGTTTAACCAACAGTGCTTATATGTCCCTGTTGAATTTGCATTGCTGTTTTGCTTCTCGTTGTGTTCTTGAAAATGCACAGTATTTTCTATTATTAACTTCGAGGGAAATATATGTGGTATAAATCTTGTGAAAATAACATTTCCCATACTGATTTGCACTAAAGTTGCAAATTTTCAAAGAGCACACCTACTCGGAGGATGTGTTCCTGAACAGTGAATCTGTGACTCCATTAGGTGGCCATAAAGTTCGTGCACAATTTAAAATTGTGTGCAATGTAAAATTGCACACAAACTTTATTGCCACCCTGTATATGACGGAGGTACAAGGGTATTGACTGCAGTACTGTTTGATATAACATCAAAATCTAAAAAGGAAAAAACTTTATGAATATTAGAGCTATATAGGGGAATCATTACATCAATTGTCTTAAATCTATTTGTGAAATATTCAGTGCACTAAAAAACACTGAAGAATATTCAGTTAAAGATCAATATATATTAATTCATACCATGGAAGATGTGCACATAGGGTGATGACTCACTCAGCATCCATTCCAGCTTACTTTGAATATACTTCTTTAATATACTTTTAATATAGTAATAGACTTCTCTCTGCTACACAGACTGGAAAGCAAAATCTATTTTCTCAGTCTTCCTTGCAGTTAGGCTTCGGGGTGCAATTTAGATTCTTCCAGTAAGAGGCACCCATGCGTGAATTTGATCCAGGACTGATTGTGGTGAAGTCAGAAACCGGCAAGGCCCAAAGTGTCCATTTTGTGGGAGCTGATTACACAAGTTCTGTGGCTACCTGCTCAGCTCATGGTTTGCTGATCAGCTCTGTCTTTTCCAGCTGTGGCAGCAGATTCCTGAGTCAATAACAGCATCTTAATTATTTTTTTTTCCTTTTTAAAATATTTATTTATTTATTCATTTATTTTTTCTGCATAGCCAAGAGCACAGTAAGTCAAGCAAGCAGATAGCATCTCAATTATTATGTTCACAGAAACACTGATGGCCATGATGGTCTCAGCTACAGTTTTAGAACTTTCTTCTATGACTCTTAAGTTATGTCCTTGTCCTTTTTTTTTTTTTTTTTTAAAAAGGTCTTTTTGCTTTAAATAGTAAAATAGTTTCTGTTTTCTGCATTTTCCTGCAATCTGAGTAAGATACATGCCAACCTATTAAAAAAGGGATCCCCAAGAGAAAGTCACACAAAACTGGTTCTTGGTGCTTGTCCTGCATGTTGCATCTGTTTGTTCTTTTGTTACAATAAGTGAGTGTTATTTCTCATTTTCTGTTCACATATCAGAAAAATGTTAAAAAATTGTATTTGTTCACAATTCCTTTATCCAAGATCATTATTTTTTACATATTTATTCCTTCATTAAAAAACAATTCACCTATATGGTTGGGGGGGAAAGAAGATGTAAAATTCAATTAAGCTAAACTAACTAAACCAAAGCAGTATAAACCGAAAGACTTAAAACTCAAATGTTCAGTCACCTGTCCGACACGTTTATGTTCTTCAGCTTTCAGATTTCTGTACGGTTCTCTTTTTTGGTTTCTACCAGTTTTTTAAACTTCTGGGGTTGGTTTGTTGGCTTGTTTTTTGGGGGGATGTTTCATGATTTTGTTAGATTTTTTACCTTTTACTCTTTATAGCTGAACTTCTTTAGAATTATTCTGAATTCTTTACCAGGCAATTTGTGGATCTCTAACTTTTTGTTGTTGCTTACTGAATGTTTCTTGTGTCCTTTTTATGGTGTCATGTTTCCCTGACTTTCCTGATCTTTTTACTGAATGAAGTATATCTTTATATTTTAATGAATGAACAGTGTAATAAAGCAAAAAGATGGTTTACAGCACTTATAGTCTCATAAAGAATGTCTGATTGTCTCTTTCTCTGTCTCAAAATCAATACTCCTGTGTTGGTCACACATTGCTCCTAGAATAAAAAACATGACCAGGGTGTGGGGCCGCTTCTCTGACAGCCCGCATCATGATATCAGAACTGTGCTGTGCACTGGGGGCTGCTTGATCAATACTTTCTCAGCACTGCAGCGTATGGGAAAGGATACAGCTCTTGGTGCATCTGATGAAACAGTCACCTCCTCCTGACTTTCCAGAATAGCTTTGGTAAGGAAAGAAATTCACCTGTAAGAGTGGGGAACATTCTTGAGCACTGCGATGCCATGGCTGGTGGTACTGGTTCCTAAGTTGGGGATGTATGGTGGTTCCAGTTTAGGGGAGTGGTTTCTTATTTCAACAGTAAGGATCCGTGGCAAAGAGAGCGGCAAGGTCCTTCATGGCAAGAGCTGTAAGAGGTCCATGGTGGTTGCAGGGGTTGATGGAATCTCCACTGGCAGCACAGGTTTCAGTGGAAAGGGACCAGGGAAGGCAGAAGTAGGGGCTAGGACTTCACTGCATAGGGTATTGTGGCAAGGGGCAGCTACAGGCCCCCAGAAAGTGATGTGAGAGCTGAGGCTCGGAGGGATATCAAGGGCCAACTTTGGGTGCACAGGTGGCAGTAGGGGCTGGGCTTCAAGAGTCAGAGAAACAAAAAGAATAAAATATATTAGGAATAAATTTAACAAAGGTGAAAGATTCGTACAGTTAAAACTATAAAACACTGATTGAAATATTGTGATGGACACAAACAAATTGAAAGATATCCTGTGTGCATGGATTAGAAGAATGATATTGTTAAAATGCCCATACTGCCCAAGTGAATTATGGATTCATCGCAATCCCTATGAAAATTCCAATGTTATTTTTCACAGAGAGAAAATAACTCTAACATTTATTGTAACCACAAAAGATCTCTATTAAATCAGACAGTACTGAGCAGGAATAACAAACCTGGAGACATCACACTCCTGATTCTAAACTATGTTGAAAGCTATTGTAATCAAAACTGTATGACCCTGGCATTAACACGGACACACAGACCAACAGAACAGAAGAGCTCAAAAATATAAGCATGGCTATATGCGGTCAACAGTTTTTTTTTGATAAAGGGGCTAAAAGGACACCATGGGGAAAGAATAGTGTCTTCAATAAATCGTGTTGGGAAAATGAATATCCATGGGGAAAAAAAAAAAAAAACAACTAAAACCTTCTCTTACAACATGCACACTAATTAATTTAAAGTAGAGTAATGATTAAAGCATAAAATATGAAAGCATAAAGATCTTTAAAGGAATCATTAGCAAAAAACTCCTTGATATCAGTCTGGGTAATGATTTTTCGCATATGAACCCAAAGCAAAAATAAATAGTGGGTCTGCTTCTAAAAAGTTTCTCCACAACAAAGGAAACAATCAACAAGATGAAAAGGCAACCTAGGAAATGGGAGAAATATTTATAAAACATGTATCAAATAAAAATAATGAACATCCCAAAAATATAAAGAATGTCAACAACTTAATGGTAAGAAAATTAATAATTTGATTTAAAAAATGGCCAATGGTAGGCTGGGTGTGGTGGCTCATACTGTACTCCTACCAGAGTTAAAAGGGAGGCAGAGGTGGGTGGAATTCTTGTGCTCATGAGCTCCAGATTACCCTGAGCAAGAGAAAGACCTGTTTCTAACAAAGACAGAAAAAATTATTCATGTGTGGTGGCTGGAGCACATAGTCCCACTTACTTCAGAAGTTGAGGCAAGAGAATCATTTGATCACTTGAGTCCAAGAGTTTGAGGTTGCTGTGAGCTGTGACGAGGCCTATAGTACTCTTCCCAGCACAACAAAATGAGATTCTGTTTCAAAAAAAAAAAAGGGGCCAAATGGCATGGACAGACATTTACCAGCAAACATAAGTGAAGGGACAACGAATATATCAAAATTTGGGGATATTTTGCACCATCAAAAATTATGAGGAAAATGCATATCAAAATTACAATGAAATATCACCTCACACCTGTTAAGATGGCTATTATCAAAGAGTGAAAAGATAAGCATTGGGGAGAATGTGGAGAAAAGAGAAGCCTGTGCACTGCTACCGGAAACGGACATCTATACAGCCATTAGGGATGACACTGGGGAGGTTCCTCAGATAAATTTTAAAAATAGAACTACCCCATGATTCAGCAGCACCCATTCTGGGTGTACATTCAAACAAAGAAATTCACAATTTCAAAGAGATTTCTTCAGTTCCATGGTTATTACAATGTTACTCATAGCAGTTGAGTTAGAGAAAAACCCACATCCATCTACAGATGAATGGATAAAAAAAAAAAATCACACAAACACACATAAAAAAAAAAAAACCTGGAAAATTATTTATAATTCTTAGAAAAGGAAAAAAAAATCCTACTATTTGCAATGACATGGATGGACACTGAGACCCTTATGCTATTTTTTTGCATGAGATAAGCCAGATATAGAAGGGCAAATACAGTGTGATTCTATATGGAATAAAAGAAAATCCAATGCCCCAAACATTCAAAGTCATAGTAACGAGAATAGATTAGATAGCAGGGTTCAAAGCCTACCAACTTTCAGTTAATAAGATGAATATATTTAGAAAAACTAATGTACAATATGGTGACCATATTATTAGTAATCTATAGTACACACAAAATTTGCTAATAAAATAGATATCAAGTGTCATTATCACATACCAGAAAAGGCAGCTATTTGAGGGATGGGTATGTTAATTAGCTTGATTATGGCAATCATTGCACAATGCATATATATTTCAAAATATTACATTGTATACCCTCAATATACATGGGTTTTATTTATCAATTATTCCTCAGTAAATCTGTGGGGGAAAGCCAAGGTTTTTAAATAATCTGCCATATGGTTTAATAATAATGGTTAAATCAATGTTTTCCCCTGGATTTATTAATCTATACCTTATTAGATATTAATATAATTTGAAATTCTTCAAGTTTTTGGCTTTTGAAGTGTGAACTCTGATTATCTAAGGATCCCTTGGTGGTTCCAGATTTATGAAACAGTTACTAGCAGATGATGGTTAGAGTCAAGGCTGCAAGGGGAGCAAAAGCAGTGTGTTCCGTAAGCCCAGGAAGGCAGGTGGACATACAGAAATATTTATCACTATAGCTATAGGTATATTATCTCTCCACCTAGAACAGACCACGGTATGGAAGAATGGCAAAGCAAACCATCTCTTTTGTTTCCTCTAACGAGGACCTAGATGGCTTATTAAGGAATGTGGGCACGAGACATTTAGATCTCCTACTTTCCTATGTTCCTGCTCTGGCATAAATCTTCATGTGTGTTCTTTGTGCTGTTTGTTTTTAAAACCTTAAATTGAGCCATCCTTCTTATTTTTTCCCTGTGTGCTGTCTGTGATCTGACCTAATTCATCTCCCCACTCCCAGCGTATTAAAAAATAAATCAAACTTTTATGCCATGACCGTAGTTCACAGTCCGGTTTTCTTCTTGTGAGTACTACTACCTCAAACTTACTTTACACACCCTGAAACCTGCACTACCTGAAAGCTCTAACATACATCATTGTGCATGTCAAGAGTTATGGGCCTTGCCTGGCCTTTTCTGCTTTAGTTCACTGCTCTAGGACTAAATCAGCGTAGAGCTTCACCCAAAGATCACAGTTGAACAGATCTGTCATCTCTTCCCGAGAACAAACCTTCCCCTCACTAATCTACGACACCTGTCTGGACAGCTTTCTCTGATTGCCATTTATTCCTTGGCATAATAACTCTTTGACCTGAAACTTCCTGAGTTACTACTGCATGGAATGCAACCGTGTTTTTATTAGCCATTCAGGAGAAGAAAACTGGCTGTTGCACCCCAAAATGAATCAAAGTCATAAATCAGGATTTAGAGAGGATATCGAAAGCATTTTAAGGAGAAATAATTTTTGCTGACTACTTGAAAAAATTGTCATATATGATCTTTCCTTATGTCTGACAACACAGTGCTTATTATCTAGTTTGTTATTTAAATTTTGTTTTATTTTTAAATAACAATAATGAATTTAAAATTTATTATTGTTATTTAAATTATATTCTGGGATATTTTTGTTACGTTTGTGGGAATTCCATCTCTTTCATTTTCATATGTATTTGAGTATGATTCCTTTGCTAGGCTTTTACCACTTTTTCTTTTGATATCTACGACTAGACATACACAAATATTAAAGAAGTGTCACTAGTAATATGAGATGAGATCAACAGTGGGAATTAATATGAAAACATATGCAAAACAAGCATAAAAATATATGTGTTGTGCAGTAGGAATATGTGAACAGTGATAAACCAAATATAGTGAATAAAAATTATCATTGTCAGATTGTTTATTTGACTATTTTCAGAGATAGAGATGCCATCACATCATGCACAATTCCATGTTAGTAAACTGTTTCTCATAAGATACCTGAAGAAAGAATCACATGTGCTTAATCCAAATTTCTAAATAAGACGTGTGAGCTCTGAGAACTCAGTTTTAAGGTACATTAAAAAATGTATATCTAAGAGATGTTATTAACAATAGACATTGTTAGAAGGAGTAGCTTTGATATTATTTACATGGGTTCAAATTACCATGTCATTTCCCTCAAGGCCATGTATCCCAATAGGTTTAATAAAAGGCTAAAAATTATTATAAGAACCAATTGCAGTAATACACATAAATCTTTTCTATTACATACAAGACCAGGCTTCCTTTTCTCCTCTTAAAAATAGAGAAAATCATTTTTTAACAACCTATAAAATATTGTTCTAAATTCTCAGGAACAGTATTAAAGTCATTTTTAAGTATAGTTGGTTTTCTAAGAAGAATATGCTGTATTGAGGTCTGATTATTTAAAGAAGCATGTGTGGCCTATTATACCAATTGTTCAGAGTCTGTAACATAGTGGCTGTTCCATCCTAGTTGTCAAAATACTGATTTTTTCATTTTAAAAATAAAGATAAGATTGAATCTTGTGTTGTGTTTATATAGTGTTGCATTTTCATCTTTATTTCTCCATTTATGATAATCTAGCATAAAACCACAGCAGCAATATAATAAATAGTCTCCTCAGTGCTCCATCGCTGGAATGAAATTGTATTATTTTAAAGAAAATAATGAGTTGTACGTAGTAACCTTTATATGGACAATATGGAAATGAAGCCTCAGCCTCTTTTCAACATAGTTGAATATTTAACTCCAAGAGAGAATTGGTTATACAATGATTTTGTAACAGGACATAATTTTTTAACTAGCGATAGGTACCTCATCAATTATTCTCAAGATATAGTAGAGATAATCAAATTATTCTAGTTTAATTATTTTAAGAATTGTGTAGTCAAATCCACTGTATCTATATATGTGTGTGTGTGTCAGAGAGAGAGAGAGACTGACTAGTGGTAGAAATAATAGAATTGTTGAAAGCCCATGAAATATTTCATATGCACATATTTTTTTCTTAATGGTTGTATTTGTGACATTAAAAGAAATCTACCAACAGCCAGGGGCAGTGCAGCATGCCTGTGTTCCAAATATTTGGGAGGAGGCTAGGGCAGGATATTGCTTGAACCTGCCAGGAGTTGATCATCCTGGGAACCATGATAAGAACCCACATCAAAACAATAGCAAAACAGACCAGCGAAGAAAAAATAGCTAAGAGAGTAAAACAAAATGGTAGTTGGATGTTTTATCTCAAAACTCTGTGACTACCGCAATCTCCATTTGTCGACTCTACTTATCAGCAAGAGTTTTCATTAGAGGATTTTTATATTAACAATGCAGAAGAGAATAGAATACCTCTGGTTATAAAGACTTCAAATGCATGTTTATTTCTACCCCCTAAGAAAATATTAAAATAAAGGCAGTGTGAACAGTATGCCAAATAAAAATCTGAGGCTGACAATTTAAACCTACTTTACTGAACTAAAGAAAAATTTACAATGAATAAACATCAGGCTTTTTTTTTTCCCCTTCTACTCACGTACTTTAAAATTGGGTAGGCTGCAAACATACGCATAAAATCAAACACCCACACAATTTCTCATTGCTGCAGTTCTCCTAAGAAAAGATATGAGTTTGGCAGCGGGCTCCCAGTAGGATATTTAATAATTGAATAAGCCTGACCCTTTATACTGCGGCTGAATACTCTCGGGACAATGGTAGTCCAAAGAAAAATGCTCTGCTGATGCAGAATCTCTTGAGTTAGTCTTAATTGTGAGAGAGTCACATTCCACTGCTTTTTGTTTGTTTAAATTGGTTAATTTCCATGGAGAACTGCAGGGCTCAGCAATTTTTGCAGTATGATTTTTTTTTAATGCAATGAAAAGAAGCCAAGTTTTCACAGCCTAAAAGAAACTCCTTGATCCATAGTACAACCCATTAGTGTTTTGAAGTTTGAACTGTGCTTTGTTCAAATGGAGTCTCTTGAGAGCATATATACAGTCACAGTGTGGCATATGCTTAATACTAGTGTCAGCAAGGATTTATTTTTTATTTTTATTTTAAAAGTAACATCTTATTAGGAATGTCCCTTGCTCTCATCATCTCATCCATTAACCCTTATGGATGTATCATTAAAATACCTAGGTGCTAAAATTGCCTCACTTTTTATCTTACTCAATAGTGTTTCCTCATCTGTTATATCATTTTTTTGGCATCAACATATACTTAAATTTTCCTCAAAATGTAATGAAGAAAAAGGATACCTCTTCTTTACCAAATGTTCTTAGTACCTATTGTTTTCCTCATTAGAACATTCTGAAGAGATACCTGTTTTATATGATTTAAAGATTCTTTTGATGACAAGACACCATACAATGACACTCATGACACTTGGGTAGATGAAAGACAACACTTTGCCACTTGCAATTCTAAAGGAAAAGAATCTTAAACAAGGCCACAGAGGTGGTTGCCCTTGAAGACAGGAATAAGGTAAGAGCAGCCCGGAGCTAGCTGTAAGGGGCAGTTTATGTATTGCAAGCAGGGTGGTGCCAGCAAAGGTGGCGTTAGCTGACCTTTGTGGGTTCCTGGTGCATCACCTAATCTGAATTTTTTTTTTTTTTTCAGTTCTGAGGCACAGAGGTGGTCATCAATTGCCTGGTATATGTTCTTAAGATGATTACAGTAGGGATGTGGTGACCCCCCCCCCCGTATTGTGAGAGGCATATATAATCAGATATAAATGTTATCAATTTCTCAAGAAGGGCAATGATCTGGCCTCTAACACACTCAAAACTGGATAAAGACAGCATTAAATACAAACAAAACAGAAAAACTATATTGCCTTATCTGTATTTGTAATTACCAATAATAGGTCTTTTTGTTTCTTTTACCACTCATATCAGAATTTTGTTTATAACTTACAGCCCATCACCACATGATTTGCAACTGAGTCAGTGGCAACATCAATACTGACAAATCCAAAGGTTGATTCTCAGTGCTGGTTATGGGTAGCGTTTGAAACGGTCTATCCACCTTGTTCTTTAAATACATTGCTCAGTTGGTTTCCTGCACGGCACTTCATCACTAGTCCTTGCCTCACAGTCTCTTGGCTTCTTCTGCAATTCATCAACATTTAAGCATTGTTTGTACCTGACTCAGTCAAACATCTGTTCCCTATCTATCTGCATGTACTCCCAAAGTCTCCTCAGTCATCACAGGCTTTTAAATACCCCGTTCAAACTGATGGCTCACAAATGTGTATCTCAAACCCAGAACATCATGCTGAATTTATTCCAAGTCTTAATTAACTCTATGTCCATGCTAATACATTCCTATTTTACTTTCATTCATATCCTATTCCTACTTTACCTTTTTGATTTGACTTGAAAGTCTAATGCTTTCTAATGGTAAGTCTAAAATTAACACTCCCAGGATTGAACCAGTGTCTTAGGCTAAAATAATACATAGAATCATTCCCAAGTCATATAAATGTCTTCACTCCTGGTTCCATTTTGAAACCCAGATTCTAACCACTATCACTTCTTATAGCCTACACTGCTGATACATGTCGTAATTCTTCTCCAGTTGGGATTTTGGAAATGCATTTTATGTCATAATTGTGATTCAATTTTCTTCATCTCTGTTCTCACAGCATTATATTTCATACAGTCTCTATTACCTTTCAATTTCAGTCAAAAGAATAGTAATCTGCCTTGGCTTAAAGAATCTGAATTAGCATGAATTGCCAGTGATATATTCACTCTGGTTTTTCATCTGTGATTTTTCTCCCTTTCTGCTACTTTCATACTGATCTGCATTCTGTTCAATGAGCACACTGGCACACTTCTACCTGGGGTATTTTAATTTGTCATTTACCCTGAATGGAATGCATTTCTTCTTGATATAAATAAGGCGTGCTATCATATGTTCTAAGATAATTCATTGACAGTCAACTTTTTCAGGCAGAAATTGTCTTTAGTAAATAATTAAAAAGTGTAGTCTGCTCCCAACACAGAGCATTAGAACGTTCGCAGACTATATCTTGCTTTATTCAGCTTTTACAGTATGTATTAGGTTTTTTTATTGCTGTTGTAACAGATTATTACAAATTTACTGTTGTAAAATAGCCCAAATTATTATGTTGTGGTTCTGTAGGCCACAAATCTAGCATGATTTCACTTGACTAAGATCAAAGTATTGGCTTGGCTGTGCGCGTTTCTGCAGGTTCCAGAGGAGGATGTGTTTTCTTAATCAGTTGGTTTGTTGTTAGAATTAAGTTCATTGTAGTTGTAGCAACCATGTCCCCAGTTTCTTACTGAAGGTTATTCACAAACTTCTACAAGGTGCCACATTTTAAGGACTATGGCTTCCTTCCTCTATTTCCAAATCCAGTAGATTTGGACTCAGTTTCTTTCACCTGGAATCTCTCTGATACTTTTATTGCTACCTTTTTTTTTGTGACCATAGCCTGGAAAATGTTGGTTTTAAAGTACTCCTGTGATTAGATTGTTGTTAGCTGAATATTTAACAATAATTCCCTCTCAAAGTACTCAACTTGATAGCATTTTGCAAAGTGCATTTTTCTATGTGAACTAAAATTGAATTACATGGATTCAGGAATTTAAAGTGTGAAAATAATGTGGGGGGGAACTATTAATTATGTTCATAACTTATTATGTAATTAAGTATTTCAAATTTCTTGTTATTATTCCCTTTCACAATAATAAGATCATAATTCGGAAGAAATATTTTCTTTCTATTATATCTCAGCAACCTAGAATAATCCCTGGATGATACTATATGTTTAGTAAATAATTATATAATGAATAAATATGGATAAGTAGAAAAGTGATGATTTTATTATTTATTTTAATTGAATACATGTAAAACACTTCAGAAATAATTTTAGGCTGATTTTTAGCAAAAACTATAATAGTGTCATTCTTGTGTGTTATAAAAATTCTATTCTATATAGATTCCATAAGTGCATAGAAAAATTTTAAAAAATGTTAGTACATTCAAAATTTCTCCTACAACAAATATTGTAATTACTTTCAGGCATAACAAGCTTTTTTAATTCAAATTTTATTCTTGAAAAATACAAAAAGATCTTTCAAACAGTTTTGGCAAATAGATCAAAGACATTTGCATCTAAACATAAGGGAAAAAAAAGTATTCTTCTCTATGTGTAGGGAAAGGGTGAACATAAAACTCTGCCAGTAACAAACAAATAGTATCTTAGTCTGAGAACAGAAATGACTTACAATACATTCTTCATTTCAAGGAAACCACACTACCTGATACATCTAGTAAGCACTAAAAAAGTCAGGGTCTAAACTGAGATATGGAGTTACTAACTTTATATTCTATTTATATGGTTTTCATTTTTAATTCTTAAAATATTTTTAAAGTTTATCTTAGAGGTATGCCTTAATTTCCTACCAGCTACTAGCTTCAATTAGCAATAGGGGTTTTAAAAAAATGATCATTACAATTAAGATGTTTTGGATGATTGGAACCCAGTGTTCTTAGTTCCCTGAAGTAGAGGAAAACATTCCTTTACTTTAAATCTCTTCTGAGCTAAGAGGGATAGTAATTTTAAGAAAACAAAAATACATATGTAAGAATAGGGTAATTCATCATTTGACAATGAACATTTTATTCTAAATGTAAATGTCAAATGGAATAAATATTGGACTGCTACTATAGTAATAACAAATTGATGTATTTGGTCACAATTTTGGATACTTTTGAATTTATATATAAAAGTAATATTTAGAAAAGAAAACTTCAACTGTGAAAGAAAAATATGTGAGTCACAGTCTACTCTAATAGTGTTTTGATCTTTGGTTTTTCAGTATCAGTCCTACTTACATCAATTGATTCTCCTATGAGAATTCATTATTTTCCTTTCATAAATCTTCAAGTTCTATTTCTGTGGGTCTCCATCTGAAATGCTAGTGGTCTCTAGAGTATTTTAGCAGGGCCAAGAAAATCGTGTTTCGGATTCTATTGGTCTCAGAGGTTGTTTCATACATGGGCTCATGACTGAGAATTCTGGTTTTTATCCTGAAGAGATAAAGCTAGGAGCTTCTTGGCAGGTATTTTCTGATCATGAGGGAAAAAAAAAAATAATTGATGGAGTCAGTGCAGCAGCTTCAGCTCCGAAATAAGGTGAGTTAAACTGTAACTTGCTGTCATCACCGACTGCAATTCCTCCATTATCCATGTTCAAACGTTCCACTCTCCATCCTCTGAGCATTCCAGATGAATCCTTCGTGTTCTCTGACTTCAAACTGCTTCAACCTACACAGACCTACAAGGCTTTGTTACTGGTATATCTGCAGACTCTCTTATTTCTCACCCCTCTGTGCTTTTGCTTTCCTCATTTGTAGGTTAAATTTCATAAACCAGCAGCATAACTATACCCTTGCATAATCCCTCAGCACCACTTCCCCTCATCATGCATCTCTGCTTCCCCACCATGGAACAATGTCTGGAACCTTGGAGATCTTCAGAATAGACTTTGCTGAATAAATACATTCTATGTATGGAAGACCTCCAGGAATGTGCAATGTCCATTGTGTGTCTTGCACCTTCCACACTTTTTTTTTTTTATTTTCAGAATAAAGAAAATAGATGATGAAATAGGAAAAAATAACCTAAATTCATATAACATTTTCCTGGGAAAACAACTTCGCTTCTAGCTCAGACCATTTGTTCTTCATGCATTCTTTCCAATTTTCTAGTTCATTGTACAACCTAATTTATTTTCTCATGGGCCACTTTCATCCCCATTTAATGATGTCCCCTCAGCACAACAGTTGCAGAAAGATATGTGTATGGAGAAAAAAATTCAATTTTTAACATATAAGCAAAACTAGAAAAAAATTAAGATAGTTATATGGTATAATAGATGCACCCAGATTATTGTAACAAAATTCACATTTATTCACCCATAGATACAAATATTTAAAATAATATTTTTTATGTTTACTTATAGATGCAAGTATTTAAAGGAATAAAATTTTATGAAGGGAGACTTGATTGTGGAAAATAAAATTGACAATTTTTAAGGTATTTTAATCTTGTACTAGAATAAAGATATGGGTTTTCTCAGGTTCTGCCTCTGAGGAGTTTGAGGATAAAGTAGAATTATGCTGTGTGCAGCAATTTTACTTATATTAGTGAGGGGTCTTTCTTCCTTTCTGACATGAGGACACAGAGAGAAGGCATCAATCTACTAGCCCAGAAAGTGAACCTGTATTAGAAAATTAATTGGCTACTAATCTTGAATTTCTATCCTTAGGTATTGTGAAAAATAAATTTCTGTTGTTTCAACTGGAAAAAAAAGTGAGATAAACAACTATATCGGCCTGTTACTTTTGCAACACAATTGTTCAATAAATTAATTATTTCACAATAGATGGTTTAAAATAAACTATTTAAACAAAGGGTGTTTTTGAGAATTAGACTAGTTAGTAACAACTATACTTTTAACCAGATAATTTAAATGAGTCATAGTAGAGAGGATTTCTAGATTTTGGTTTTGGGTTTATTATTTGCCTGTTTATTATAGGTATGAATGAGCTGAGGGTGAATCTCCAAAGCAAATAAAAATCAGAATTATCACCTGGTGAAAAGATGAGACTGGAAGAAGAAAATTCCACTGTCTCCAAGTCCAATATGAGCTACGTGTGTCCTCTGACTAAATAGGAAATGTCCATGTCGTTAAGCTGGAGTCAGAGCTTTCCTTTCCACTTACCACCTGGTCGTGCGAGCGTTTGTGACCTAATGTGCTGTTCTGCTTTTGTCCTCGCCTCGTAGGTACAGAACTGGGCAAAACCTACAGCCCAGCGAAGGCACACGTTCTTCATCCATTGCCTTCTCTTTGGTCTTATTTCTTTAATTATTACTTTCATTCATGCAGCCTCTCTTTCTTCCCCTTCCCTTCACCTCATAAGCACTCTGATGTCTAGTATGTATCCTTGAATTCTGCATATTTTTTTCAGGGAGAGTGTGTATTTTTTAAATGGATTTTATAATTTAAAACACATTTATTTTTATCTGTTTGTATAAAGTGGGCCCTCACTAGTTTAATTCTTCTGACTGCTGCATTGTCTTTAGAGGTTGTATTCAGTATCTGTCTCTTTCCTTAGAAATAAATAGTTCAATCGCCTTTAAATGCCATTACCACAAGAATGCTGAAATGAACTTCTGGCACTTGTCATCTTCCAGAATTGTGTGAGAATTTCTTTGGGCTATATATGTAGAAAGAGGATTACTGGATCACAGGATAGATTACGACAGAAATGCCAGACTATTCACCATTATTACTTCACCAGCCAAATTTCTACTAGCAGTGCAGAGCCTTAGAGTGCACTTTAATTCCACTGAAAGTATTATTGAATATTTTACCTTTGTACAATTTATGGATATAATGCAGTGGTACTTTGTTAATCTTGTTTACTAATTAGTTATGATCTTGTATGTCTTATATCGAGTTAATTTGAAGTTTATCCTCCATTAACAATTTATTTATGCATTTTCTCGATTTTTCTATTAGACTTTCTGTTTTACTTCTTAGTAATTTTCAAGAACTCTTTTTGTCATATATTGTATATTAGATACAACTGTTAAAAGTAGTCTGTAGGTTATGAAAAGTTACTTTTAGCTTTTATATGACATGTATATAATCCTGCATATATATTCTACATACCATGCTTTATGTTTGTATATGGTATGTATATAATCTTGTATATCTTTTATATGGTCTGTATGTAATCCTATATATCTATTCTGCATACAATGCTTTATGTTTTTATATGGCATGTATATTATCCTGTATATCTTTTATATGGTATGCATATAATCCTATATGTCTTTTATATGGTATGTATATAATCCTGTACATCTTTTGTATGGTATGTGTATAATCCTGTCTATCTTTTATATGGCATGTATATAATCTTGTATGTCTATTCCACATACCATGCTTTATGTTTTTATGTGGTATGTATGTAATCCTTTATATCTTTTTTGTGGTATGTATATAATCCTGTATATCTCTTCTGCATATGATGCTTTGTGCTTTAGAAATACTTTTTTTAAAAGTTCTTTCACCCACCACGTGTGATTTACATTTTGCTCATATCTAAGCCAAGTGAACCTAAAATGCACCTTTTTAGATGATTAGGTATCTTATTTTATTTTATCACATAAAATGAACAATTTGTCCTGTCCAAATTATTTTCTTCCATATGTATGTTAGAGTAAATCTATATAGACAAGTAGATAAATATAGATATTTGAACTCTTTAAAAGATTGTTTACTACGTCCAAATTTCTTTTAAATTCTGCCCTTTGCTCTGTTTTCTGAGGTCTTAGTAACAAATTAACATATATGGTAATTCATAGATGATATTGATATTAATCAACATCATCATAAAATTTATTTCTCCAGTGCGCTGTATGTCTTTATTAATTCTGACCTTCACTTATCACCTATAGACAGAAAAGATTTCATATTGACCTGATCCTAATGCACGTTCAATATCTTCTTCTGTAATTCATAGTTTTTGTTGACAGCTTAAATTGTCTTATGCATTAATAACTTTATAGTTGATAATTGCTCTTGAAAACCAATCCAATTTGTTATTGTTGTGAATCAATTTTCATTTCCAGAATATTGCTAAACTTATTATCTCTAATCATTTCAGATTAGAATGGAAACAAACTTTTTTTAATATTGTCTATAAAGATAATTTTATTGCCTTCTTTTTAATCTTAATGTCTTCCTCTTTTCTATTGTCTTGTAATGCTGCCTGGAATATAGTTCCCTGTGAAAAACTGGAGATAATAATAGCCAACTTGTATTGCCTCCATTGAAAGTAAAAGTACAATTCTTCTATCACTTAAATTGTTCAAAGTGGTTGTGATAGTTGATTTTTCACATTAAAGATATTTTCTTACATTCTTAGTTCACAGAGGTATTTTTGCCTTTTATTTTCTCCAATGTTTTGTATTTTCATACTCCTATTTATTGCTAAATTTTCCGTGAGAATCATTGTTGCTTAATTACTAATTATTACTTAAATTACAACTAATATTCCAACATGATTCTTATTTCTTCAAATAAAATTCCATCCTTTTGTATGTCCACCTATATATTTTTTTTCTTTCTTTTACTTTCCAGTGGGCCATATACAAAGTATTGCTATTATTTTTTGTCCTGTGCATGTCCCTTACATTTTCTCCCAGTTTGTGGCTAGCTTTTCACATGTTATGATTTCTTTTATTCAAGAAATGCTTCAAGGCTCGGCGCCTGTGGCTCAAGCGGCTAAGGCGCAAGCCACATGCACCTAAGGTGGCGGATTCGAATTCCCAGCCCGGGCCCGCCAAACAACAATGACGGCTGCAACCAAAAAAATGGCCGGGCGTTGTGACAGGCGTCTGTAGTCCCAGCTACTTGGGAGGTTGAGGCAGGAGACTCACTTGAGCCCAGGAGTTGGAGGTTGCTGTGAGCGTGATGCCATGGCACTCTACCCAGGGGGATAGCTTGAGGCTCTGTCTCAAAAAAAAAAAAAAAAGAAAAGAAAAGAAAAGAAATGCTTCAAAATGTAAGTTTAATGTTTTATTTTAATGTGTATAGTACCCATTAGAACTTTATAAATTTTTTAGTAAAGTAACAACCTCCTATTACTTTTGTTAAAGTAATAGATAAGGATGTTCAGATATTTGTCTGAATTTATTTCAAACTTCTTTATAGTATTTTATTTTTTATAAACTTCGACTCAAAAATAAATGATCTTGTATTTGGGGTGATGTTAAGACCCATTTCATTTGTGATCATATAAAATGTTTGCCTTAATCTTTATTGAAGCATGCATAGTTTTTGAACCCTAAGTTATCACACTAACTCCATTTACAAAGTTGCCCTGCCCTGACACACACACACATGTGTTTGTATCAGTGAGGCACTCAGTTCAGAAATCAGATTCCTGCCAAGGGGTGTATGACAGGCCATGAAGTTGGCTAAGCCGAGCCACTAGCTAATGAGGATAGTCAGTTTAAGGCACTGAAATTGTTCTGGCAACAGCAGCAAATAAAAGTGTTCTGCTGAGTTTTTCCAGCAGGCAGAAGCAGTCACTTAACCACCAGCAAAGACTCTATAATGCACTCATGGTAAGCAGATCATTAAGCAGGTCTTTTACAAAATAATATTTATGGGGTAATACAATTTAAAAATATTCTTTCTATCCAAATATCATCTCTACAAAGTTTGTAGCAAAATAGATCATTCATTATTGATTAAGCATTAAATAAGAAAATGATGTGTATCACAGGCAATCCGCTAAAGGACTACAAAGGAAAAAAAAAACAACTCACACTTTTGTGTAGCCAAGCAGATACGACCCACTACATAAATGCTCTCATAATAAATAATAACTAATCTTTAAGTAAGGGAACTTGGCAGCACCATTTGTCACACATCAGATAATCTAAATTGACCTAGTTATTGAGGTGATATCTGTGTCAGCTAAGTGGCTTTATTCAAGGAAAGGAACAAACGTCCTGTATAGTTAAAACAGGAGGTAGTTTTTTTGTTTGTTTTGTTTTTATAGATTTATTTATTTATTTGAGACAGTCTCACTATGATGCTTTTGGTTGAGTGTGGTGGTGTCACAGCTCACAGCAAACTCAAAATCTTGGGCTTAAGATATTCTCTTGCCTCAGCCTCCCAAGTAGCTGGGACCACAGGTGCCTGCCAAAATGCCCAGCTATTTTTTGTTGTAGTTGTCATTGTTGTTTAGCACGCCTGGGTTGGGTTCAAACCTGCCACTCTTGGTGTTTGTGGCTGACACTGTGACCACTGTGTACGGACGCTGAGCCCAGGAGGTAGTTCTATAACTTAAAGAAAGCAGCCCACCAGAAATTAGCCCAATGTCCTACAAAAACTGGGAAATTGGGACATTAACTTCTTTGATAGTTACATTTTAGAGAGCTGGCTTCCAGGTCCTTGAGAAAGACATTTGGGGGGCTCTAGAAGTGAAAGGTCTACCCAGTTTTTAAAAGGAGATATATATGTTTAAAGGAGGAAAAAGTACTCCTAATTGCAAATTTTCTAAAGTAAATGCTCAAAGAAAAAGGAACAGAAGAAAATATCTTCCCTGAGAATTTAACTTCTTCTTCTTAATTTGTGTTTGTCCTTAGAGGACCCAATGTGAAGTTGTATTTCTAAGAGTCCCAGGCAGCTTCCATCTCCTACAGCAATAAGAAATGTGGTGGAAAGGCTCTCAGGATTTATAGACATCAAAAACAGTGAAATCCTGAACTCCTGCCATTTGCACAACATGGACAGAAATGGAGAACATTCTAATAAGGGAAACAAGTCAAGCCTGGAAGGAAGGACCCATCTCCCATGTTCCCACGCATATATGCAACTCTTATTAATGGCTGACTTTTTGTAGGCCATTTTTGGAAGAAAAATGTTTCTCTGTTTATCAATGGTTTCAAGGATTTCAGAATGGCAAAACATAAGGAATAGCACTTAAAAGTCAGATCCAAGTAAGCAGAATTACTATAATGCGTAGAAGAGGAGGAGCGGGGATGAAGGTGTTTGATGCACTGGAGTCAAGGACAATGGCTAAAATACTAGACCATTATTATTCATGTGCAACATACCTGAGAGGCCAGTCTTGTTCAGTTTGTATAAACTGAGCAATAAAAGGAAGCTGGGCTGATGTCAACTGCTGCAATTAAAAACTGTTTCTTTCAAAAACAAATTTGACCTCAGTCTGGTGATAGACCAGAAGCCATTTGCGGATACTGTAATCAGGTGCCCTTGAGGACCAATATATGAAGTGAATGTTCCCCACTCACAAAGTTCCTCACCTCGGCAGTCTTAGAGTAACTGTGCATTGGGGAAAGGTGAACACGTGGTCATCAGTGTCTTATTAGTTACGAGTTCCTTACCAAGGAACACAGAGCTTTGCCTGGTTCTATAGGTAGAGGGCTAAAGAAGCCAAGTTAAAAACTAATGAAATTTATAATTTCAGTTCATTTCATATAGTATCTTAATATTTTACTGATGCACCCCGCAATTATTTTCCCACTTCCCTAAATTAAAACTAAACTAGATTATGCTTAGCACATACAAAGCCCTCAGATCCCTACAGAGCATCCTCTCAGCTATTAAGTTTATCGATCCCAGCTGGAAACTGGCCCTGTGTGAAGAATACAGATTTCCTTCTGTCCTGACATTAGTGTCGGAGGGGGTAATCAGTCTAATCTGTAAGTGAACAAAACCCAGGCTTTATTGCCTTTATATTTAGTCCACTGCTGGTGGCGAATATTTTGAGGGCAGCAAAATGACTTTCATTTCACCAGGGCTTGAAGTCTACATACTGAAAAACTCCGGGACTGCTTTTTTGTTTGATAGCAGAAATGCAGGCTTTGCACATTTTGGGAAATTTCGTGTTTGATGGAATATGTGGCTTTTAAAATTTTTTCTGGGGTGTTCTCTTTGTTCTCCAGTGCCCTTCTCAGGGTAATCTCTCTACACTCCTTCCCAAGCCCTAGTCTTCAGAAACTAGCTTTAATCCACTTGGGAAAAGCCCCTGAGGTTTGAGGTGGGAGGATTACTCACAGCTGCCCACAGCTCCAGGCATTTTAGTGCTACTACTGGGTACTAATCAAGACATGTCGGTAAGTGTTTGAAGGTGTAATCAGATTTACTCTATATCTGGGAAATTTGGGATTCTTATCTGTCATGCTGTCTCCTGGACAATCAGCTTAATTTATTACAAGTCATTTCAGTTCTGTATTTCCCTGTCTATGGTGGGATTTTCTTTCCTCTTCCTATATTACGCTAGTAATGATGAAAGCATCTGTGAACCACTCTTGGCCTAACTTGTAGGCCATACCCCTTCACGTCTAAAGTTCAGAAACCACACATTATTTATTTTGCAGTGATATTAGTAACAATTTGAAGCCAATCTCTTTCAATTTGTATGGAAAATACAAGCATTCCCAAGATAGTATAAATGGGAAAATTTAGATACAATGAATAATATCTTTATTTTGATGAGATCTGCCCACTTTCTTTAGTTATACATACATATTTCTAGCACTGCTTAATGAACCCATTACCTCTTCTCTTCCAGAAAATAATCCCATGTTATCAAAGTAGTAGGTGAAAATAACAACTAGTGGTGTCATGTAAGGATTAATGTTTACAACATAATCTTTGAAACTAATGTAACCCAGAGACAATACCGGGATGGAAGAAACAAATTGAGAGATAAGTAACTATGTACCAGGTACCAGGGCTGGGCTAATTTTGTCAAATAAAGAGAGTAGACATAAAACAACCATACAACTAAGCTTTCAGTTATCCTCCATTATTCATTGTTCCCAAAACCTCAACTATTTTCTTCCAAGACAAACAAAAATGTTCAAATTTAGCATTTTTATTATTGACATATTTTTATTATTTTCATATTTTTATTATTGACAAAATTCTTTAAAATCACCACAGGTGCTTTGGCCTTTCCAGTTTGGAGGGAAGGGGTGAAGTTCTAGTTTATTTACTTGGCTCTTCCTTAATAGATTTAACTCCTTGGGATAAGAAACCAAGATAGTGATTCTACTAAATACTGAATATATTTACTTCAACTCTTAACTCAAAAAATTAAAAAAAATTACAATATGTGTTTCTTGACTCACTAGTATCCTAACAATGTGTACATAGGCAAATATATTTCTAATATGGAGCTACTGTGATCAAGGTAAGTAAACACTGGCGACTTCAGTAAAGCACTCACCACTGGATGCTCTTAGCTCTCAGTGTCCCGTCCTGTAGCCCTGGATTTGCATCAGCTCAAATAAGTAATCCAAGATCCGTACATTCCTGAAAATAATATTTTCTGAGGATATATACTTTTAAATAGAAAAATTTGGTTTGATAGTTGACAGAAAATTATTTAATTAATAGATTTTAAGTGACTCACAGAATCCTCTGGCTAGGAGCATCAAATATGAAGTTACACGCTTCAATACTCAATGTACCAAAACCGTTGTCCCCATATTAGGTACCTAGTAATAGGATAACAGAAAAATTGCCATGACTACTTCTGAATAACACCTCTGCCACCATGATTGACAGAAATTTTATTTGCATTTAGTGACATTACATGGCACAAATCAGAAAATGAGCCTTAGAGGGGTGTATCCAGTTGGCATGAAGATCACAAGTCTCCATTCCAGCAAGGACAACTGAAAATAAGAATTTATAGACCAAATCCTAGTAAACCTGAACTAGAAATATGTGAAGTTTTCAAAACATAGAAATCATTTTTAATCATCTTAAATAGTCTGAATGACACCCATTCTAATATTCTTCATTGTTTTGTCCATAACATCTATATTCCCTGTGGTCAGAGATTAATAAATGATTGTGACAATGTCATTGCTTTAATTTTAATGATATGTACTGATGTGCAGTACTTTGTTTTTCGAAGTATTACAAGGGTACAAATATTTTTGGTCACATGGACTGATTTCATAATGCCTGAGTCAAGCAGGCCTGTCACCCGGATAATGCTCATTTTACCCGTTCAGTAGGCTTTCAGGCATCCCCTTTTGTTTTCCTTCACCCTGCTTGGTTTCTGTTGAGTTTTTCTTCTCTTTGTGCTTATTGGTTAGTTCCAGTTTAATAAGGAACACATGTAGTGTTTGTTTTCCCATTCTTTAGATACTTCATTTAGGATTATGATCCATTAAAATTGTTGCAAAAGCAATTGTCATCCTTCTTCATGGTTGAGTAGTATTCCATGGTAACTTTTTATCACATTGTGTTAATCCGTTCATGAACGGATGGGCATTTGGGTTGATTCTGTATTTTTGAAATTATTAACTGTGCTGCAATAAATATTTTAGTGCAGGTGTACTTTTGATAAAATGGCTTCTTTTCTTTGCGTAATTACCTAGTAGTAAGATTGCTGGATCAAATAGTAGGCCTACTTTATGTTCCATGAGGAATCTCTATATATTTTCCATGGGAGTTGTACTAATATGCAGTCCCACCAACATTACATAAGTGTTCCTTTCGAGAATTATTGTTTTTGGACTTATTAATAAAAGTCATTCTAACAAGTTTAAGTTGATATCTTATTATGGTTTTAATCTGCATTTCCCTGATGTTTAGTGAATTTGAGCATTTTTTTTCACATTTTTTGGCCACTTTCCCTTCTTTTGAAATGTGTTTATTCTTGTGTTTTGCCCACTTTTGTTGGGGTTGTTTTGTTCTTGCTGATTTGCTTGAGTAGTTTGTAGATTCTGGTTATTAATAATACTGAATGTTTAGTATACAGTTATTTTCTCCTATTCTGAAGGTTGTTTATATGCTTTGCTGATTCTTTCCTTAACTTTGCAGAAATTTACTAATTTAATCAACTCTCATTTATTTTGGGGGTTTCTGTTATTGTGACAAGGGGCCTTTTCACAAATTCCTATCCTAGGTCAATATCTCAAAGAGCTTTTAATACATTTTCTTCTAGAATTCTTATGGTTTTATGTTTTACATTTAAGTCCTTCATCCACCCTGAATTAATATTTTATGAGTGGTAAAAGATATGATTCTTATTTCATTCCCCTGAATGTGGCTGTCCAATTTTCCCAGCACCATTTTTTAAGTAGGGGTTCCTTTCTTCAGAATATATCGTTGTCTGCTTTGTCAAAGATCAGTTTTTCTGTATATGGATGTTTTTATATCTAAGTTTTCTTTTCCGTGCCATTGATCTATGCGTCTGTTTTTTTGCCCATACCATGCTGTTTTGGTAACCATAGCCGTATAATATAAAATCTGGTAATGTGATATCTTCAGGCTTGTTCCTTTTGCTTAAGGTTATGTTGGCAATTCAGAACCCTTTCTGGTTCCAAACTTCATAGCTTTTAATAGAATGCATAGAAACCTGATTGGATGTCACTAAAAATATGTCTTATATTCTTATATCATACTTTCAGTAAAGTGTCCCTCTATATTAATATTTATATAGCTAGCTAGCAAATAAATTTAGATGTATAGTACATGAAATCTTTCATTCTTAAATAGTATTGCCACATTATTACTAATATTTAAATTCCCTCAACAATAATGATATCAGATACCTGAAAACTGATAAAATATATCTCAGTTTTAAATGGATAAATCACATTATAATTTCTTCACAATAATAGACCAAAATTTACATTCAGCATCAGAAATCTGGAAGATGCAAAAATATTACAAAAATTCTAAGAACACATTTCTAAACATTTTCATAATCTTGTGCAAATAATAAAATTCATTGGTGTTATACATGTCACATTGGAACAATCATTTTATTATATTTAAAATCCTCTTCATGAAAGTTAATTCTTAATTTTTAATCCCAAACAAATGTTTAGAATCTCTTCCTCACTACATATACTATCTGTATGTGTGGGTGAGAGAGAGAGAGAGAAAGAGAATATCTCAGCTAATAATATTGAATACTAGAGAATATATAGTCACACATTTTGACCAGGTATAAAAAACAGTAGATAGAAGGTAGAAAATGTAAATAATAACAATCATACTAACAATCATAATCACAAAATTAAATAATAGCAGCCAAAAGAAATGAGAGTGTTGCCCGGAGGGATGTGTAGCGCATCATTAGTGTAACACAACCTTTATTTTGCCAAATATAAGTAATGTAAGTATAGACCAGGGATATAAACATATATAAGTTGGCTGCAGGAGAGAATATACATTAGAAAACTGCAAAGTTATGTTTAAAAGAGATGTGTTTGGCCTTTGAGACCGTTTATCTGACAATAATATATAGGACATATTAAAGCAATCTGTCATAGAACTAATTTCCATATAGAGAATAATTTTGATATAATACTTTAGGGCATGGATTTAGCCAGTTTCCAGTTCAAAATCTAAATTGATTATATAATTTGTTATATATTTCTCCAAGACATAAATGAAATAAAATTCCTGTTTATAAATTGTGTTTTTAGCTTTGATTCAAAAACTTTAAAAAAATCTCAATATATTTACACATAGGGATATAGAGAAAATATTTCCTTCAAGTGGTTTACCCTTTGAATTGTTATTATTAGTTGGTCTAATTTTCCTTTCAATATTTTGGCAGGAATAGACTAACTTATTCCTTCCTGGTTACATATGCTCCACTGATTGTGATGGAAGACTTCAGCTTTCAAAGCATGTAGTCTGAAGCACATTATATTTTCTTCATTTTCTGGGGAAAATAAGCAAACATAAATTAAAGGCAGAGACTGTGTCTTTGCAGTGTCCTTTTCTCTTCCCTATAGGTCCTTGATGAACGTAAAATCATGATGGCGATAAAATCCTAAACTGTCTTATTCTTTAAATCATCAAACTATGAAATGTTTCATTCACATGTGATGTTTCAATAGCTTGAAAAAAACCAACATTTTTATATTTCCTTAGGTCATTTTGAAAAAGCAAAACAATGGGCATACATGACAGCCTCCCATCTATCTGTGTGTATAAAAAGCCCAGTGTGATGAAGACTAATGGACCAGACTGATGTTTGCAGAATTCCATTAACGTATTTCCAAGACTATCATAACTCACTCACCTCTGTTGAGTTTATGAGCCATGCGTTTTGCTCCGGCACATAAAATCAGCCTCCCTAACACAAGGCAGAGACTAATAATATTAAAGATGACACTTCTTCACATTTTGAAACAAGGTGACTCATTTATTTCCCTTTCCCAATGTAATAGGACAATGGAGTCATTTAAATTAGCAATGATGTTAAGCACTTAACCCAAAGTCACTGAGTGGAAGTATCACACATTTCATAATAAAAGCCTTGTATTGTAATCACAAAATTGAAAGTGCTGAAACAAAACCAAATATAATGTATTAGTGTAGTAGGCATACAAACCGATATGTGACATAAATTATCATGTGTCATTTCTATTGCTTTATGGAATATTTAAAAAATCTTCTCAAACCATAACGACTATCCTAGTATCTGATATACTTGTTTATTCAACAATCTGTAAGGAAGATATTTATGGACTATAGCACATTCATCTGTATTTATTATTAGAGTGCTTCAACTATAAACATAAGGTCTGTATTTTCCATAGTCCTCTTATTTTATCCTATGATACACTGTTGGAGCTTATGTAGATGCTGTTGTAAGAAAATAAAATTATTGAATGTGTTTCTAGCCTAAAAGGCAAACAGATAAGAAGCATTGCCTACAACACCTGTTTCTGTTTACTTCTCTGTCTTCTTCCTACGATCTCTGACTCCCGTCTCTTCCCTCATCCACACACTTCATTTGCTCCTCTCCTGCCTCACTGGCCTTCATCTTTCGCTTCATTATGTGAAACACGTTCTCTCTCAAAACTAATGTACTTTCTTCCCATTCTGTTTGGAGTAGCTCAAATGCAGTTTCTGGCACGGCCGCCTCCTTGTAAGCCCATAGGCCTCAGTTTATTTTATTATGATGCAAGTGGAAGAGAGTGAAGTTCTCGTCAACTCTCAAATATTAAAAATCAGTCAATGTGTTTTCATGAATTGTGGCCCAAATAGCATGAAATACTGGAAGAATTTTTTTTTTTTTTTTTTTTTTTAGTTCTGAGGCAGTGGTCAAGTCTTATTTTATCACTTAAAATATAGCATTATAATGTATGGTAAATAGACACTTAAAAGATATTATCTCATCTGTAAAAATGGAATACTTACATTAATAAATGCAAAGTATTGGATGAGTATATGACATGAAATGAACTTACAGAGTTGTTCAACCCCCAAATGTTTCCCCCTCATACCCACAATGGTCTCCACAATGTTCATATGGCCCAAAGACAAGTAGAAAAGATTTCATTCAGTGATACAAGCATTGCAGGCACTTCTGAAATACAAACTCAGGTACGAAATTTCCTCAGCTTTACACATCATAAATTTCAATTAGTACATTGAACTTATTTTTTCCATTTATTTATTCATCAGTATTTATTTATTTGTCAGTATCAGTATAATATTATAATCAATACAGATATAAATGACAATACAATTTCTCTGTAATTATTTTATCCATAATCACAAAGTAATGTTGTAAGTGCATCACTATCAAAAATGTAACAAATTGATAGAAAAAAATTAGAATTCAAGAAAATGAAAGAAGAGAATTTAAAAAGCAGTTAGATAGACATTTTTCTTAGTCCTTTCTGAATGAGCTTCTCAAATTTGCGAGTTGAAAAGATGATACGGTCACTTCTTTATAAAATGCCTTGGTTTCTATTTTGACCTTTATTCTCAAGTTAACCAAATAGAGCTCAGCACGATGCATGCATGCCCATTTGTATGTCCTCTCAAGTAAACCTCTTCCTATGTCTGTTACATTTGCATTTAAAGGAATTCTTGCTTTTTAAAAATATGTCCCAAAACACGGAGGATGAAAAATAATGTATAATACAACCGACAACCAATTTCCAGATCCTTAAATGTATTTAAAATTCCTAAATACTCATCAGAAAAAAAAGACTATAAGTGTATTGAAGGTGGACAAAAGAAATGAACAAAGAGGTAGCAGTACAAAGAAAAGAAGACAAGTTGAAATGCGGTCTGCGGACCTTATAGCTTAATAAAATAGAATTTAAAGTGATAATGTGATCAAGTATCTCCACCTACCATTTTCACAACAGAAGCAAAACATTTTGTAATGCAAAACATTGATGAATATGACGTGAAAACAGGCGCTTTCCCACAGTGAGAGTTTGCAGGTTAAAACAGCAACGTTGAAAGGCAATTTGAGAATACCCGGTGGATTTACTAAGTCAACAAACACTTTAGAGTGTCTCTTTTTTGGTAGACATTTTCCAACCCAAGAAATTACATCAAAATTATCAAAGATGTCAAACTTCAGTTATATTATATTCCAGGCATAGGAGATCAGTGATAAACAAATTAGTAGTTTGTTTTAATGTATTAAATGTTTAAGGTCAAACATGAATTTCATTAGAGGGTGATTAGCACTCTAAAGCAAGAGATGCCCTAGCAGGTGCCAGGGGAATAGCATTGTCACTGTAGTAAGGTGACCAGGCGTCCCGCTTTTGGCGAGACTGTCCCAATTTTTAACAATTTGCCCTGTGGCGTTATGAAAAAGTCCCTATTTTGGGAAAGAATGTATGACATGTTAGATAATTGCCTCAGAAAGCCCCTCTCCCCAAAAAGCCCCTTCCTGCCCTCAAAGTTACAACTCCTGCCCTAACACAGGGAGTGGCCTGCTTACCACATCACCCTGTTCCAATTCCCACTGTCTGCCCCTATGGCTCTTTAAAGGTGATTTTGACTAAAAATCTGGAAGAAGAAAGTTGGTGAATCATGTGGATATATTGAAGGTAGCTGAGCAAAGCTTCTGTATATACTCTTTTCTAGAAAAAACTTTAGAGAAAATTTTAGGAAAGAATACTACATGTTTTAGAAGAGGAAAATTGTAAGCGGAAAAATGATAGGAGAGAAGATAGATAGAGGGACAATGGGGGCCCCTTCCACTTGCATCATAATAAAAATAAACTGAGGCCTTTTACCATGAAGTGAAAAGCCATTGTAAGAATTTGAAAAGATGATTGCCATGATTTTATTAAATTAAATGGCTTTTGTTTAATAAATCGACTCTGGCTGAAAAGAACTTCAAAGAAAAGAGTAGGGATGTGTAGTAAAAATTAGTAGGAGGTGATTGCAATAATCTAGCTCAGACAAGTTGGTTCCTTGGACATATTTTTTAATGTAATGATAAGATATACTTTTTGGCATGTTGTATGGGAACAAGAAAGATAGAAATGGAGGATGACAAAATTTTCTGTGGGCAACCAGAGTACTACAGTCGTCATTTACTGCAAATCAGGTTTTACGAAGCGACACTGTGAGAGGGAATGTGGAGTTTGCTGGGCACGGTGAGGTTCATGAGTCTGCTGAACATCAGGAAGAGATTCAATTGCAAAACTAGATCCAAGTCTGGAGATCAGACAAAAGCTTAAGACGGAGATTAATCCAGAATCCATTAGCTTTCAGAGGATATTTAATGTATGGGTACAAAGGAAATGATAGACGGGTGCATTTTAATAAAGAGAAGAGGTATCAGAACTGTTATGAGACAATACATTGTTAAGAGTTGTCAGAAAGGTTAATGAGGGAGCAGACTGAGGAAGGTGACAAGTGATATAGAGCAGACACCAACAGGGATTACGGAATGAAGAGCTGGTGACAACCTAAAAATGTAATAATGTTCCTAATACTGTCTAATTATCCAACTTTCTCATAGATTTGGAAATGCTGACATCATTGTGACCTTCTCAAGAGTAGTGTCAGTGTTTTAATGGGAATAATATTATTGATGTGAAATAGATTCAAGAGAGCATGAAAGAGATGAATTAAGAACTCTAAGTATGGAGTTTTACTGTTATGGGGAGATTAATAAAGTTTTTTATGAGTGGAAACTCAGATAAGTTGGAAGAATTTATGGTTGGAACATGCTGAAGTATCCCCTGATATTTTCTATTATTTTCAGTGAAACAGGAAGATATTCTTTTGAGAATGAGGACACAGATGTATTGGTGCTGTCATAAAGAATTAAGGAAACCAAAACAGAACAAAAAATGTGGCTGCATCTGAAAAGTACAAAAATATTTGCTAACACAAAATATTTTATGTGGTACCGGCAGCCATTTGAAAAAATCAGTAAGCACGTTTATAAATTTCTCTTCAAATAAGTTCAACTCCAAGGACAAAGTGTGGATTTAGTGAAAATTTTTAAATTATCCTTTTTCTACAAATTTTTTTCTAAGAATCTCTTTAAAGAAATGGAGGGGAAAAAATGACTTGCAGTATAGGCCAAGGAAAAGTTACAGTTACTTAATTTAAACTAACTTAGACGAGAGTAAGAATTATGATGCAAGAAATCCCCAAAACAAAAAAATTCAAAGACTGTAGATCAGAATGTGACCAACAAATTTTTTGAGAGGATAGTTAATACTAGTAACCTGAAATTAAAAGTAGAATTTTTTGGAGAGAAAGAGATAATACACCGGAATCTAAAATAAACAACAAAGAGAGCAAATATTACACTGCATGTCAAATGCTATGCCCAGAATTTTAAAGAAATTGCTTTACTTGAGAGCCTGCAATAGAAGAGACCTTCGGGTAGAATAATGTCTCAGACAGACACAGATAGTGAATGTAATATTTAGGGAAAAAAATGGAGATTGAAGAAATATTCTGACTTTCAACAGATAAAACTTTCTGCCTTTGGGGAGTTACGAGAGCATGGGCTTAGAAGAGTGGCATGGCAGGTGGGGATTGTGGGTTTCCTTAAGACCCATGGAAGGAAAGTTGTAAATCAAGGGCAGAGAGCATGTGGACCAAGACAGGATCCTGCCAGCAACAGGTCCAGCAAGTTCACCTCTAGCAAATGTACCATGAAGATGGACTGACACATATGGTAAGTCCATATTGTCAATAAACACAGACGCTGCTCAGGACAAATACTCTGTATGTAGGAAGAAGTTAAAAATTAGCTTAAATATCCATAAAGAGGTTCCCAATTTGATAATCTGAATTCAAGAACCTTCTTGACGGTTAAGAAATAATAATAAAAATAATTGTATATGTGCATGTAGGGAATAATCTCTGGCTTTATTTTAATTGAAATATGCAAGCCACAAACCAAGGTAATGTAAGGTGCTTCACTTTAATTTAAAAAATGATTTCCCCATGAAGACGACTGGGGCTCAGAAGCATAATGAGAGATATTTATTTACATTATAATTAGTATAGATTTATTTTTCTAAAACAAAAATATAATAAGGAAAACATAATGGTTGTTAAATTAAATTATAAAATGAAAAGATCCATGGAGAAAATTATCCATTTAAGATGTATTTTTGGACAGTGCCTGACAATTTTAGTCAAGGTTCTGTAGTCAGTGATGACGGTGATCAGGTAACAGTACAAACGAAGCTAATTATAGAAAAGTGAGGAGTATTACTTGATATATGTGCGTATATCAAGAAATAATGCACGAGATAGTCATATGTATGAGACTTGGGACCTATATATCTCATATACTGAGGGTGCCAAAAATTGTATACATATTTTTAGAAAGGAAAACACTGAGTCGAAATTATAACACTCCATATACCTCAGCATGTCACACTGAGCACCTCCTGTACTTGCAGATGTCAAACATGATTTGAGAATTATAAATATAAGATAGTTTTCCCCTTCATTAAAATGTGTATACCTTTTGGGCACCATCTGTGTTGTGTTTCTATCAATCTTTCTGTATCTATTTATACATACACATATAGCAAGTTATAGGTCACAAGATGGAGCAGAAGAAAAAGCATACGAAAACATTTCATAAGTAAATGAAATGCTTACTTCTCTATTGGCAAATACATCCTTATATCATTAAGGTCAAAGCTATCAAAATATTCCTAATATCCACAGTAAAAATTATCCTTAACTTCTGAAGGAACCATGAGAACTGGAGTTCTTAGGTCCTGAGAGCAGTCCTCAGCTAACAGGCCCTAAGGAATTGGGTCTCAGTTCTGTATTATGCCAGAATTTGAATTCTGCTAACAACTTAATTGACTTGATGACAAATTATCCCCCAGTCCCCAGACAAGGAGTTCACTCAGACAATATCTTGATTTCACGTTTGTAACACGCTGAACTAAAATTCTAACAATGCTGTGCCTGGACTTGTGACCTACCGACTTTGACCTTACAAATTTGTGTTGAATTTAGTTGCTGAGTTTCCTATTACATAGCAATAGGAAACCATTATGTTTCGTTTCCGTGTTGTCAGTTTTTATTTAAGCTTATCTCTTCTTCTTGTTTCCTTAAAGCAGAGCTATAGTCTTGTTTCAATTATGAATATGGTATTTCTCATGCTAGCTCATAGCAGAAGTTTGGTTCTTATTAGAGTTGGTTATTAAATGAGTTTCTTTACAGTAATGTATTAGGTATTGTTACATCTGATAATGGCTGACATTTAAGTTATGTAGGTACATAAAACCTTGGTAATTTATGTCTCATTTATAACAATAAACCAACAATATCATCTATTCAAGGAATTCAAGAAATTCAAAGTACTAATATGGGAAATGAAACTATATCTTTTGTAAAAAGATCCAGTGAGATATGAGGTTTTAGTGTTGTGTAAGAGAAATGTAAAGCCACAAATACTACTTATCATATGTAATTCCAACAGGTAAAGAACACTGTCCTGTGAAATGACACCGTTCAAATGTTGTAAGGGAAAGATGAGAGGATGGAGATACTTAGGCAAAGAAAACACTCAGCAGAGCGTGGAAGGCTGTCCTCCACAAAAAAATTGTTGAAAAAAGTAATTGGATAAGACCATTTCACTTGAATTTGTGAAAACTGTAAGATATCAAAAACATCTGTCCTAAGCATTAATTTGGGAGAAAATCATATTTAGTTAAAGTATATAGATCTTTCTGAGTATTCAGGGAACAAAAGTAGTATATATTAAATAATATAAAAGAGCCTTTGATACAAATTCTCCATGAGTATCAGGTTTTACCTGTGGTATGGGGTCAGGAGACAACATTTAGACACATAAATTTGAGACCAACTTTGTCATCTATTCTATAAAGACAAGAGTGTTTTGTTTTAATTGAATGCTTTCTATGAGGATAACTAGATTAAAATACTTTATTTTAAATGTTAACAATTATCCAACAAGAGAACTTTCTAGATGTAATTTCTAGATAAAATAACACGCTTTCAATGTATTGTATCATTAATATGCTATAAGAATTATTACTGAAACATTTGCTCATTAGTCAAGAGAGGACAGGAAAACTTCCTGTGACTTTTTTGCCTGAATTAGGAAATAAATCGAATTCATTTCTCTTGCCATTAACCTTCCACATGAACTCACTGAGCTTTAGAAGATCCTCGATTGGTAGCCATTAAAACAATATAATTAGCAGCATCCTAATTATATCTAACTCATTTCAAGAAATAATTTTCTTATACTTTGTATCCCATAGAGAGAAACCAAAATTACATAATTTTATTTGGCAATTAAAAACAAAAAAAAAATAATGAAAAGAGAGTACTTGCTTGTGGATTAATTCAATGGTGAATATAATTTCTTGTCTTTTAGATGGTGCCTTAAGTCACTTTCTTATAGTTATTAAGCATATTTTGTAATTGTAATTACAGAAAACAAAAACAACACATACTATATATGGATGTATTTATAAAGTAACATATGTGCATATGCATAAATTATATATGGTAAAAGTTGTAATTAAGTTAATAAACTAAACCATAAATGCTCAGAGTAATAATTTGTATTTAGTTTTAATTATAGAAAATCAAGGATGATTATATTGTGCTAATAAATGCTCTAATAGCTTCATCTAAGGAGAAATAACTTATAACTAAGGAGAAAAGGAGATTTTTCTCATTTTATTCAATTTAGATTTAAGATAACTTTACCAGCATAAATTCTGTGCTTAGCAAGGAGGTAAAATAGACTTGTAGAGTGACTAGTTGAGCAAAGTTAGACATAAGAGTAAGAATATGTAGACTTTTTAGAAAGCAATGATTATATTTTGTTGGATGCCACTTCCTCTACTGCCAGGGGAGGACGAGGTAGGATGAATTGTTAAAATTATATGAGTCGTATAGACAATGCTGCAAGATTGTTTTTAGACTGCAGTGAGTATGATACTTTCTTTATTTGGGAAGTCAGCAGACGTTTGAGATACATAACTTTGAGATGTACTTTTTCTCAAATAATATAAATAGTATAGATAATGCTAAAGGATGGTTTTTAGACTGATTATAAAGTGCTTAAAATGCAGCCGAAGATTCCAACTTTATAGGACCCCAAATCACCCGCATTCATGTAGTCAGCAAATAACTATTGATCTGACAAGAAATTTCTAAGAAAAGTTCTGACAGACACTTTCCTAAAAGCTACACTCTCTTCTTGGTCTTTAAGAGCTCTTATTCCAGCAGAAAATGTTAGATAATATTCAATTACTGAAACAAAATGTAAATTTAAAGTCATATTACAAAATGAAAGATGATGAAGCAAAACAGAAGATGAAAGACTTTATACAAGATATCCTCTACTACATTATTTATAAAATATTTAGCTTTAAAATTAGATTTCAGTAAGAAAGTCTGGAAGGCTATAAAGAGTTCCTTATGGGTTAGGAGGAGAGAGCACTGGGGCCTGACCCAGTGGGTAGCACCACTGCCCTAAGTGGGATGCAGGCCTGGGATGCTTCACGAGCTGCACAGAGGCCAGCGTGTCTCAACGAATTAAGTTTAGGAAGTGATGGTATCCTATATTTGAGGACTTTGGGGGGATATTTTCACAAACCTGTAAGGGCCTTAAAGATCAGTTAATTCAATATTACCTAACTAGCCATTTAATGAACTGAAGGAAGAAATGCTTTGGTAGAGGTCCTAGAGAGTTTGTCCCTCCTGGGAGGGCCAAGGACAATGCAATTCATCTACTAACTCAGCAAATACCTATGGACTATCTGCTCCACATCAGGAGATATTGTAACAGCTGGGAAAGACAGTCATGCCACTCCCACACAGGAGTTGGTTGCACAGGAGGAAAGCCACTAAGAAGCGCAAAATGGTCAAGAAACCCTGGAGGACAGGACATAAGTGTACGTAAGACATGAAACTTGGGCCGTCTAATGATGAAGACACAAGAATTTGCAAAGTTGAGCAAAGAGGGAAGAAGTTGATAATTATAAAAACATAGTATATAGATAAGTGTGGGGAGAAAATGAAGAAGAGGCACGAAATAAATCCAGACAAGGGAGAAGGGTTGAGATTGTGCCTATTAAAACTTAGGGCACTTATTTTAGTTAATCAGCCTTGTGTTTTCCCAAAATATTATGCCCAAGAAGAGAATTATATAGAAGGAAGCAAATCTGAAACTAGACAAATTAAACTTTAATGGAGGAAAGAAAACTAACCTAACGTATGGAGAAGAGGACGTAGGATCTCGAAGCCTTTGGCAGGTAGTAAGAATGTAAGGTATTGGATTACCGAATGGTGTGGGTGAAACAGATGGTGGGGTGCTATTTATTGAAGGCTGAGTGGAAGGTGCCTCCATCAAGGCAGGATGCAACAGTAACAGCTTGCCTTCACTCCCTGCAGGTTCCACAGCCCTTTCACATTCTGTCCGCTATGTCTGGAAGCCACCTTAGCAACCAAGAGAATTTCAGCTTCAGCTCTTCAGTTGGAATTTACCTGTATCATTTGTCTTCAGCTCATTATTGTTTTGGTTTTAGAGCTAACTAAATAAACACAGAAGACATTTTCTCATAGCTCATCCGGCATCTCTATGTATTTGTATGTGCTTGCACGTGCCTGGAGGGTGAACGCAGAAACTCAGGCCAACTTACTGACCAATAATATGCTTCAACAAAAAAATGAAAACCATCTTTATAAACTTTTACTAAACATCCTTTTTGCAGAGAACATGATTATTCCACAAACTGGAATAGAAACAGTGGGGAAAAAAACAAAACAAACAGAAAATAGAGATCCGAGAAAGTGAATAAATTTATCGATATCGGTATAGTTATTGATGCTGTGATGTCATTCTATCAGCTAGATGAAAATATGGAAGTCATATGGTTAACTGAAAGATAAAGTTGATTTCATTACTATATTTTTTAATTTCAGTACCAGCAACTTTAATTTAAAATGGCATCAAGCTTACTCTACCTGTAGTTTCCTTATGTGTGCCCTGAAATCCCTGTGGAGATAAAGAACAGTCACGACCCCCGTGAAGCTAAACACTATTATGTACTGGGGGGAGGGGTGTCTAAGAGTATTGGTCCCTAAATGTAATTTTAATGGAGTTAGCAAGATTTATCCAGTTTATCTTTCACCCATATTGTAACCAAGCTTTTAATCTTGAAACTGGCCGCCTGATTTCTCTGCAAGGGAAATTAAAATGCTTCCATTACTCTGCGGCTATCCAGGGGCCTTCTGTTTCCTTATTGTTTATATCATCCTTCTCTGCAAGGAGAAATGGTTTGGTTTGTATGCACATTGCTAATGTCCTCCTTGAAGATGAGAAAGTATGTATTGTCTATGTATTTCCTGCCGTGCTCATAAGGTACTTGAAAACCAATTGCTAAATGATTAAATCAAAGTTTGTTATCAGAATGGCATTATAATAGAGAATAATTAAATAATGTCTTGTGTGGTGTCTTAGGAATTTGGAAGCTACTTCATGTAATAGAATGAAACAACACAGGCAATAAATTGAAACAATATTTTAGTTAATTTGGTGTTTCATTATGTTGATATTTATAAGCCAGCACTCATATATATTTTGCTTATCTGTCTTAGCTTATAACTTGTTACATACTAATTTCCTATAGCTTTAAATACATACATTTCTCTCTAAATTTAAGGCAGGTAAATAGATTAGACAAATTATCACTTGTACATTAGCGTGTACATTTTAAAAGGGACTAACTACCTTTGCTGCCTGTGTGTTCTGAAGTCCTAAAAAATTATCCACAGAAAGCATTTCAAGCAACACCAACGAGAAGATATTTAGGCATTTGTATGATAATGATCATGAAATTACCTTATATTCACATATTGCCTTTCCTTTGAAAAATACTTTCTTATCCATTATTTGATTTGAATGGCCAGGGAAGAGTGATGAAATGATGTGGTGGAAGGAATGTTGCTTTTATCATATGTTTTACTATAATGCAGTTGTATGGAAACAAATTAGAATGTAAACACTAAATAAAATATAAATGTATAATGTTACTGACATATACATTAAAAATATTACTAAATACCAAGGGATATTTAAAGGCAAGTAAACTAAAAATACTGCTTAATTTGCTGGTTAGGTGCCTCTAGTTAATTTATAATGTATTATACACTTTATGAGATAGCTGGAAAAAAGTAGGAAAATGGAAATATTGGTGTCAGTAGCTTATAATTAAAAAATGGAAAGATATTGCCAAATATTGCATTTAATAAAAACTCTGCTGCATACTCATATTGTCATTCTTGATGCCTCTCTGAAACCCAAACTCCAGATGTGAAGGTGGAATAATATCAATAAGTTTGATTGATCTGATGAATGAAGCTTCTGAAGAGATGATCTACTCTGAACATCAAGTAAAATGCATCACAGCAGACACTATAAATGTTATACCCTCTTTCATTTCTTCTTTATAGCATCACATCAAGGAGAGGAAAAGAATGACCAAGATAAGAAACAGATCTCACAGAGACCCTTGGATTGTTTTCTCAACACATCACGGCATTCCCAATATTGAAAGTGTTTTTTCTTCCTATAAACAAAGAATTATTTTCCCACTACAAGGTTAAAAACTCATGAATTTCGCTCATAGTCTACCAAAGTCAAAAACAAGAGAGAGAAAAAGTAGCCTTAGGAGGATACAATCAGCTTTATGTGAGAATTATGGTGGTTAAAACAACCATTCACCGGGTGATACAACCACAGGATAATCGCAGAGTAAAATACTTGTTTGTATAAAGATAATGTGTTAAGTTTGTTATTTTCTGACAAATTATAGATTGTCCCTAGAACTAAGGGAATGTCATGAAATTTTATTACTACTGAAATGTAATTAACATTTTTATTTTTATTATAATGTAGACAGAACTTAGAAATCTTTAATTTCTTTGAATTTCTCTACCTGACCATTTCTTGATTCATATACTGTGCTGTACGTTTGCTGCTGATATATCAGGGCATGGACCGCATTTGTCAAATGATACACAGAAGAAAAGATTTGTTCACGTCAATGTGCTTGTATTTTAAGAAAGCTCTTTAGGCAAGATTTATTCCAGCATATAAAATTTATAAAAAATATTCAAAGCTAATATATACGTTTACCAAATAGAAAGCAAAGAGATAATTCACTAAAAGTTTAAACTGTTATTATTTTGGACAGTCTTCACAGCAATCATATAAGGTATGTGCTATTTCCATTTTATAGTTGGTGAAATATACGATAGCAAGTGTAGAGATGACGCCTGTATAATTGCTGAAAAGTCATTTGGCTTTGAAATATGTAGTTATTAAAAAGGAGAGGATGAGAAGAAAATAGGAGAGAATGTGTCACCTTGAATAAAGGCATAGTGTGGGAAGAGTAGAGAAATATTAAAACTCACTTGCCAAATTCACTGGCATAAAAAGCTCCAAAATGTCATTAATTAAACATACAAATTATTTTTACATACAATTAATAATAATCTCAACTAAAAATGTTCATAATGAGAAGTAGAAGGTAGGTTCTGCTAATTCTCAGTGATTTTATTCAGGCCTTTTTGTTGTCTATTTTTACTTTATAGCATCCCTAGAATTTCTTCTTCTATCTACAAACTCAGCTTCTTTCAGATGATGTTATCTGTGGTTCTGTTGTATATATCCTCTATTTTGTTGAGATCTATTCCTTCTCTATCCAGTTTGGTGAGGTATTCTGCACAGCAGAGAAGGCGGTTAATAACACGAAGATGCATTCTATAAAATGTAACAAAAGACAAAAAAATAAAGCCTAGCAAGGAAAGAGAAAGCCAACTTTTACACACGGTTACTGTATATAAATTAGGATAGCCATCACAGAAAACTGTATGTGGGAGTCTCAAAAAACTAAAAATAGAACTACTATATCATCCAGCAATCTTATTACTGGGGAGATACATGCAATCTATATATATTATATATTATATACATGTATATGTATATATTGCATTTCCTTGAAAATATTATACATATATATATTCAAAGGAAATGAAATTAGTATGTCGAAGAGACATCTACCTAGTCACAATATTCAAAAAATGAAATCTACCTAAATGTTCATCTACAGATGAATGGATAAAGAAAATGAGATATTTTATGTATGTGTATATGTACAAATACACACACACAATGGAATACTACTCATCTATTAAAACAGAATGAAATCCTGCCATTTGTGGCCACACGGCTTAACTTGGAGTGGATAATCCTAAATAAAATAAGAGACAGAAAAGCAATATCACATGTTTTCACTCATGGAATCTTGAAATGTTGATTTCATAGAAGCACGGAGTATTACAGAGTTTACCAGAAATTCAAGAGGATGGGGACAGAAGGTGACCCAGAGACTTTGACCAATGTGAAAATTAAAGTTATACAGAATAACTATTGGTGTTCTCAAGGTCAGGTGAGCATAGCAAATAACAATGTATTGCCTAATTAAAAACAACTAGAAGTAAGGATTTTAAATGTTTTTATCACAAAGAAATGATGAATGTTTAGTGTGACAGATATGGTGATTATCGTAATTTGATAAGTACATGATGCATAGTGCATTGAAACGTCATATGGTACCCCAGAAATATGTACAATCACTATGTGTCAATCATAAATTAAAAATTAATTAGATACAATTAATTGATTGTATTTTCCCCTACTTACATTTCTGAGATAGATTAGAAAATACCATACATTAAAAATAAAAAGATGGCTATTTCACCTGCTGATCACCCTTGTTTACAGGACTACATCCAGAGAGGATGTCTCTGTTAATATGTTTTTAAACACAGTGGACTTTTTCTATAAGCCCACCTTGCCTAATACCATAAATATATTTTCTAGAACTGGTCACCCAGCAATCTCCTTAAACTTATTGTAGGCAAAGGGAATTACGATTACCATAATTCATTAATTCAACTCCTATTCAAACCCCAGGTCTAAGAAGGGACCTCACGTTCCTGAACAGAGCACCTTCAGATATTGATCTTCATCTAGATTGTTTTGTCAGGAGGAAAAGAAAAAAAGAAAAATCGACTTCTGAATAGGCAAATGCCACTGTCATGTTAGTTATGAATGATTTAGAGGCAGGATTTAGAGGAGCTGAATGATTTAGAGGAACTCAAAGTGGGATGGTCCTGGTTCTGTACCGTTGTGAGCTTAGGAGCTTCAGAGACCACTGCCTGTGGTTCTCCAGTAAGTGGCATCTGTATTGTAACATGCTTCCTGGCTCTCGTCCTGCGTGTCCTGCATTGCCATGTGTGTCACCCCTTGTAGGTGTGCTGTCTTGCAGTGATCTTGAATGATGTGTTGTATAAATTATCATGAAATTCACAGCATTTGATATTCTATATTAAGAGCTGAACAGTACAATAATGTAATGATTGAATTTCTAACATATTAAACAGAATGCGCTACAAACTGTGCTGTCTCTAAATAGATTTCCTAATTTAATCCTATGAACAGATTTATGAAATAAGTACCTGATCTTTTCCCATTTATAGTTCATGAGATTGAGTGTCTTGCAAATAATATATCCTCCTCAGTGTAAAAGTTATTTCATTAAGAGACATCAGACTAGAGCTAATAACTACCAAATATGCACATCATTGCTATTAAATACCATGCTAATCTATCTCAGAAATGTAAGTAGGCAAAAATACATGTGATTGATAAAAGGGAAGTACCACGACTGGAATATGGAGTAAATATGTTGGCTAAATAAATAAAAAAGAAACCTACCATTTGCACCCCTCAAAAACCAACAAAGAAAATGTTCATGTAAGAAATATCTACACTGTTGATGAGAATGTCGGTTATATTTAGTTTTGAAATGTAAATTGAGTACAGAATTAGGCAATAAAATGTTCTCAATACAGATGTAACCATACTCAAACATATTTATGACCTCACTGCTTTTGGAGTTCTGTACGACTGCAGGGGAAGTAGTGGTGGCAATGGTGCGGGGATTTTCCCGCCAGGTCCTTGGACTCTAAATTGGAAGAACGAACTCACTGACTGGGAGTAAATGAAACCAAGAGAATTTATTGAGAGGAAGGAAATCAAAGCCTCAAGCACAGGGGAAGGGGTCTCTGGCAGGTTGCCACAGAAGCTCCTACGTCTAGGGCTTTATATTTTCTTTCTTCCTGATTGGCTCTTTCTATATGCAAAGAGAGGATTCTTATTGTACCAATCACCCTACGTGTTCCTGACATACGTGATATAGGAATGCACGGTTTTCTGTTAACCCTCACCCATTTCCATGGTGCCATCAAGTTTATGGTCCCAGGGACTGTGGCCTGCTGTCTGCACAAGCTGTGAGGCTGCGGCCTCCCTTTGCTCCATCTCTCCAGAGGCCATTTTCCACTTCCTCATCCTTCCTGCCTTACACAGGTCCTTCTTCTGCTAGACACATGGACTATTGTTTATTTAAAAAAATCAATAAATAAGCACAATGTATTAGCAAGGATATGAGAATTTGAAAATATATTATCATATTGATATATTTTCAGACATAGGTGATAAAATGCAAGTCTAAAGTGTATTCTTTATTAATGCTAACTTAATTCTTGTTTCTGGAAAACACTTTGGAAGTAGGCTACTGATGAAAACTCAAAATTTTACAGAATAATGTCTCCATGGAACACTGACTACATGTGAAGTTTTGTAGTCCTAGTGTGGAATGTCTTGGTTATTTCTTTCTTTCTTTTCTTTTCTTTTTTTTTTTTTTTGGCAGTTTTTGGCCAGGCCTAGTTTGAACCCACCACCTCCAGTATATGGAGTTGACGCCCTACTCCTTGAGCCACAGGTGCTGCCCAGCTTGGTCACTTCTTAGCTATACTGTTGTGGAGGAAATTAATAAACTCCAGAGCTTTCACATCTTGCAACTGCTAAAATGGATTAACAATATCAATTTCTCTTACTTACACATATTTGAAGTTTAAATAGATAAGGTATGTCAATCTGACTAGTTGCTTGGCACATACCAGGTATATTTTATTTTGCTTAATAAGAACAAAGGCTATTAAAACATTAATCTTAGTCCCTCCCTATTTGCCGGGCATGTTCCAAGACCTGTGTATGTCAGAAACCACAGGTAGTCTTGAAACTGATAGAAATATGTTTTTTTTTTTTTTTTCAATTCGATAACAAAGATTGCTATTAGGTGACTTAACAGGTGGATAGCATATAAAGTGTGGATAAACTTGACAAAGGAAAAATTCACATCCTGGGCTTGAGAGCTCAGGATTTCAGCACATTATTCAAAATGGCACAGAATTTAAAACTTGTAGATTATTTATTTCTAGAATTTTCCATTTCACAATTTCAAACAGTTGTTCAAAATTTTTCTGTAATAACTTCCTGTGGGTAAGTGAAACTATAGAAAGCCAGACCTTAGAAAAGGGGGGCTATTGTACTTAAATTTCTAGATGCATTTAATTTTTTGTGTTTTTTCTTAACTCCATTTATTACTTCCATGCCTACATACTTGCTTACAGGACTGTATTTGAAAAGAGATTCTATATTGATCTTATTTCAATCACTTTAAGAAATCATTTTAATATAATATGCAATTTGATTTTTGTATGTTAAACAGATTAAAAATTATAGACTGTGTCTATATAAAATAATGTCTTTCAAGAAATATGAGTTAGTTAAAATGAGAAATCAAATTATAACCAAGCTAAAGAGAATTAAAATGAGAGTTAAAGAGAGTTAAAATGAGAAATCAAATTATAACCAGGTAAAGAGAATTCAAGAATCCATAGCCCATCTATAATCACAGAAAAAGAATTCACAGCATGCAGAAAATTCACAGTTTTGATAAGACTCTTGAACCTTGGCTTCTTGCAATGTCATAAATAACGGCAAATTCTAGATGGAGTGACCTTTTCTTTTTGTTGCCAGTGTGGCTCTCTATCTCTCTCTTTAATAATAGCTTCTGGTGATATTCCGGCAGAACAAATCAAAACAAAAACCTGTTATTATAATTATATCTGAAGTACCTTCAGAGAAAATAAAAACATCAGAAACTACTTATTCTTGGGAAATATTTTTCCATGTTGTTTATAAAATTTGTCATTGTGTAAACCGGGTAGGTGTAAAGTGTTTTCTTCTTCATTTATTAATGCTAACTTCATTCTTGTTTCTGGGAAGGAGGCTATTATCTTAAAGAATGTCTAACACCTGCTTATGACTATAAGTGAGGTTTGCAGATGGTCAGGAAGAAAATAATGACTCCCAGTGCACCTGAAGAAGGGAGAAATACGGCGATGTAAAGCCATCAAAATTCAGTATTTTGTGATGATTACTGGCTAGTGCTTCCTTTTTTTGAAAACTGACATTATCAAAGCAAACACCTGTTGTGATAACTTAAACGGTATCATTAATTCAAAGGACTTCAGGGGAAAACCTGTGTTCATCCTTAATATCTAACTTCCAGATGACACAACTGAAGCAGTAACAAAACTAAAGAAGAATTATTAAAATATTCTCAGACTATATAGCCCGAGACTATGCAATCACCTCATGATAAAAAATGATTCCTCTGGTGTTTTAAGTACGCAAAACAAATTTCCTAGGACTGCTAAGTAGAGGATGCAGTCATTAAAGTCTATTGTTTTAAACATCGAGCTATTATCTACATTTGTAAGGCACTTCACAGACTATAAACTCTTCATATTCTTGTATTTCACATAAATGTGTAAAATTGCATTATACACATGCAAAAAATGGCTTTTAAGAGGCAGGTGAGCTGTCTACAGATGAAATGGAAATGCAGGATGAGATTTCCCTTAAGGTGATCCAACAAGGCCTGAAACTTCATTCAGTGAGCATTTCTGTGTCTAAAACCTTATGGAGTCCACAGCATCAGAATCAATTTATTTGTATGTCACAGACACCTTCATGGCCATAACAGTCAGCATACATATGAAATAGAAGCATTTAATCTACTGATACTAACTCCGGATTATAAATTAATAATATATACTTACAATTGGAACTCAATAGCTAATAATCATATTTTCGTTTATTGAAAATGTGTAAATGTGCAATCACTTACGTGATTTTGGAAGTGGTGCCAAATACTTTTCATGTATGGATTTTTCTTCAGGTATGGCATGGAGCTTTGAGTGGTCAGTTTCGTACAAGCCATACTCAGAAATTTCTCTTCATTCTAAAACACGGAGAAAGAGCATACATCTTTTGTAAAGCAATCTGAGCCTTGAATCCTGTTAGACTTTTAAAATTACCAGTCTTTTACAGTATCTCATCAAGTTGCTTTAGCAATTTCCCTTTATTGTATTTCCAAAATTTTAATAGACTATGTAAAATTATTTTTCTTGTCATATGACTATTTCATTTGCCCATAGAATATATGAATAATTTATGTAAATGAAAAAACAAGAGCAACTGACATTCTCAGGAGAAAATACAAGCAGCTAACCTGACATGCTCTGTCCAACTGGAAGGAAAGGGAGAGGGAAAATATTCAGTCTTTCTGGAGGAACCGTCTATGACCAGCATCTGCCTGCATCAAAAGGAGTCAATAAGCCAGGTGGTGTGGCTCCCGCCTAGAATCCTAGCACTTTGGGAGTCTGAAGCTGATGGATTGCTTGAGCTTAGGAGTTGGACACCAGGCCCAGTAAGAGAAAGACCCCATCTCTGCAAAAAATTGAAAAACTAGCAAGGCATGGTGGCAGCACACTTGTAGTCCCAGCTACCTGGGAGGCTGAGACAAAAGGATTGCCCAACCCAAGAGTTTGAAGTTGCTGTGAGCAACAATGAAGCCATGACACTTTATCCACGGCGTCAGAGGGAGCTCTGTTTCAAATAATAATAATAATAATAAAGTGTTCTCAGAGTCAAGAGATAGTATCTTAGTATCTGAAGTTGATAAAGAGAGTTTCTGATGTAACTTGATCATTAATTGTTTTATTAATTTGATATTGAGGAATCTAAATGAAGCAACTTCTTTAAACTTCTTTGCAGCACTGCTTATCAGGGAAGATTCTGTTAGTTCAGAACTATACTAATAATGTTATTAGGAAACAGATTTTTGCCTAATGTGGATAAGTGAATAGGTCCCTAATAATCTGTCACAGATGCATGCCTATTCACCATCCAATTTCAGCTCAATTATAACTCTCCTGACCCCAAAAGGCAGAGATCAGTGAGCATTCCACTTGGTTGAATAGCAGCCCACACATGATATCATTGAGCAGAGGTAAATCTAATGTCTGCTTTCTGCAACAGAGATGAGCAAGTCATTTGAATCTCCTGTGACTGGTCATGTAGGAGGAGATCCACATCGATAGAGTATGTCTGGGTGCTGAAATGAAACATGGCAGTCTCCACAGGTCACTCGGTGTGGGACCTTCTGCTGTGTCCCTCATGTCTTTAGATTTTATTTCAGTCAATTATTGAGCAAACTAATAGTGTAAGCCCATGTGTGTAAAAGGTATGAATACACTCGATTCTGATTAAATCAGGTCAAATTATAAGGAGTTATAATTTATAACAATAAATTATAAGTAAACAATAGATATTTAACATGAGAACAAGTTTCAAAGATGGTGACAATGGCTCTCCTAAAACATCTAGTGACCTATTAAAAAATAATGCTGGTTCCAAAGATGTAGAATTTGGATAAAATTTGACAATGTCAGACAGAGGCAGCTTTGAGAATCAATAATGGAAATCTCTGTGAAGTTTTCTCTGGAGTCATGATGCTCATCCAAGATTAAATTTATACCTGTAGGTAGATTTTAGTTAATGTCTGAAGAAAAGTTTCTTGCCACAATGGGAGAAGATTGTGTTACTTGAATCTAAATGGGTAGAAGGTTGAGAATCTGCTAAACATCCTGCAATGCACAGTTCAGCTGAATACTCTGATCCATAAAAATAAGTATTCAGAACAAAGTGTCCAAAGGAACCAGGTTGAGATATCCTGCTATAGAGGTGATGAGGATGAGGATGAAGATAGTGATGATACTAAAGATTACTCTCACTTGTATTTTTTTCTCAAAAGATATCATGTTATGAATACATGCAGTGTACACTTTCCAGTGAGGGGTACAGGAAAAGCCCTGACTTCACCACTAGATAATAGCTCTATGCAATCAAAACCCATTTGTACCCCCTAAATCTATTGAAAAAATATTATGTGTCTAATGTAAAAAATAAATTCAATTTTAAAATTTATTTTGAACATGTAAAGTCATATTTATTTACTGTTATTATATAAGAAAAAAATTGCATTCACTTAGATTCTAATAACATCTCTTGAGAGTGAAGGAAACAGGTGAAATTGCAATCAGCCTACCAGGAACTTTATGTACCCTTCAGTGCTATGAAAACCATTTGAGATGTAGAAAATCATTTTTTAAATTGCTCTTGCTACTTGATATTTTCAAAAAATTATGTTAAAATTTGTAAGAGTTTCTGTTCTTTGACAATCAGACTTCTGACAGAGAGCTAGAAGAGCAGAAGTCACCCAAGTATACTTTTAGACACCAATTCTTGACACTATTTGAGAGCCTTCAGCCTGTATACACCGGGATGCTGCTTCCTTCCTTTGATTGTGCTCATTTTAAACCTGTCAATGTGCGTCTATTCCCAGGCTCCCTAGTGTCAAACCTGGATATATAACACTTTGAATATAATGCTTACACATTTGAAGACTGGAAAATTCTACAGAGATAAAAATCAATGCCTAAAAGTGAGATTTTATAATATTTTAATCATGTTATTTCATTTTCCTTAAAATTTAACATTCTTGGGGTGATCAAAAAAATTTAACATTCTTTATTAAATAAATACTATCTTTTCTAACTGACAATAAAACAAAAAGTATTGTTGATGTTTAGTGCCGCGGGGGAAAGAGTATTTAGTTTATCCTCAATCTATCAAATAGTCACTTAAATATACATTTTGGACATAAGTTTTAATTACCTACTATATGAAATCATATCCCAATTTTGTACTTACATATGATTCCAATTTTTAAAAGCAGTTTGTCAGAGGTACATGCAGTAATGGTTACAGGAAGTCCTTAATAGGTTTAAATTCAATTTAAAATTATTTTCATGTTAGTCTAATGAGACTGTTATAAATGTTTTCATTTATCGACATGCTTATCACGTACATATTGGGTAGATAGCACAAAGATGCAGTTTTTGAGTAGGATAGTGCACTGAGTCTGACTTTACAACTGCAGGTCACCCTTGGCTGAACTCATTGCTAACATACAGTTGAAGATGATATGACATTTGAAAGGCGGTAACTAGAATTCTCTCTCAGTGAAGTCCAGAGATTGCACAATAAAGCAGAAGCCACTCTTAGAACAGTGAGAAGAATCGCATCTTTGCCATTTCTTATGATTTTTTGAGTCATCTTTTTTCCTTCAAAGTTAAGATATTCTGACTGACAAGAAATTTCTAAAAATATTGAAATTTCTCTTTAACACATTTTTTAATCTAAGAGGTAAAAATATCCCAACTTTAAAATTCATCAAATATCTTGATTATATCACTTTTAATATAAAGAAGGGAAAATGAAACATTTAATTTTCATATTTATCAAATGTTAATGTCTGTGGTCATGAAATAGTTGCTCAGATGAGTGAAAGATTGACGCATTTATTTTAAAAAACTAATTTTGTATATATTTTGAATTATATAGAGTACGAAATCTGTAACTCTATATTTTAACAAACCTCACATAGCAATGCCTTTGAAAACTTTTATGTAATCAAATTTTCATTTAATCATTTAATAAATTACAAACAAATACTTAGGATCAGCTGTACTAATTGTTACAATGAGGAGAATGTTCCCAGCAGAGGAAGCTATAGGTAAATACATAAACATAGTCAAATTATCATGAGTTAGAAGAAAAACACATTTTCAAGACAGACAGATGTAGAGATGCAGGAAGCCACAGTACAGCAAAATTGATAAAAATCTCAATTCAATCTTTCATACCATATTTACAGTACAATATACGTAAAGGAAACCAAAGAATTTCATAGCAATGCTTCAGTTTAATACATTTTGTTCCACCTTAGTATATGTATATTAAGTATATGTGTTGTAGATATATTTTCAAGCTGCAGACTCTAGCAAACATATTTCATGCTATTATTATCCCTAATATACAATTCAGGAAATTAAGATACAGAAAGCTCACTTAAGTTAGTGCTGGAGCTGGGATTTGAATCTATAAAATGGGACTCATATTAACATACTATTAACCCTATGCAATTCAAAATTTCACAGAATTTAATTCAAATAATTCACAGAATACTTAGACTATCTTTATCATTCATTCATCTATCCAATCTCCCCTAGTTATTTCCACACAATCACCACACAGCCTTTGAGGAGTGGCTGCTATGTCAGAGACACTGATGAAACTTTGGGGATGAATGGCAGGATTCTATCCTTTCAACTATTTATAGAAAGCCAAAGCACAGAAAAGAATCAGACAAGGAAAATTGGAGATATTAGAAGAGTGGGAAAGGAGGATAGAGAAGCATCACTTACTCTGTTCGTTATGTGGAGGTGTTTTGTAGAAATTCATGTCTAACTTGATACATGAAGGATAGAGTAGTGAATTAAAAAAATAGGGTTGTGAAAGGCACTCCAGAAAAGAGAAATGTCACATCCCAACATCGGGTGAGAATGTGTGATAAATGCAGAGGAGATAAAGAGAAATGAATTATTTGTGATGATTTTCATGAGACAGTGAAAAACAATTTTGAAATTGATTGGATTATGAAAGATGGAGGAGGAAAAGAGTAAAATTTCTCCAGTTTTTGGTAAATAAGACAAAAACTGGTATCATTAACTAGAAATGTATTAGTAAGGGTGCTTGAGAGCAACAGAACTAGTTGTATGTGTGTGTGTATAAATGAGAGAGAGAAAGAGAGAGAGATATTATGCACTTGACTCACAGGATTGTGGAAGCTGGGTCAGTAGAATATCTGATGTGGGACGCTAGCAAACTGGAGATTCAGAGGAGTCAGTGTCGTAGAAGAAATGGACAATTCCCCCTTCTTGAGGTGATGTCAGAATTGTGTTGTATTCAGCACCCTGACTGAACGAGGCCCACCAATATTGCGAAAGGAAATGTGCTTTACTCAAAGTTCACCAATTTAAATATAAATCATATGCCCAAACAAAAATATCCAGAATGATATTTGATCAAATATCTGGATACTGTGCACAAGCCATGTTGACACCCAATTTAACCATCACAGAAAGGAAAATAATACTTAAGGAATTGTACACAGTAGTCTATTTTTTCCCAGTGATAGATATAGAATAACTATCCGATATATATTTTTAAAAAGTTAATCTTTCAAAATCTTTGAAAAAATAGAAAAGTTACTAGTTTTTTAGAGTATGAATAAAAGTAATTGATCAGGACAATTGATCAGGACATTTAATATTTTCTATTACTATAGCAATATTAAGCATGTATGGGAAAATAATAATTTAACCCTGAATTTTTTGAAACTTGATTATTAAAATTCTCTGTAAGGCTGGGTGAGGTGGTTCATGCCTATAATCCAGGCATTTTGGGAGGCTGAGGCAGGAGGATTACTTGATACCTGAAGTTCAAAACAAGCCTGTATAACATAGAGAGATGCTTCCATAAAAAATAAAAATAAAATAAAATAACATTCTATATTTATAAAATCTAGAGATCCAAAACTCTCCACCTCTTGACAAAAGTGTTAGGAGACTAATTTAGGCTCGAGTTCCATTACCATCCATAACACAGAAATAAATTACATTAGAACCTCTGCAAGTTGACTGCCCAAGGGACTGTAACAAACTGGCCAACACATGGAGATGGCCAATGTAAAGAACTTCCATTGAGTATTTGTGGTGTGTATGTGGTCTACGAAAATTAGAAATTAGGTCAACTTGAGGAGGTGGTCAACTATGGAGGTTTCACTGCACTTAATTCTTACAATATCTCATGGAAGGTCATATTGCTTTTACTTACTGTTCCTTCAATTTGCTTTACAGTCCATCAATAATTTTCTTCTTTTGTAAGTACTGGAAATCACAAATATTCCAACACATCTTTTATACTTGGTGTAAGATCCACATGACAAATGAAATTTGCTTTTAGTTCCTAATAGGTACTCTTAATAAAAGTAGCACTGAAACCTGTTTTTAAAAACTATTGCCTCTCTAGCAAGCAGTTGGCATCAGTGTTCTTAAATTTTCCATTAAAAAAAAAATGTTCTTGTTAATTACAAAGAGCCCCCCCGAAAAAAAAATAGATTTAAAACTGATCTTCTCTACAGATGGATAATCTCAAAGTTTATCAAATCAGCTCTCTCTGTAGCCTAATTATTTGGTTTCTGTTGACTCCATCTCCATGAACTCTGAGCAACTTACATACCCATTTTGATAGTTATGTTCAAAAATCTAAGACATTTGGTGGAGTCATCTATTAATATATATTATTTCTATAACTCCTTAACTTGATTCATTGATTATTTAAAATCATGATTCCCATGCAGGGAAATCTGCCCAGATTATTTTCTCAAAAGAAATAGTTCCTTGTTTCTACTTGAAGTTACGCACCCAGAATTTAGGCTATATCTCATTTATAGAGAAAGATAAATATCTTCCTGGCATGGCTCTTTAATCTTGATTTTATTTTCTTTTCTTAAAAGCTTGGAAGCTTACTATCACACTAGCACAGTAAAAACTTTTTAGGTTTAATCTAGTCTTCAACTATTAATCTATACTTGTCATATCTGTTAGATCAAGTAGGGATGCTATTCTTTACACCACTTTTTTCTTAACTTTTAAAGTCATTTGTCCTGTAAAGCCTTACATACAAGGTAAAAATATTTACTAAAGTATTCAAGTAATTTTAGGTCTTGTTTCAGGAGAAAAGTATTAGTAAACAGCAGTTAATTCAGGAAAACTAGGTTGAAAAAGCAACAAAATATGACTGCAAATATGACCCAGGGTAGTTTACTGAAAAATACTTCACCATTCAGGAAAACAACAGCTTTCTTCCATTTCATGGTAATTATTATATTCTTTAGAAAAATTATAGATATCGATATTAAGAACACTATATGTTTAAAAAGTGTTAAAATGTCTTGTTGTCAAATAGTTGACACTATGTAAATATGTAGAGAATTAATATTTAGAAAATTCAGTGTGTTATTAAACATTTATTTCTTGGTCAGATCCAAATCCAAATGAACCCCCCTCTTTTTTTTTTTTAGAAACAGTCTCACTTTGTTACCCTTGGTACAATACTGTGGCATCATAGCTCACAGCAACCTCTGACTTTGGGGCTTAGGTGATTCCCTTGCCTCAGCCTCCCCAGTAAGTGGGACTAACAGGTGTCTGCCACAATGCCCGGCTATATTTTGTTGCAGTTTGACCGAGGTGGGTTTCAAACCTGCCCCCCTTGGTATCTGGGGACAGCGCCCTACCCACTGAGCCACAGGAGCTGCCCAAATCCTCCATTCTTTGTTGGAACAATACACACTATATCCGTGGGTGACTAGCTGCCAGTATTCTCTGGCCTCAGGCTCTCTTGATGGTGGGGGAAACGGGCACACAAACGATAGTACAAGAGATTTCATCTTTTCCTTCTTTACCACTGTCAGACCCACCCTGTGAGCAGCCACTGATTCTGGCTTCTGGCTTGTTCTCAGATTCTCAGATCTCGCTTCTTGACACCCTCTCTAAATACAGTATTAGCTGAAAGAATCTTCCTCGGAGGCCCAGATTTTACCCCTGGAGCTTCTCCTTGGAGCTCCGGCTTCTGACAATAATGAATCCTCTTTCTTTCTCCCAACACTGGTGGTAAAACTGCTCCCTGTAGGTTAACATCACTGTCGTGTAGGTTTTCACTTTTATTGTTTTTCATAGTCCTTCGTTGTCTACTTAATTATTTTTTCCCTAACCAATGTCCCGGTTAAAGTAATTAGTGAAGTTTATCTTCCCCTGACTGTATGTCAACTAAACAAGATCAAGGCCAGATGCTGTGGAGCTCTTTTAAGAATCAGTCACTTTGGTGTTAGGAGCAGATGGGAGCACAGGTGGTGATTTAGGAACAATTTTTGAAATTATGGGTCTCTTGAAAAACCGAACCCTATTCAGAAAATAGATAGACTTTATATAAATTGAATTATACACTATCTGGAATTTAGTCTTTCCTACTTAATAATAGAAAGCAAATTGTGTTCTGTATTAAAAAAATAATAGAAAACTTGGGTTCTACAAAGAGAGCTAAATTTCTCTGTGCTTATGGTGAAGGTTTATATACATTGTTATCTTAATTTTCATTTTATATCACAACTGTAATTTTAAATTTCTGATCCAATGAAATAGGAGACATTTGAGTAGAATGATTTATCTTTCTGTCTTTATGTTACCGTAACACCCGCACAAAATGTAAAGGCTCAAAGTATGGTGAGAAATGCTAAATTAATTTAAGTTGAGAATACTGTAAGCTGTTAAAAGGTGTAACATATTAGAACTGTCATTATTTCAGTGGTATCAAAAATCCAAATGTGAATCAATTTATAAGTATAAAGAATAAATAATAAGTTACATATGGAGACTAAATTATCTTCCATATGTTAAATTGTCCTTCATTGTTCCCAAACTATATTCACAAAAATTATTATTGTGAATATAGCTTGTGAGTGTATTTTCTATTTTTATTATCCCTAAAATGCTTTGAGTAATGGGCCAAAAACAGTTATCTCATAATTTAATTAAGAGTTTTAATTCTCTTAATGTATTGTATAATAAGATATCCAGCGTTGTCAGGGTTGGTTTTGTAATGCTCAGACAAAAAAAAAAAAAAA
>NW_003852431.1:2922355-2956679 GCF_000181295.1 Otolemur garnettii
GGGGGGGGTAAACATAAAACTTTTGATATATTTCCAGTGTTTCACCTATTTACTTAAAAAAATCTGTCAATAAATGTTAAAATGGGTAGAAATATTTTTATCTCTCACAGTTAAATTTTACGCCCCCTCCCTTTGTCACTTCTAATCTCATTAATTGGATGATCAGTCAATAATATTTTCAGTTTTATTGAGCAAAATGCAATGGACATCCTCCTACAATGAACCATGAATATCTTATACACCACAAAATCGTATGGAATAACATGCACTGGAAAATTAAATTGCACTGAACCATTGTCTCTACACTATCCATATTGAAAGAAACTTACTGACTTCTGCTAAAAGTCTCCATCCTGTTTTCTACCATATTTTGTATTTGTATTGTCAGTGAAATGTTTCCCTACTTGAGTGTTAATTCTTCCAAAATTTTCTCTCAGAGCTAAGTCCCATGGTTCCACTAAGAAACGTTTTCCAGTCTCTTTGCAGAGGAATTAAGAGGGTACCACTAAGAATTGCTTTCCTTGCAAATGAAAAATCAGATCCTACTTCAGTTATCGTCCAATACTTCGGAAACATTTCACATTTCTTCTTAGTGGTATGTTTTAAATCAGCTTTCTGGATTTCTACACTTAGGTTCAGGGCATTGAAAGGGGAATTAAGTATGGCTGTACCAGCTGTTCCAGAACACAAATCCTGGGACAAATTCTGATCCAGCATGACTAACACTGTGTTATGCTTCATGCTTAAAAGAAGTACATTTTTACTAAACTTATGGTAAAATAAGTATAACATTTATCAGTATTGCACCAGGATATTCTGTACCTTATTATTTGTTCAAGAATGTCTGTCATAAGAAATTTCCCTGCTACTAGATTTTTGGCTAGAGGTTGGTCTTGACAGCAGAAAACATAAGTTTTGAGTTAGGCTACTACTTATGGTCATTCAAGCTTGTCATAAAATAAATAGTAGCCACACTTGTCATCTTATCTGATAATAAATACACTTGTAAATGCTAAGTAGGAACTTCAATCGTGAAGGCTAATTGATGAATTAAATCCAATGAAAAATATTTAAGAAATTATGTTACTCCTAAATGTAGTTGAAGAAAAAAAATGCCTTTCAGAAATGATCTCTTCTCTTCATATGCATTTTACGTTCGTTGGGTTGAAGTGATAAAGTGGTACTGAATTAAATATAGGGTGTCCAAAAAGCAGCCCCTAAAGTCATAGAGAAAATGGGATATTATAGCTAAATGTACATTTGTTTATAAAATATTCATTACAAGATTTTATAAAACACAGAATATTCTCCACATCTTGACTACCTCTTGGTATTCTTGCTTAGATCACTTTACGCTTACTGTTCCTTCTTCGAGAAAGATTCTTCTGGTTGGTCCCTGCTTCCTGAATTGTTTTCCTTTCTATACCGTATTGTCCCATTCTCAGAGACTTGCCCCAACCATTCTATATAAACTATGGCTAATTTACTTAATAGCCACCTGGTTTCCTTGTTTCATTACTGTCGTATTTTCACTGTGTGAAACACCTTCTGACTCGCCTGCTTTTCCTCCTTACTAACTTTCACCCTTCCTTCATTCCTTCCTTCCTTCCTTCTCTCAAACCACTTCCTTTCTCTTCTTTTCCTTTCCCTTCTCTTTCTTTCCTCTCTCCGTTTCTCTCAGTCTTTGTCTCAACCAAATTAACTCTCTTTAACCCAATTTGCTTATGTTCATATTATTTTGCAGGTTTATTATCTTTTTCTTGTATCTGACAGAGTACTTTCAGTAAAATAGAAACCACCAGATATTTCACCAGATAATTTAATATAGAAAACTTTCTTAAAGGGTGTCAGAAAAGCAAAAAGATAACAGTGGAGTAACACAGGCTTTGCAACTGTGGGCAACAACCACAGCCCTTGTAGTGGGAGGAGAAGATGGAACAGGCGGGGATGCCCAGAGCCTGAGAAATCAAAGGCTGGCCCTTGCCAAGCTGGGTTAAAATCTCTGAGAAGGGAACACCAACTGACTGGCGCTAGTACCTCAGAACTGGGCAGAACGGGCCCTATGAGCTGGTGTTCAGGCTGCGTGGGGCAGAGTGAGAGCAGGGCTGGAGAAAGGGGAGAGAGAGGAAACGCTGCCACATGCGGCCCTTTTCAGGATGACACTATTGTTCACATGAAGGGAGGAAAAGAAATGAAACAATATGACCGCCCGAAAGGAGGAAGTCTGGTCGGCATCATTCTCAGTCCCCTTCCAGCAACTCTTTCTGGCAAAGCTTTCTGTTAAGAATCCAGCAGACAAGAGAAATACCGTTTGTGGATTTTCAACCCTGGCATCACAAGCAGAGGATAGATTGGTGGGTGGGGAGTCGAAAGACAATAGTTTGATGTCAGTATACACCGTCCCTTTGGTTACTCTCCTGATGGACTTCCACAAAGTAACAACAGCAAGTTTAGCCTTTGGCCTACCAGAATCCAACTACTTTTCATATCGACATATTTCTCGCCAAAAGAAAACATAGAGTACTAAGACTCATTTTATCCAAATCTCAAGAAATATAATATCATCCATCTCTGATTTCTTTTAATTGCTCTAATTGCTGTGTTATAATTCCCATGGAAATATATAGCTATGCATAAAGTTAACCACTAATGGACACTTCTCTTTTTTACAATCATCAAAGGAAAATAGGATAGGAAAAAAAACACCTGCATTCATTATCTCTCTCTGTGTATAAACAGAGAAGAGGATGCACGCTCCTGCTACTGTCCTTTTCTCTTTTCCAATCATGAGTTTATAGTTAATACCTTTTTTTTTTTTGCACTTTTTGGCCAGGGCTGGGTTTGAACCTGCCACCTCCGGCATATGGGGCCAAGGTCCTCATAGTTAATACTTTTAACTTCCTTTACAATTGCCTATAACTTGTTCTTAGATTTGATTTCTAAAAGGTCTTATCCTTTAGTAATACGGTCTTTATTGGTTGCTGTAGTTTTCCACTAAGTATTTGCTATTAGGAATACACATACTAGAGAGCAGTTAAGATAACCTGTAGGTTCTAAGCATATTTCTCCCAAATTCCGATGTAAATAAGCAACACACTAATTTCAATGCTTTCATCATAAATTTTACCAGCCTATATTTAATCTTTTCATCATCAACCTCCTAGAATGAAGAAATCAGCATAGTCAGGGGTTGGCCTCAATCTCCAATTCAATAGAACCATTTTTCTGTGCCCTGGTGAAAACAGCAGGACCCAAAACTTTTGCAATGGGAAAATTTCCTAAATGCATTTTTAGGTGCAGTAGTGAGGTTGGCAGAATTCTAGAGGTGTTTGCTCCTGTTACAATTTCTATCCCTTGGTTATTTAACAAAATGTTTTTCTAGTACTTCCTTGAAGAGATTTTGGCAATGAAAAAAGATACTAATATCATGACCTCATGATAAGGGCATTATCTTCTATTTCCATGTGGATATGATGTCATCACATTGGCTCCAAAAAACAAAAATAAAAAAATTAAGGTAGAAAGAAGCACTAGTCAATGAAATTGGATGTTTACCCAAATGAAAAACTTGTCCTTTTATCAAAAAGGTACTTGCACTGTAGTGTTTATTTTAGCACAATTCAAGATTGCAAAGATAATGGAATCAACCCAAGTGCTGATCATTTCGTGAGTGGATTAATAAAATGTGGTATATGTGTAGTAGGGAGTTCTTCTCAACCATAAAAAAAATAAAAATGAATTAATTGCATTTGTAACAACCTGGCTGGAAGTGGAGAGCATTCTCCCTGGTGAAGTATTCCATAAATGGAAAAACAAACACCACATGTGCTCACTATTAAATCAGAAAACCAAACAGCAATGATGTGCACAGAAGGAAGTGAAACTCAAGGAAATCAAGCAGGTGGGGAGCAGGGAAAGGGACAGGTGAACCTCACAGGTGCGGTGCACAATATCTGGATGATGTTCCCACTTACAACTTTGTCTCAAGCAGTACAAAAGCACTCCATGCAAGCAAGTCATCTGTACCCCTGCAAAACTCTAAAATTAAGAAAAAAATAAAGTTTACTGAACTAGAAAAAGAGAGAGAGAAATTTAAGGAATGAAGAAACACAGCCCCCAGTGTGGGCTTAAAAATGAAGTGGCAAGGCTATGAGGCAATTACCTGGTGTCCTGCAAAATGCCTACCTCTCTAAGTCCAACCTTAACTGACGCAGACCCAGTGAGTGCAAATATCAGTCCAAAAGTCAAGTAAACTCTTAAAACTGATCCACTTGTACTATCCAGCATCATTAACTCATATCTGATAAGTACATTTATGTAAAGGAAGCATATTATATAGACTTTTATTCCATTCCCCTTTGTTTTACGACCATTCAAATTTATTCCAAAGCACATTCCTATATGTCTTATGCTATAGTGTCACTAATCTTGGGCTTACTTTGTAAGTTAAGCTAACTATTCTTAGTGATATAATGTACAGAGGGTGACAAATGTATATAGATAGATACATACATATATACACACACACACACATATACACATACACATTTTAAGAAAGGAAAACATTGTGTTAAACTTGTAATATGCAAGTCACAGTTAACTTTGCAATTGCAAGAGATATAAGAGACAATATACAAGATAAAAAAGGTTTATAGTGAGTATTACAATTTTAATAGAGTTTTTTTCTTTTTTTATAATGTGTATATATTTTTTTATGGATTCTCTGTGTGTATCTCCCTGATTTATAACTTTGTTTATTGGACTAAGTGATAAAGGTCAAATGGGTTTAAACAACAGTAAATACACATTTGTAAATTGACTTCCCGCCGTAAGGACAAAAAGTTTCCTCAAAGAAAAGGAGACTTGTTTCCTTATATCTTTTCTTTTTTCTTTTTTTTTTTTTTTTCATAACAGAGTCTCCCTACATTGCCCTCGGTGAAATGCCGTGGTGTCATAGCTCACAGCAACCTCAAACTCTTGAGTATAAGTGATTCACCTGCCTCAGCCTCCCAAGTAGTTGGGACAACAGGTGCTTGTCACAACGTCTGGCTATTTTGTTGTTGATGTTGTCATTGTTGCTTAGCAGGCCAGGCCAGGTTCGAACCCACCAGCTCCAGTGCATGTGTCCAGAGCCCTAACCACTGAGCGCTGGGCACTGAGCCTATTTCCTTGTATCTTGTAGGGTGGAGGTCTCCTTAGACATAGCAGACATACTTTGGCTAGTGGAGATCTGGCAATTCAATATTCTTGGCTTCATCTGATTCTGTTTATGCCTCTATCAACTTTGGGTTCTACTTCCTGTACATCAATGCCAAAATCTTCACATAACAGACTTGGTTAATTAGGGAATTCAGTATATGCTGCCATTCAGAAGCCTATATATTATATTTGTATCTCATTTACCATGAGCTCTGACCTACAGCTACAGGAAATAAGAGTTTCTTAGAAGACCGTTTTAAGTTTGCCAGAGAAACTCAGTTTTCTGGCTGCTCTGTGGGGTGAGAATGAAAGCTGTGAGTTTGTAATTTTCTGTTCATAAGCTTTTCAGTACATTCACAATCAGACATTTCACCCCATGGAGTCTGTAGTCACCATTACAGATATAACAGTTGTATGCAACAGCCACTTGTTCCCTTGCCCCTGGGACATTTATTTCAGGAAGTGCTGACTTACGCCCACAGCTGGTATTCATTTAAGGTACGTTAATATCCGGGCATGCCATAATCAATTAATATTCTATTTTTTTCATTGTCAAGGAGCTCATTCCAGTTTGCAAGACAAATACTACAATCAAAATTCCATAACGCCATATCTGAAATTCTGTTTTCTGCAACATTTCCTGGATCATTAAATACTCCATCTGATGCCAAGTAGAGCCAAATCAGGGGAAGTGAAAATGCCCCAGACATTTCACTAGAAATAACTGAGTATGGTGTGTTGGTTGAATAGGTATGGAATGTCTGGAAAAGCAAAATGAAAACACTCCAGAAAAATACAGGTCTTGGGTGATCACAGTCAGATGCTATCAACCTGGTTCAGAACTCGAGGTGGGGGCTTCCTAGTGGGTGCAGCTGCATCAGGAGCTATCAGAGGGGGCCCAGCCAGGGCCGAGCTCTGAGCAGCAATGAGGTCTGGCTGGTAATGATCGCTCTGAGAATCTGTAACAATATGGGTTTTGAGTGCTAAAAGATTGCTGAAAATGAAACCAAATGTTGTTTCCAGGGTGAACAGCCGTCACAGTGCTGTGGCATCACTGAAATAATCAAAGAGGCAGGAAATGTCCTTCCTTGCTATTCTCCCGATACTGTGCTTGTTTGGCAGAAGAGAGAGAAAGGAGCTTTAAAAAGTGAGATTTGAAGAATCCTAACCATCACAAAGTAAAATGCAATGCTGTAGATTTGGATATGAGTGACAAGAGCTTGAATTCTATGACCTAGAATATGTTCTATGATAGCAGGGCTTTATCAGACTAGTTCCTTATGTTCCCATAACCTGGGGACTGTCATCAAAAAGGCCTCACTACTTATTTTTAAGCAACTGAGTAAATACTTTAGGAGATATGTAAGATGATAACATCCAGCACCTTGTACCCATTTATATCCTTTAACTAGAAAATGATGGAATGTAAACAAACATTCAAAGAGTACCAGAAAGGTATGTGCAGTACTAGGACATAAAATTTAAATATACTGAATAAGCTGCAAATTTAATTTTTTTTAGTTTGTATGAGCAGTGAGTACAAAATGGTTATTATTTAGTCTTGAAAATAAAATATTAAAAGTGTATTTGATCCCAGGAATGAAGGCACTAGCATTTCTGTTCCTTCAAACTTCTCTTCAATATTTATGAATTATTTCAGTCAAATGTCACTTTACAAGAAGCCTTTGAGTTAGTTTTCCTCTTTTAAATGAGTCCAACACCAAATTATTATGTATAAGTGCAAATCAAATACTTGAAGTCCTCACTGAACATCACTGATGGGTTATCAGAAACTGCAACTTTAAGCGAAGTGTCATATAATGAAGCCAATTTTTTCCATAGTATAATTGAAATAAAGAAGAATTGAATTCCTACAGCATATTTCTGGTCAGAAAAACATCAACAAACTTTCTAATAAAGACCAAATTTACTTCTAATATTAAACTCTGAGGTGAATGTGAGCTATTCATACATTTAAGAAATACTAATGAAAACAAGTCAGGTCATTATTGACTAGATTACTCCAGATTAGGTAGTGGGTAGACTGAGCCTATCTTAGCAGCTCAGATCACAAGTAGCAACCAGCCCTGTGGCTAGTCCATCACATCACTGGACACAGTCCCATGAACTCAGTCAGATTGGAACAATACAGACCCCCTAAGAGATCGAGTGTGCACAGCTTTGGGAAGATGAAATGGTAGTAACTCAAAAAAATCTATGCAGACATGGGGAAAATGTGAATATTCCAAGCAGACTATAACTCTGGCTGGGAATTGATTTTTTTTTTGTCATTAACATTATAATGAAGCAACATTGAATGAAATGACATTATTTGAGGACTTGCAGTATGTGAATGGATTTTAAAAATGCATTCATTCAAAAATCTTATAGCTACTTGGTTAACAAAGAAATTCTTCCATGTACTTCTCATCAAAGTAGGTCAAATCTAGTATGTAAGAAATGAAACCATGGAATTTGTGATAAAATTAGCCAAAAGCTGTAATAGTCACTTGAACAGAACGGCAGGGGGAAACCGTTAAATAGAGTGACTTACTCTGCCCGGATGAAATGAAGGAAGCTTTCTGAGAAGCAGACACATCATGAAGATCTTAGCAAACTAATTTTCACGGTATCATTTATCACTTCACTGGGGATTTTTTTTAACCTGTACAGCGTATCAAAGTATGAGCTAGAGGCTATTTTCCTGTTGATACGAGGTATATAGGCATATAGGTTTTGATTTTGTGCATCTGTGTTCAGCAAAATACAAGCTACAAGGTACATTTGTTCTCGTTCCTTTTAGTCTCTGGTTGGGTCACTGTTAACATTGTGCAGTTTAAAGTATCCAAGGCAGCTTCCAAATGAAATGTGGCAGGGACTCTGAGTCCCAGTGGTGTCTCGGGCAGGGTTTATGTCCCATTATACATTGTAGACAAGGAGAGTAAGCAGGGGAGAGATCCAATAGAACCCTTAGAACTTGACACTATACACTGTAAAATCTTTATTCTCCCCCCACAGGTAGAATTGGGGATGTTTTCAGTTTATCACATTTGGAGAAAGGTGCATTGTCTCTCTTTGTCTTAACTCTACATATGTGTTTCCTTTGCCTATAAAGTTCCTATTAAAAAAAAAATTAGTATCTCATTGCTGATTTTCTTCGAATGCTTGCTTCCAAATATCTTTCTATATGAATATTCTGCTGATCCTTTGTAGACTTGGTTTGATTTTTAAAACATTCACACATCCTAGACGGACTTCTACAAAATCAAATAGAAAACACATCTAAAATGCTATTTTTCTGCATTTCCCACAGGACTACATATTCTGTGTAAAGACTGCATCTTTGATTTCTGTGGTCTGCTCAGAAATGAAACTAGAAACATACTATAAATTCTCAATGTCTGGGCTGAGCATATAGATGGATAATTAAGTAGCCTTATTGAATCATGTCGTCTATAGACAAAGTTTAGAAAATAATCTTTAGCAAGATATCTGCTGCTACAGTGCAGATTGAGGCATTTTGTAATGCATACTGCATATACTTATTTGGGGGGCATGTAATGTTCATGAAAAATTTATTTTTTTTTCTCTCTGTTCTTGCCTGTGGATTCCCTAAACCAATTTTGAGTGTTACTACTTCTGTTAAGCTATCACACCTCCAATTGGAAATAATCTGTCCTTTGTTGTATTATTATTTTTTTCTATTTATTTTATATCATCAATTCTACTGTGATTGCTTTATATTACAAGTGCATAGCATAGAGCTTGAGATAGTTTAGCATAAATGTTTAGACACAACTTCTCTGGAGGCAGACTGAGTCTTTGAACCTTATTGAAGTCAAAGATTACCTAGGATGCTTAGACGATTTATTCACCCTCTTTATTTGCCAAATTCTCCAGGTAGAAATAAAGATAAGCGCTGCTACCTCACTGAGTTATCATAAAAATTAAAAATGCTATAACATTTACAAAATACTTCAGATCATTACCAAACATATAGCAAACATTAAAGTTCTATTAAATATTATCATGAATAGTATCTCCTCTACGAAAGTACCCTCTTTGAAGGCATAAATATTATTTAGGTTTTTATCCTGCTACCAATAGGCAAATTCTATCAAAGTTTCTTCTTTGTTATTACTTATTGATGTTTTGTCCCTGAAGTATTTCCTTTTACTTAAAAGTCGTATTTACTTTTTCCCACCTTTTTTTCTGAAATTAATTTGTTTTGCTGTCATACTACCTAAGAGTTTAAAAATAAGAACCCAACATTACTGCATTTTTCTTGGCACTGCTATTGAAGCTCATCGTTCTAAGCCCTCTTAGTTAAAATTATGTTGTCTTATTATAACCATGTCTACATTTTGATTTTGTGACTAAACTCTTGAATCTCATATGCCGGGATTTCAATAATACATAAAGGGACAAAATAGCACGCCATAACTTTCAGTAACTGTTCACCGGAACAGTTCTGAAAGCTTTGAACCCCTGGGTTATTCACTGAAACTTTGACCACCGATGTGCCCAAACCCATTCATTCTTCATCTCAGCATTTGCTCTAATTGAGAAAAATGGTAGAAACAGGGAGGTAGAACACTCTAAAGAAGAAAGAAAGGATTAAATTCCCAGAGGCCGGGGACCCGTTCCCAGCTTTCCCATTAATGACCTGTGTGAATAAAGGAAAGGAAGTTAAATTTTCTTGACCATGAAATCTTCAGCTACTAAAGCAGGGAGCTTGGCTAATTGAGTGCTTTCTGTATTTTGGGAACAGAGAAATAAATGCAGGGTGGATATTAGTTATTTTTCAAAGTTAACAAGCATCTGTTTGATGCCTGCCGAAATACAAAAATGTTCAGTCCCAAATGCCTCTTTTGTTATATTATATATCAGTTGTATTTTTGTTGTTAGTGTTTTATTGTTAGGAGGATTAATGGGAGGCATTAAATAAATAAAAATTGTTTATAATGTCTTTTAAATTCTAAAGATCTAAGAGACCTAATCCTAAACAGTCATTCATTTTGTGCATTCGTTTACTTATTCATTTGATGCATAATTCATAAAAAATTTGGGATAAAAATAAACTGTGAATGGCACCCAAAGAGATGCTTTGATTAAGATGCATCATAGTACAAACCAAGAGAATAAGAGGTCTCTGAATATCTTCTGTGGAGACACTTATCACCATGCACTGTATAATATAGTAGCTTATGTAAACACTCTCAGTAGCTCCACGACATAAGGATTATGGATCTTTGACCCATAATAGTTTCAGAGACTCAGAGAAATCTAATGAATTTGTTCTGTGTTATATTCAATAGTGTGTGTGGTTTAAAGTTTCTGCCAGATCATTCTGATCTACAATTTTGGCAATTTTTTGCATATGCCTCTACAAAAATGATAACTGGGTAGGATCCCTGAAGCATTTTATGAGTACCACATGAAGCTTAAGCTGCTCTATGGCTTATTACATATAAGTTAATTTTTAGGCATTGTTTGGACAATATCGACTGTTCCTATAACACATAATGGTTCATCAGGAAATAAAATTTTGATCCTGATTCAAAGGAATCAATCAAATATGTTTTTCAAAATTGCATAGTTTTAAAAGACATTACTATTATTTCTATATCATATTGTAGGCAACTATCACAGTGACATTGTCCATTTCGTATTTGAGTTTACCTTTTGCTTATTAATATTGGAAGCACATTATCCAGAATATTGCATTGAACTGGGCAGAGTTTTTAACAATTCATCTCATTGTCTACTTTAAATACCTATGTCCTCAGGGACAAATAGGCGCAGAGCATTCATGTTTTGAGCAATTTCTCATTGTCCAATTCGGGAAAAAAACACTATACAATTGCTTTCTTTTCTTTTAAGCACACTTCAAAATTCCACTTATTTCATTGTAAAATAAATGGAATTTATCCAACAATGAGAAATACACAAATCTTTTAGCAGCAAAAGAAGGTCTGTAGGGTTTTCCATAAAATGAGAACAAAGTGTTTCATAGCCCTATTTGGAGCTGCTTAATAAGACACAAATGTAATAGGCTTCACTGCATTTAACTTCAGAAAAAGCGCCAATATCTTCAAATGTGAACCTCGGATTATTGCCTCTGCAATTTGTTTAGGCAGCCAATGCACCACAACTCATTTCCAGCCTACAAATTGCTTTTGTTAGTGGAAACAGGCTACAATGAAGCCTGATTTTCTAATGCTTTATTGACTCTTGATCGAGTTGATGTGGAGAATTCTTTTGTCTTCTTTCACTGACTTTCTCAAATATTCTAAATGCTTTCAAAATAATAAGGTCTTTAAGTGCTGAGTTTCTGGAAGAATATTGTAATTCTTTGAAGATTTTATTTGCTTAAAATGGTTTACTATTTGTTTTTCATATTGCCTCTTTTATGTGGATTTTAATACTACTTTAGAAATAATTATTTCTCTAAATGCGGAACAGTAGGTGATGCTGTCAATACAACAAAGTTTCTGAATTTCTTGATCACACAGCTATATTCTGATAGGACTGAAACATTACAAATGATTTCTTGCAGACATGAGTTTAAAGTGCTTCATTGTCGTATGTTTTATCAGTTCATTTTGCATTACCTTGTAAATATTAAGCAGTCTGATAGATGTTACTGGCCTGCACTATATTACCTAATGACACCAATATAATTAATCCTTCTACATCTCTGGAGTTCCCTAAAATCCTCTCATTAAATATGATTTTACAAATAAACATGGACTTTAATAGCCCCTACTTATTAAGTGAAAATAAAATACTAGAGTATAAATGTTACTACAGAAGTACAGGAAAAATATCTTGACAATCAAACATCACATTACAAAAATGGTAGAAGTTGTTAATTTTGTAAGAGAACTGGGCTGGAATTTTCTTTGTAAACATATGTAAATCATTGTTTGCAGTCATTGCTAGTGATTGCATCATTGAAACTAATGTTAGTGCCACTGAGTATACTTTAAAATATATTGTTATATTAAATTCTTGGGTAGTTCAAAATCCTGCATGTAGGGAGAGCGTAACAAAATGGGGAGGAATGATTTTCTAGGACCAGTGGTCTTTGAATATTATCAGCACACGGTTTTGTCAACAACTTAGAAGCAGCATCCTGGTAAACTGTAAGGCTAAATTCTAGCGATTCAAATATCCAAATTCCAGGAAGATTTTGAGTTGATAAATAAAAGTTATAGCCAGAAATCAAAAACTAAAGTAAATCTCAGTAGATAAGGCACTGGAAACCAGGTAGAAGCAAACACTCTTTACAGAAGCATCTGGCCACATCCCACGTTATTCACAAATGTCTTCAAACCATGAAAATGTTAATGTGTCCTGTTAGCTTTTCTTCATCCTGTGCAATATGATTTTTACCTGAGATCAGTCCTTCAGGATGAATATGCAATTGGTCATAAAGCAGAATTCTTTGTTATCAAATTCAACACAAAGGTCTAGATCTAAAGGGTAAGCCATAGTTTCTCTCTTCTAGAAATAGCCTACTAAAAACAATGAAATTGATCAGTAACATACTTGCCTAAACCAAATGTGAAGGTTTCTAGCTTTGAGTTCAAGGGTATATGGTGGAAGTTAAAAAGAAATTAATTTCTTATCTCGATATTTCCAAGCATCAATGATGCTAATCTCTGAAACCAAATGCTATTGGCAGTGCGCGCGACAACTTAAAATCAATATAGGCACCGTATATTTACATATAACAGAGAAGGACACCAAATCAATATAAATGCCTTTAATGTATACATAATCTAAAACAGAGATGTAGATTTTGAACAGATAAAGAGAATAAAAAATTAATTTAAATTGGCAAATGAATTTTTTATATGTCCCCAAAGAAGAGAATTTCTCTTGAGAAATGCTCCACAACTTGAAAACACTAATACCACCTTCCTCAATCAATTTTATTCATAAATTTTAATCTATCTACTGAATGTAATAAATTAGTCAACAGGTAATGAATGATTATATTATTGGTTACCAAGTAATACATGGGTGTTAAATATCAATGATATGTATGTCAATGAATGTATATTACTGTTCAGCAAATACTATTGGAGCAGCTATCTTCCAAGTAGAAGAATGTCGATACACAATGGCGAACAGAAGACAGACATGATGCCTGATGTCCTGAGACTTATATTCTAACTGCAAAGCTGCTTCTCTTGTCAAGACATTATGAAATACAGGATGGACATAAAATTCCTGTGCAATTTAAACCAATTGTAACTTTAGATAGCACAGGAACTTTATCTCCACCCTGTATACAATTAATAAAATACCTTGAGTTTGAAAAAGAAATAAAAGAAAATGCAAAACTGAAGGATTCCCATTTCCTTCATTCTTCCTCCTCAATTCCTTAAGCACACCTTATCACGGCACGGTAGTTCAATACATACACACTGAAAGGGAGCAATCACTTACGGGAAACAGTATTTTATCATTTTTTGTGATTGTTAAAGAAAGGATTCTAAGTAAAAATCGCAGACGTTAGATGAAAGATGATTATCTGGGAAAGTTTTCTCCTGGATAGTATTCAAAGTGACTTCCATTAGCAGACATTCACAAACTTGCAAAGTCTGTAGCCCTGAGATTGCAAATGGAAAGACTTACATTTCTTAATACACAGAGAATGACTTCGGCACTTGTGTGTGACTTACTATCAACAACCTCCACAACAATGGATCTAAAAACCAGAATTTAAGTTTAATTATTTGCAATGAACAATAAGGTAACTGTGGGCAACAGGATAAGTTATTTTCTCTGGAATTAGGATTTTATTAGAGGGCCTCATCCTAGATATTTGTATTTTATACTTTAAATATACACATTGAAAAGAATTGCACTGTTTCTCTCCCTCTTTTGAAAATGAAGAACATTACTGATAAATTAAGGACTTTTAGATAAGGAGTTTATCTTGGATTATACAGGTCAAAGCTCTAAATAAAAAATAAGTAAAAGTGTTAGAGAAGAAGATACGATAAACAGAGGGCCTAGTTATGTGACTGAAGCTTTGAAGATGGAGGAATTATCCATAAACCAAGGTGGCCTTTAGAAGCCAGAGGAGGTGAGGGGAAGCTCCTCTCCTAAACCCTCTGGAAAGAACACAGCCCCGGACTTTTAACCCAGTGAAAACCATTTCAGATGTTTGTCTTCTAGAACTGTAAGATAAATTTGGAAGAAAATAAAAATATATTTACATATGTTAAGCCACTGAAATTATGTTGTTGATAACAGCAATGGGTAATTAGTAGGTATAGTTAATGAGACTAAGTCTTTGAAAGTGAAATAAAGAAATTTAAAAAATGTATTTTCTAGTCTGTGAACATGAATAAAAAAGCATTACACCGAGCAGTCATAACTACATCAGACACACTCCTTTAATTACTCAGTGTTTAGGAATGTTGGATCTTGATGAGTTATAATTTAGCTTTTGACTTTAGATGAGTTATTTAGAACGTATCTGCCTGAGATTCTTTCATATTCAATGGGCAGTATACTTACAACAAGAGTTAGAACAGTGCCTGCCACACTGTACACATTCAACAAATATTAGTTGTCTATTTGTTTATCACTTTTGTTGGTTATTTTTACATTTTGGTACATACCTTATGAATAAAAGATGCATTCATAAACTATTATGTAAACTGTGACACATTTTCACTTCACTGTTCAGTCTTTCAAAATGCAAATTATGAAATTCTATGAATAAAATTGACCTTAAAAATCTGGTTATTTTATGGCAGGCTCATAATAATTTCATTAATATGAGAGCTGCATAATTATAATGTATTAACAAAAAGAAAAACAGACATTTTCAATCTAAAAAGAATACAAAAAAAACAGCAATATGCATTCTAAACCATTTTCCTTTAGTAGTATATGAGCACTACAATATGTCTAGTCTGAATTAACAACAAAATCTAAACTCCCATTTAATGGTCTCTGAAAATACAATCTGCTTCACCTCCTAGCTTAATAGAAATCAGATATAGGGATGGTGTTAGACTATAAACTGAGAAAAAGGAAACCTAAAATAGACTAATAAATTTCTTTATAACACACGCTACCTTTGGAGTGGTCAATAATAACTGTTTGTAGAAAATTGCTTAGCCTTTCCTCAACTACAGCCTAAGAAGTAATTTCATCTGAAAGTATTGTATTTTAGTTGGCACCAAGGACCCACTATAGTAACTGCTATTAAATTCTTATGTACTGTGGAATTGTACTTCAGGGTAATTTACAAACTATATGTGTGATTGGTGATTAAAATTACCTTTGAAGACAGAACTCTATATTGATAACAATTTTATACCTATTCAGAGAGGAAATGAACAATCAGGAAGGCCATATGCTATTCTTACAAGTTCCTGTGCAAAGATGATCAGTAGATTTCTTCTCTAGATAACCGTGGTTAATTCATTTATGTATATATACACAAACCTATTTAGTTAATGTCTTTTTTAAAATCATCGTCGTCATTATTATTTTACTTTGTCTCTACTATAGACATCAGTCCTATCTCTTCTTGCCCTTTTCTTTACTGCATATAATAAATGAAATAAATTTTGAATATTGAATTTTGTATGAAGTTTTAAAGCAATTGTCAAATCATTTTAGTAACAAAAGGTAAACATAAACTGTCGGTTGCTATAGGATAGTAGTTAAAAGTGTGACATCTATATTAAATTGGAAGTACTATTCTCTAGTTAACTCTTTTTAGGCAAGTTATGTATTTTTTTAATAAGTCTGAGTACAGTTCCTGGCAATTAAGATATCTGTATGTGTTTTTTGGTCTCCCTGTCTCTATTTCTCTGTCTCATTGTACATCTCTCTCTATATCTAAATGTGTGTGTTTATAACATATATATATATATATAATATGCACACATATCTAAAATGTACAGTATAAATGTGGAGTTGTATGGCTGGGTGTGGAGGCTCATGCCTGTAATCCTAGTACTCTGGGAAGCCAAAGTGGTGGATTGCCGAGCAGGAGTTCGGGACTAGCCTGATCCAGAGTAAGACCTCATCTCTAAAAATACCCAAAAAGCCAGGCATTGTGGAGGGCCCCTGTAGTCTCAGCTACTTGGGAGGCTGAGGCAAAAGAATCATGTAGACCCAATAATTTGAGGTTGCTATGAGCTATGAAGCCACAGCACTGTACTTAGGGCCACAAAATGAGACTCTGTCTCAAAAAAAATGTATGTGTGTTTACATATGCACATACAATATCCCATGTGTTTTCTATTATTCTAATAAATATTAGATGTATATTATATATGTGTAATAATATGTATAGTATTCTAATACACATTTTATGTGTTAAATATATTCATGATATTTTATATATATATATATATACACACATATACACACACATTCACTGAATAAATAAATAAAAATATCGCAACTTTCTGACATATTACCTATGCTTTCTCAGGCAAAATTTACCTTTTCTGTTAGCATTTTTTGAAATTTCTCTATAAAACTAAAAAAATTACAATGGAACTCAAGCAAACATCAATAATAATAATAACAAGAGTAATAGCTCCTGCTGGACATGATGGCTCAGGGTCAGTAGTCCAAGAACTTTGGGAGGCCAAGGCAGGAGGATCACTTGAGGCTGGGAGTTCAAGACCAGCCTGGGGAATATAGTGAGACCTCATTTCTACAAGTGATGATGATTATAATAATAATAGCAATTAAATATTGTAATAGCTACATAGAGAAAAATACAAAATGAAGCCAAAACCATTGCAGTTCCCCTCTTCCAATGATAGTTTTGAAGGTGACCGTCTTGTTCATAGACACAAGGCAGAAATTAGGCCGTCCAGCAATTTGGGGAGGGTGAACAGGAAATGCGGTCAAGTAAGCCGCAGCCTACTGTTGAAGGTGAATGAAGAAACAACCTGTCAGGATTAGTAGAGAGGATTTGACCAAAAAAGGAAAGTTTCTGAAGAAAAAAGAAGTAAAGTTTCCCATTGTGGGAGAAGGGAGTTGCAAACATTGGAAGAATCCAATGAAAACGAATATAATGTCTTGGAATAAAACACAAGTTATTCATGTGAACTAATGGTTTTCAACACCTGAAAATAGATATGGAAAAATATGTTCTTTTTCTTTTTTTTTTTTTTTTGCAGCTTTTGGCTGGGGCTGGGTTTGAACTTACCACTTCCCGTATATGGGGCCAGCACCCCACTCCTTTGAGCCACCGGTGCTGCCCAAGATCTTAAATTTTTAAATATCTTTTTTCTACCATAAGAAATATAGATTCCTTGGAGAAATGGCTAATTCAGTTCTGGGTAAGCCACAGGATAAGATAAGACTGGAATATTTATCTATGTCCAAAAATAATAAAATTCTCAAAGAATGAGAGAAATGTGTCAAAGGGCATGGGAGAAGGTAAAATTCTCATATACAGTTGCATGCCAATTAAAAAAATCAAAGGAAATTATGAGATCACAAAGTCTCAAGTCAGTAACATTCCCAGCAAAAACTGGTATTGGCAAGCTTCAATGGAATCTGAAAGTAAAGAATGAAAATGTGAAGAATAGTATTTTTACATAGTCACAAAAATATCTCTCCAAAAAATATTTATAATGTAAAAAAAGGAAATGAGTGAATTAATAATGAAGACACCTGGCAGACATAATTGTAATTTCGGGATCAAAATTAACATTCCCCATAACCGGGCAATTGTTACTGGGCCCTCTTTCTACCCGACAGGACAAAAAAAAAAAAAGAAAAATGTACCATATCTGTGATATTTCAGGTAAAAGTTTTCAAAAAAATGTAGTTCACATTGAAGTATAAATTAAACTCAAATAATTGGAACATTATATAAAATAGATTACAGTAATCCAACAATATACGATCATTATATTGATGAAAAAGCTAAACAAGGGTTCTAGATTGAATATGCTTAAAAAGAGTTGATAAGTAAATTTAATGTGTTATGTTATATTGGATCCTTTTGTATTAAGGAACAAATGGTGAACTTTCAATGGGTCCATGGGTCACCATTAGAATTGTACCAAAGTGGAGTGGAGCCTGTGGCTCAGTGAGTAGGGCGCCAGCCCAATATACTGAGGGTGGAGGGTTCAAACCTGGCCCTGGCCAAACTACAACAAAAATAATAGCCAGGCATTGGGGCAGGTGCCTGTAGTCCCATCTACTCTGGAGGCTGAGACAAGAGAATCGCCTAAGCCCAGGAGTTGGAGGTTGCTGTGAGCTGTGTGACGCTACAGCACTCTACAGAGGGTGACAAAGTGAGACTCAAAACAAAACAACAACAACAAAAAGATTTGTATCAATGTTAACTTACTAACTGCAATATTTGCAAACCTATTATATAGAATATGCCCTTGCTCATAAATTATAAATACTAAGTGATCCAGACTTATGGATCATAATGTCTTCACATTACTTTCAGCAAGAAAATATAGATATTTTAGAAAATATAAATATATATAGATATCTATAGATACAGCTATAGATAAAGACACATAGACAAAGATATAGACAGATACAACCTTGAATTCTCGTCTTTGCCTTTTCTTCCCCACTCTGAATCTGGGGTAATATTGATATTTTGTTGGTATATTCCAAGCCCACATGCTTTAGTGGCCAGTTCCACAGGTTGGAAAAGTGCACAATCATCTCTTTTTAGTAATTTGTGAAAAGAGAGTTTTCTCAACTGGCTCAGATACCACTTACAAAGCTAATACATAGTCCTTTGATAAAAATGAGTGTTTGTAAATATTTGCTCATGTCTATTTTTCTTCACTCATCTTCTATTTACTGTTTTTTTTTTATAAACTCAAAGATTGTTCAGTCTCCTACAGGAAACAGGTGAAAATAGTTCACATGTAGATGTTATCAGTCCACGAGACTTCAGCTGTGTTATTTATTTACAAAAAATCATATATACCTGCAAATTCTCTATCACTAAATTAAAAATATTGCAGGCTTTATTAACATGTTGGAAAAATAGGTCAATAAATAAACACTGATTATGTGTGTAAAAAATGATTTATGTGTAATTATCAGGAAAAATATATTATTGGATTATTTAAAAAACAATATAATAGTTTATAACTTAGTCATTGAGGGCAAAGTATTTATTCACTTTATCAAACAGATAAAGTGAAATAATCAAAATTATTTCTTGCATTTAAAATTATAGAAAAAAGCGACATCTACCACAAATTACCAACTTATAGGGTGGAATGCAGTAAAATAAAAAAAAAAATTATATACAAAATAAGTCATGTAGAAGTTCTCTATGAGGATGACTTATTTTTATGTGATAGAAATATATGAAACAATCACTCAATAATCTAAAGCTGCTATGAACATGTTTATAGGGCCATAGAATTTTACAGTTGAAAATAAGTTTATAGTGAAACCCTAAACTTATCAGATTAAGAAACAAATCCACAAAGGTTAAATAACAAGTAAAATTTAAGGACATGTAGTTTATTAATATCATAATTAATACTAAAGCTCAGATATGTTTATTACTAGTTCAACTGCATAAGATCACTCAGATACAAATAAAATTTGATGAAAGAGTACTCCCATTTTATATGAAGTTTGTACAGCCAAGTAAATGTTTTCTTCTTAGATTCTTGCTGGATAATGTTTATAATAAGATAATTTAGAAAAATATAATATTGTTCACTTTCAAAAATGTGTCAGAACTATGGTAGAAAGAGAATTAAAGGGATGTTATTTATGTGTAATGATGAAAGCTCTAGAAGTTATAGAAGAAACCAAGACTGGGAATGGTTCTATGTTTGCTTAGCTCAGAGAGAAATCCACATCCCAAAAATATTCTGCGGTGGCTGAGATGTGTAACAAACATTTTGGTTGACTCCCTGACATCTATCGGATCTCACTGGTTTGTATAAAACAATTGTAATGATTGGGAATTGTGCACTTCAGAAAAATTTACCCAAAATGAAACAGGCAAAATCTGAACAGAGTTTCTGAGAATTGAGCATTTTTATCTCTTACAGGAAATCTATAAAAAATCCAGCTGTCAGTTTTGCTGAATAAGAATGAATTAGCCTCTTGCCCCAGGTCCTGACAGTAACCATCTTGTAAGCAAATAAGAAGCCAGCTTTAGGATAGTGTCAACACACACTGGCTGTGCCAGCACTGAGAGAGGAAGTAGCAGGATTTTTGATGCTATTTTTAAAGATATTTAATTGTGTACCTAAAAAAAAAACCAAAAAATGAAACACAAAACACCCTAAACCACTAAAACAACAAAAATCATGCCTTTTAAGAAAATCTAGGATATAGACTCACTTAAAAGATAAGAGTAATTACAGGAAATATCTTTAAAAGTATTTACTAAAAATCAACATTAAATTTAAAAAGATACGTTCTTATGTTTATTTATAATGTATCACAGATCTGCATTTGTTACTGTTAATAACATAAATGCCAAAATATTCCCTTTAGGAAATGTTGATAGAATTTCTGAGATGAAATAAATTAATATTAAAATTCTTAACATATTGGATGAATAAACAGATTCATCTATTAAAACTATTTCTGGCATCCATATATAGAGTGAGTCTGCCTTATCAGTCATACATACAGATTTATTAGTAGTTTTAGTTACAGTTTGAAAGTACTTTGAAAATCTAAAATAAGCCTCTGCATGTATAGATGAGGGAAATGAGTATAAGAAAATTATTAAAATGCAAGTACAAGTAGGTGTTTAAGGATTAAAGTTAAATCTTCTGGCCAGTTTAGTTTAATACTCTAAAAAGTGTTGCCCCTTTCATCAAACGCAATGACAGTATTTTCACATGGCCATGCACCTGTGACTTATGTTATGGATAGGAAAGCTCACAGAAGAAATGTCTCATTATTTTACAAAGAAGGAAAATTTTTTAAACACCACCTAAGAAGGAATCAAAGAAAATTCAAAACATCTCAATAGAAATGAAAAGAAAAACAACAACAAACTGCAGTTTTCTAGGCTCAAAAGTTCTGGGATAATTTCAAATGTAATACATCCAAAATTGGAGAAATTGACAAAATGTAAAAAGAAGCTTAAAAAGTGAATAGTTTGAGTGGCACCTGTGGCTCAAAGGAGTAGGGCGCAGGCCCCATATACCTAAGGGTTCAAAACCAGCCCCAGCCAAAAACTGCAAAAAAACAAAACAAACAAAAAAAAAAAGGTGAAGAGCTTATGCTTGACATAGAGGAAAGAATACATAATATGCAGTTTCTTCTTACTGTTATTATTACTGATGAATTCAGAAAATGTTAGCAAATAATGGAACCCCATGTGGCATCGACAAAAATATTAGAAGCTTTAAATGCTTCGGGTGTCTATTGATGGGAAAAAGAGAATAATAACTCCAGAGCTATGTGCCTCTCTGCAGTTCCAGAAACTGGATGATCCAGTCCCAGTTAGCAAAACAACCACAATGTATCCTGATATTTTGTTTAATAACTATAATTTGAGAAAGGGATGAAATATTTTTTCGAATGACCATCTATCCTTTAAGCCAATGTAAATTATACATTTATTGATCATTGTGTAACTATCCTTCAGATGAATAATAATAGGGATCTGTAGCATAATTAAGAAAACATAAAGTTGCCTCAGTAATTTTAAACACCAACTAAGAAGATATACAGTGAAGGCTTCATTTTCCATTCTTAATAAGCAAAATTTCTTTCTTATTTTGTAGGATAAAATAAAATTCATTCCACAGAAAAAAACTTTAATCATTTAGATTCCAATTAGTAAGAATTTAGAAATACAGATGTTAAGATTCAAGGCAGTATGACCCTCAAATCTAATGAGTTATTATCATTAATATAATTATGTCCATTGTACTAACAGAATTTAATATTGTGACATTGATGTAAGCAAAATTTCTTCTCGTGATGGTATTTATGCTCTGAGGTGTCAAAAATTTTTATGAAGTTTTTTAAAGCATTCACAATATCTCTATAAATGTGTCACTCTGTAGATGTGTTTTTAAAAAGTTTTGAAATCATTTTATTAGAATTAATCATGTTCTAACTGGAATGTTTAGATAAAATGACAATTGATAACAAAATAAAATTTCAAGACAAGGTTACAAACACAGGAATATAATGAAACAATACGAACAAACATACTACACATACTCTCATCTGTGTGTATAGACAAAATATGAAATTATCTGTTATTTTACTAAAAAATAATTTTGCAGTTGATTTCAATTGGTTTAAAATAAGAAGGAAACTTCCTTTCAAATTACATGTAATTCATATAATGTCCCAATTACTAAAAATAACATGAAATTATAAAATAGGAAGAAAGTAAGCATAAACCATACAGGATAGGTGGGTGGGTGGGTGGATGATTGAATGAATACATGCAAAAGTAAAAAGGAAATAGTACCAGAATGTATGTTTAATTTTTCCCCAGTTAGATAGTCCTATTACATATTATCTATTTTAGTCAAGTAGCACTGACTATTGTGGAGTAGAAATGGAAATTTATTTTCCTCCCATATCTGTATCCAATTATTTTAATGATATTTATTTAAATGTCCCATATTTCCATTTGACACACCTTAATTGCTTTCTTTTTTATGTCTCTTCTAATTTCTTCTTTTATTGTTATGTTCTATGCTTTCTTACTCCTGCATCAATACAAAACACAAATTAATGTATTGCTTGGTACCTGGGAAGGTCGGGCTCTTCATCGCTGAAAAGTTTCAATTTTTTTCTAGCTGAGCACACACACACTATACTCATATTTCTTATAATTAAAAATAATTTTTTCCTGAGACATAAATTTTTCCAAAATTAGTTCATAATCACTTTTTTTATTAACCAGAAGAAAAGAGAATTTTTATAATCATAATACATAGAGGGTTCAACAGATTTGGGGCTGAGTCAAGGAAGACCCTAGCTATGACCATGCCAGTCAGTAATACATAATAGGCTTTTTTGAGTGACACTTGGTAGAGTTTCACGAAAGAAAAGAAAGTATCTCACTTCATGAGACTCTCCAAAGGATTAGGCAAGAGGACATTATTCAGAAACCAGAGAAGGTCAAAATAACTCCCAGGTCAGAGGGGAATCAGAGAGAAAACTCAAACGTTTAGGTGATGTTACTGTGCAGCATGGTGCATTGAGAAGCTCTAGGACAGAGATTGCCAAAAAGGAGTGGTGATCACAGACTTTATAATCACAGGGGTCAAGCTTATGGTCAGTAGATGTTAGATGTGGTTTGAGGGGGTAGGTATAAAAATGCAGAAAGGGCCAAACAAGTTAAAAATATGCTTCTTAGGTCTATTTTTCAAAACAACAAAACATGTAAAAATTTGCAGTTCATGCAAGGAGGCATTTAAACTAACCAGTCTCAGCTTGTAGTGAAGATAAATTACTTAGAGGCCAATGCACTAGAGTCATCTTTAGCTCATTTATATAAAATAACTCTATTCATTGAGAAAAATGGAATTTATCGAGTCTTGTATCCTCCAACAAACTTTTACAGAGTTTTTAACCTAGCTGTTGCAATGTAAGAAAAAAAAATATTTTTCCTGTTTGTGTTTACATTTCTGCATTAATTCATCAATCCATCGTATTGTGAGGTGCTTCTCAATTCAACTGCTGTACATAGCTTCATCTCTAAATATTTCAGCATGCACATATTCAACTGGAGTTAGGTGTTTGTAAACATGCTATTTTTTCCCTTGAAAAATAGGTTACCAAAAATAAAAGGCAAAAATCTTAAAGATACTTTTTTTTTCCAGTTTTAATTAACTGAAACAAGTGGAACATGACACAAACAAATGGAAAAACATATCATGTTCATGGATTGGTAAAATCAATCAACAATGCTAAAATGTCTATACTTCCAAGGGACTTACAGATTCAATGCAATTTGATCAAAATAGCAATAAAATGTAGAAAATAATTCTACACTTTATTTGGAACTGAAAAGGAGTCCAAATAGCCAAAGCAATCTAAAGCAAAATGAACAAATCTGGCGGCATTGCATTACCAGACTTCATAGTATACTATAAGCCTATAGTAACCCAAACACCATGGCCTGGGCACAAAATAGAGACACAGAACTACCGAGCAGAACTCAGCTATAAAACTATCCTAGCACTCTGGCTGGCCAAGGCAGGTGGATTGCCTGAGCTCAGAAATTCAAGACCAGCCTGAGCCATAGGAAGATGTTGTCTATAAAAAAAGAAAGAAAGAAAGAAAGAAAAAGTCAGGTGTTGTGGTGGGCATCTGTAGTCCCAGCTACTTGGGAGGCTGAAGCAAGAGGATGGCTTAACCCCAAGAGTTTGATTTTATGGTGAGCTCTGATGCCACAGCAGTCTACTGAGGGCCACAAAGTGAGACTCTGTCTCAAAATCAAAACAAACAAAGCAAAAACAAAAACAAATAATATCCATATGCAGCCAACTGACCTCTGGCAAAACAGACAATGATATACATTGGAGAAGAGATGCCCTATTCCATAAATGGTGCTGGGAAAATTGGATAACTAGATGCAAAAGAATAAAACCAGATACATATCTCTCACTACTCACAAAAGTTAATGAAAGATAGATAATAGATTTAAATACAAGATACAACACCATAGCAATTCTAGACAAAATGTAGAAAAAGAAACTTTTCTAGATATTAGTCCAGGCAAAGAATTTATGACTAAGACTCCCATGTTGCCAGGAAACCAGCCCTGACATGCTGAATCTACTTCCTAGTGGCCTGGTGGTGTGAGAAACTAAGGGAAAATTATTAAAGTTATATAAAATGAATAGACAATGACAAAGTGATAGTTTTAAGAGCAGTGGGGATTCGGGAGGCAGCACACCCTTCTTTGTGAGATTTCCTGTCTGCCACCCTGAGTATCAGGCCAGCTCTGTACTTACTTTGTACATCAGCGTTACAATCATAAATCTCAGGAAGATGATGCAAACAGTCCCACCATGGATCTTGTAGCACTTGCTTTTCTACAAACTAGACTAATTCTACAACTAATTACACTAATTGTATGGATTTACTTGCTAATTTTTACTGCTTTAAAAGGTATTTATGGTCTTAATACAGAGTCTTGACAAGATAGACAATTAGAAGCTGACTCAAGAAACAAACCCTAGCGGACCCACAATCACACATCACAGACAGCCTTGTGTCCAAACAGATAGACTCCTCTGGCCAAACTAAGGTGACAGAAGAAAAGAGATAGTTTATCTCCTTATCTGGTTTGGAGCAAATCTTCCTGTATTGAACAAAGTTTAAAGATCCCACATTCTTTACTTTCAAAAAGCACTCTCCTGGAGCACACAGCCTTGTCCTAGCAGAGACCTGCCTCAGGGCCTGCAGCCGTGCAGCAGCTGTGTGTGTGTGTGTGGGGGGGGTTATAGTCAACAGGTCAGACTTTAGAATATCAAAGTGACAAAGTCTTGCACTTTGCACTCAAAGCCAGGGAAGTGTATCCAAAACAATCCTCTATTACTGTCTTCCTTTGTCCATACTCTCCTAATAATATTTCTAATCTGCTTACAATTAATAATTGAATATTGGTTTCAAATTTATTACTAGGAGTGCAAGAACGTCTGGATATGACTCTTAAGTATTTCCACATACAGTCTTTACAATGTCATTTAAACAATAATAACAAGTGGCGCCCACAGCACAGTGGGTAAAGTGCCGGCCACATACACCCAGACTGGCAGATTCAAATCCAGCGTGGGCTTGCTAAAACAACAATGACAACTGCAACAATAGTAATAAAAATTAGACAGGCATTGTGGTGGGCACTTGTCGTCCCAGGTACTTGGGAGGCTGAGGCAAGAGAATCACTAAAGCCCAAGGTTGCTGTGAGCTGTGATGCAACGACAGTCTACCCAGGGTGACAGCTTGAGATTCTGTCTCAAGTAATAACTTCAGAAAATCATCAAGAAAAAACCAGTCCATTAAAAAGTGGACAAAATGTCTGAACAGAAGCTTTTCAAAAGAAGATAGAAAAATGGACAACAAACATACAAAGGAATGCTCAGTGGCACTAATCTTCAGGGAAACCACATTAAAATCACCATGAGAGCAGGTGGCACTTGTGGTTCAGTGGGTAGGGCACCTGCCCCATATACTGAGGGCAGGGGGGTGGGTGCAAACCCAGCTCTGGCCAAATTGCAACAACAACAACAAAAGGCTGGGCATTGTGGCGAGTGCTGGTAGTCCCAGCTACTCGGGAGGCTGAGGCAAGAGAATCGCCTAAGCCCAAGAGCTGGAGGCTGCCATGAAATGTGATGCCATGGCACTCTACCAAGGGTGACAAAGTGGCTTGTCTCTAAAAAAATAAAATAAAATAAAATCACCATGAGATAGCACCTTACGCCTGTCAGAGTGGCTTTTGTTCAAAAGCTCCAAAACATGGCATAAGAAAGCAAAGACAAACAAACTATTGAAATAGACTATATTAAAATTAATTCCTTGAGAATTTTTTTAACATAAATGACCATGGTTTCAAATACAAAATATACAAAGAACTCCTGCTAATGTAATAAACTACAGAAAGTTAAAACCAATAATAAAAAAAAAACCTAGAACCAATGCCTTATATAAATGGAGAGTTTACAAAAGGCCATCCTCATTGGTAACCAAGAAAAAGCTAATGAAATACAATGTGAAGTCCTTATTCACCCACCAGAAAGGCAAAATTCCAATGAATGATAAGGGCAGATTAGGATGTGAAAGCAATAATAACCATATTGTTCATTCATTATGTGAAATTCACAATAACAATACTGTACATTCTCTGGTATTTTATACCCAACCTAGCAATTTCATTTTCAGGCAAACACTCAAGGCAACTGATGCATTTAAGAAAGAACAAAACAACATTTCTATAACATTGTTTCTAGTATGCTTAAACCAGAAACAATGCAAATGTCCTTCAGTAGGATGGATATGTGTGAGAGAAAGTGAGCTAGGAAGAGATATAATACCATGTATCAATGAAGATGTTACTCAAGGATAAAAATATACATTTTTGTGTTGTGTGCCACATTTCACTATAAAAATTAGATGTCAGGCTATTTCATACAAAAAATATCCCCAAATAATAGCTGCTGGTGTGGATGTAGAGATGCATTGTTGATGGGACCAAGAATCGGTGGAACCATCCATGAATTTGTACAACATCTACGACAAAAAGCATGGAGATTCCTCAAAGAAATAAAAGTAGACCTACCTCGTGATCCAGCAATCTTTCTGCTGAGTATTTACCCAAAGGGAAAAGAAGTTGTTTTATCAAAAAGACACCTGCATGTGAAGGTTTATTATAACACAATTCACAATTTGAAAGAAGTGGAATAAACCCACGTGTCCATCAATTCAGCAGTGAATGAAGAAAATGTGGTATATGTATACCATGGAAGACTACCACTTAGTCTTTGAAAGGATGACTTAATACTTTTGCAAAGATTTGGAGGAACTGGAAACCATATCCTAAGTTAAGTTTGTAAATAATGGCAAAGCAGACATGAACTCACTATTAGACTGGAAGTAACCAGTTATCACACTGTAAACAGAGGGAAGTAACACTAGGTAGACACCAAGCAGGGGAGTGGAGGAAGTATGAGTGAAAATCTATTTAATTCTTACAATGAACACTGTCTGGGTCATGGACATACTTATAGCCCTAATCCAGGCATTACAATAATGACCCATGTAGTGTATGGCACACTTTTTGGGTGTGGGACACAGCTGCAAGTTCTCTACCTAACAAACTCAAATATTGTGACCTGGTTATTTATACCCTCACATTAACCTTAAATAAAATAGCAAGAAAATGACCCATGTAACCAAAAACATTTGTAACCTACTAATATTTTGAAATTAAAAAGATAAAAACCACACGGTACATTCCCTTGTATCTTAATATTTTAAACCACATATATGTACTTATGAAAGATTTATGTAATTTAAAACTTACATCAGCAAAATCAAAATTGCAAAAACACCAACGGAATGTAAAATTCACATTAAGTGTTTTGGAAGTTATTTAGTTATTTCAACATTCCAGAGTCGGAAGGGATGAAAATATCCTGAGATGTAATGTGGGATGGCAAAAGAAAATTAATATTAAAGAGCCAATAAAATAAAACCAGAAGGAATAGTTATAAATTGGGGGCATTTGGAAAAGAGATCAGTGCAGGGTACAATGGCTCACGTCTATACTTTAGCAATCGGGGAGGCTGAGGTGGGTGGACTGCTTGAGCTAATGAGTTCCAGACCAACCTGAGCAAGAGTGAGACCCCATCTCTATTAAAATAGAAAAACCAACAAAGAAGCTGAGTGGGTGTTCTGGTGAGAACCTGTGGTCACAGATACTCAGGAGGCAGAAGCAAGAGGATCTTTTGAGCCCAAGAAACTGAGGTCGTTAGCGATGATGATACAATGGCATTCTATCCAGGGTGACAGAATGAGACATTGTCTCAAAAAAAAAAAAAAAAAAAGGAAGTGACAGATAAACTAAAGTTTTAGTCATGATTTGTGCACACACCGAAGCTAGATTTATGCCATGAAAGCTTAAATTGAAAATAGACTGATTGGAGCACCCATGGTAGTAAAATGCACTGCTTTGTGTTGGCTCAGTAAGGTGATATGCTAACGTAACTATCATACATAAAATGTATCTGTAGGTTAAAAGTCTGCCCATAATATTGGATGAATGATAATTGCACAGAGGTGACTTCTGAAGCCCTTTAAACATTTAAGCTCTCCAAAAAGGAGAGAAAAGAAAAAAAAAAACATATCTATGCATTCACTTCTCTTTCAAAAAAAGAAAATTAACTACATCTCAACATACAGGTAAGCTTCTATTTATCTGAAAAAACATATGCACATTACGTGTGTCATTATGGATAGGGGATTATACAAACCTGTCTCGACTATGTGGATGCTTATGAGTCAAGTTAGGTAATATTACTGAACTTTACATTGTTTATCTCTTAAGTAATTTGACTAAAATATGTCTTATAAAATGTTCTTATTTTTCTGTTTTGCAGTAGAGACTGTATCTAGGGATGGGATGGGAAAGAGGACAATCATCACAGTATGGGGGCAAAAAGAGCTTCAGGTATAATCAGAAACCTTCCCAAGATATGTAGCTATCCAAGAGACTGTTTTGAAACCAAGAGGAACCTTGCTTGCCTATACTTGTTTAGCTAATCAAAGTACAAAACACAAACGTAACTCCCTACGTTGGCTTTAATTATCTCTATCTCACCAGCAGCCAGTAAAGGAAACATCGCTCCTTTCCTGATGGAGTACTATCCACTCCCAAGCTATACATATCTTAAATTGTACAGAGTGAATCCGTCACTTTATCTTTAATTGTAGTAGTACATGTATATTCATATGTCTATTGCCAATGAAATATTTTAGCAGTGCCAAGTACTTTCTGAAAGCGCCATGCAGACATATGGTACAGTATGTTCATACCTGTTGCAGACCATCTGCTGTCTAGGCTCAATTGCACATTTATTTTACTTTTAATTCACAAAGAAAATGGAAAATAGAACTGGCCCATGTACCATAATTTGACTGAGTTTAAGCAGGTGCAAATTCAATAAGAAAACATATTTGCAACTATAAAAACTTCACTCTGTCCTCATGTGGGTATATATTCTCTCCAAACCAATACAAACGCTTCAGCCCTTTATACTTAAATCTCTGGCACTGTATACTGGAATCAGGTGAGATGAAACCAATTTAGAAACTACATATCGTTTTGCTGAAGGAGTAAATCATGTGTATAATAATATTCACCATGCAATTTGATTTGTGCATCACAAATTTTATATTTCTGGGAAAAGTAAAAGATATGAAGACTTTATTCCTTTTAAAAATTTGCTTTCAATATTTTGAAAATATTGAATATACAACTAATGAAAATATAATATAAGATTTCCATAAGCAGAGTTATTTTTCTTATGTAAAATGATTATGTATCTGAAACGAAGCCATATATTTACAACCAAGAAAAGAAAATGAGAGATTAAAGCATATAGGTGTTGTATATACTTGGTTGTCACTCTAATTTCTGTGAGATAAAAAATTTTAATGACAATTCTTTGCATAACTAATAAGATATTCTAATTATATAATCACAGGAACTTTCTGATAAGTAACATTTTTGACTTAATATTAAGATACTATAATCTTTTTAATAGATTTACCATAATTCCAAGACTATTGTTGCCACAAATTGATTAAATATTTGACTTGGAAATTTGAACCTAAAATGTTTTCTGTTGGTTTCATTCAATAGAAATTTCTCAAGGTTTTTTCATAGAATAAAGTGTAAATACCCAAAAAATCAACAGGAGAGACTTACTCTTTCCAAATAGTTCCTATGCCATTCAGTCAATATACATAAATGTCTTATCTTGGAAAGTCACTATGATCAATGCAACTTGATAGATAATGATAAGGATTATTTTTGCATTTTTCTTTTCACTTAAGGTTCAATGGAAGGTGCCTATATATTAATAGATACTCATAGGTAAATAAATGTATAAAGAAATACAAATAAGTTATCATAATAAAAGTGTAGATATATTATGGAAACCCAGTGGAATACTTTTTTAAAAAATTTCTGTGGCTGGACAGTAGTACTCTGATGGACAATAATAAAAATAAATAAAAATCTAAAGAGCTTACCTAAGTAAACTAATTCTAAAAGTGAGTCTTGAATCAGTGTATGGGTTTGACATGCTGAAATGAGAAATAACATGAATGGGATAAAGACTCTGCAGATAGAAACACTGAGAGACATTTTTTCACATGATCCACTTAAAAAAATTCCTATTGCTTTCTTAACATTAGTACTTCTGAAATATAATAAATAAATAAATAAGTAAATAAATAAAGACACTTAATCAGTATGGGGAACAGGTTTCATTTCATGGTAACTTTTTTTCTTTTGAGACAGAGCTTCAAACTATCCCTCTGGATAGAGAGCTGTGGCTTCAGTGTTCACAGCAACCTCCAACTCCTGGGCTCAAGTGATTCTCCTGCCTCCACCTCCCAAGTAGCTGAGATTACAGACACCCGCCACAACGCTCAGCTATTTTTTGGTTGCAGCTGTCATCATTGTTTGGCGGGCCCAGGCTGGATTTGAACCTGCCAGCTCAGGTGTATGTGGCTGGTGCCTTAGCCACTTGAGTCACAGGGGCTGAGCCTTCATGGCAACTTCTATAGATTGATAATTTTAACCAGAAGCAAAATCTTGAGAATCATTTTTAATATTTTACATTCAATGTAACACAGTGATTGATTACTATTGTCTTCTCCAGCCATTTACTGTACATTTTTCAAATCTATCTTTAATTTATAACTCCATCATTTCCTCACAATAACAGACATATATTTGTAGTTAATAAGCTAAAAGTCTCTAACTTATTTGTATTTAATTTCAATCAAAATATGCTCAAAGGCAATCACAGAACAGATTAAATAAATTCATTAAACATTTTGACTTTTAAAGAGACTTAATATGTCAGTAGATTTTTCCTCCTTTCCATAACATGGACAGAATAACAGAATTTACCTTAATTCTAGGTATAAGGATATAAAGGTAAGGCTGGGATGTTTTCCATGACAATGTGAATTGCAGCTAGAAAGATCAGTAGATTGATCATTTGCTATGAAATCTCTATCATCTCTCACCCCAAACAAGAAAAATATGTTTCTTTTTTTGCCATTTTCTTTCTACATAATAGTTATCTTATATAATGTATGTTTGTCACCACCATACAATGTGGTGAATAGTAACATATCTAAAAGAGCAAAACATTACTCAGGTCATTTATTTTCCTAATCCAACCTCACAGCATCAACTCTACAATCATGATCTGAATCCACATAATAGAGATAAACTTATCAGCATAACTGTATCTAAATTTCAAGCTTAGAAAAACAACAAAAAATTAAATTTAGAATAATTTTAGCCTGGGCACAGTGGTTCACAGCTGTAATCCTAGCATTCTGGGAGACCACGGAGAGAGGATTACTTGAAATCAGAAGTTTGACATAAGCCTGAGCAAGAGTGATATCTAGTCTCTACAAAAAAATTAAAAGAAATTAGCTGGGTATGGTACATGCCTATAGTCACAGCTACTCTGGAAGCTGAAGTAGGAGAATCATTCAAACCCATTGAGTTTGCAATGAACTATAATGACGCCACTGCACTCTAGCCAAGATGACAGAGCAAGAATCTGTCTCAAAAACAAACAAATTAATAGTTTTGTTTGTTTGTTTGTTTGTTTGAGACAGAGTCTTACTTTGTCACCCTGAGTAGAGTGCTGGGCGTCACAGCTCACAGCAACCTCTCACTCTTCGGCCTAAGTGATTCTCTTAACTCAGCCTTCCAAGTAGCTTGGACTACAGGCTCCCACCACAATGCCTGCCTATTTTTTTGTTGTATTTGTCACTGTTTTTTGACAGGCCCAGGCTTGGTTTGAACCCCTAGCACCAGTGTACGTGGCTGGTGCCCTACCCACTGAGCAACAGGCATCGAGCACTCTACCTAGGGCGACATAGTGAGACTCTGTCTCAAAAATATAAAGAATAAATAGCCTCAGTGCCTGTAGTTCAGTGGGAAGTGTGCCAGCCACATCCACTGGAGTTGGCATGTTTGAATCCAGTTCAGGCCTGCCAAACAACACCTACAACTGAAAATAGCCAGGTGTTGTGATGAGTGCCTGCAGTCCCAGCTACTTGGAAGGCTGAGGCAAAAGAATCACTTAGGCCCAAGAGTTTGAGGTTGCTGTGAGCTGAGATGGCACAGCACTCTACTGAGGGCGACAAAGTGAGACTCTGTCTCTAAAATAAATAAATAAATAAATAAGAATTTTAAATTTAATTTAGAATAATCTATTGCTGTTTAATTAAAACCACATGTAATTAAATATCTACATGTTAAACTCAATATAGTTATAGATGTAATAATAAATCATATATGAAACCTACAATTATGGGTATATGAGTGTCTATATATGTATGTGCATGAATGTGTATACATATACATAGGCATATAACTTTAAATCTCATAAATTAGGTATGGCAAAGTTTGGTCAGCATAATATTTAGCTACTTATAACTTACAAAATATCTTTGTGAATATTTAGCTTGAAATTGAATTTTTGTAATTTAGTAAATTCAATATATCTAATACATTCTTGCTGACATTAATGGAATTAGAACTTCATGTCTTCTAATTTTTATGACAATGCCATGCTGTTCTGATTACTGTGAACTTGTAATATAGTCTGAAACCCCACAGGTGATTCTTCAAGCTTTGTTTTTTATCACTAAAAAACTGGACATACACTTTTCTCCACTCACAAAAATTGATTCAAGATGGATAAAAGACCTAAATTTGAGGCATGAAACAATAAAAATCCTCAAAGAAAGCATAGGTAAAACACTTGAAGATATGGGCCTGGGGAAAGACTTTATGAAAAACTCTAGTGGCAATTGCAACAACAACAAAAATAAACTAATGGACTTACCGAAGCTTCTGTACAGCTAAGGAGACAACCATCAAATCCAATAGACAACCTACACAATGGAAAAGGATATTTTCATATTTTGAATCAGACAAAAGCTTGATAACTAGGATCTACAAAAAACTCAAGTTAGTCCACATGATAAAAGCCAACAATCCCATATATCACTGGGCAAGAGAGATGCATAGAATCTTTTCTAAAGAAGACAGACAAATGGATAACAAACAGATGAGAAAATGTTCATTATCCCTAATAATTAGAGAAATGCAAATCCAATAAAAAGCACCCTGAGACATCATCTAACCCCAGTGAGAATGGCCCACATCACAAAATCTCAGAACTGCAGATGTGGGCATGGATGTGAAGAGAAGGGAACACTTTTACACTGCTGGAGGGACTGCAAACTAATACAACCATTCTGGAAGGAAGTGTGGCAAACCCTCATAGAATTCAAGCTAGACCTCCTATTTGATCCTGCAATCCCATTACTAGGCATCTACCTGGAAGAAAAAAAAAAA
>NW_003852431.1:2957275-2957996 GCF_000181295.1 Otolemur garnettii
TATGATGTTGGTATTTTAATGGAGATTGCATTGAATCTGTAGATTGTTTGGGGTAATATAGACATTTTAACAATGTTGATTCTTCCCAGCCTAGAGCATGGTGTGTTCTTCCATTTTTCAGTGTCTTCTAAAAAAACCAGTTTTTTTCCTAGGGTTTAATAAATCTCATTGTAGTACACCCACCACTGCTTCAATGTACCCTCAGAGTGATCTCCCCAGGTAATTTCCTCCACCACCAGACAGAGGTAACTGGAGTTCTTATCCCCCGTCTCATCACAAGTGGCAAGTAAGGAGCCGTTTCTAATTCACTACCATGCTCCCCTCTACACTCCAGAATCCTTTTTGAACAGGGTGTATTTTCACCACTGGGTGTTTTTGTCTGTAATCAGTTGGTTGCACATATTTGAGTTTATTACTGGATTCTCTTTTCTATTCCATTGATCTCTCATGCTTTTTATTTTTTTAATTGCTATGGCCTTATAGTATAATTTGAAGTTAAATAATGTGATAGCTCCAGCTTTGTTCTTTTCATTTAGGAGGCCTACGGCTAGTCAGGTTCTTTACTGATTTGATAAGAATGTTTAATTTTTTTTTAAATTCTGTAACAAATGATGTTGACATTTTCATAGGAATTGCTTTGAATCTATGCATGGCTTTGGGCAGTATAATCATTTTAACAATATGAGCCTTCCAATCCATTAGCACAGGGTTTTTTCCATTT
>NW_003852431.1:2958931-2960482 GCF_000181295.1 Otolemur garnettii
CCACAGATCTTTCACTCCTGGGTTAAAAATTGTCCTATGCATTTCTTTCTTTTTTGGGGGGGTGGGGGGCAGCAGTTGTAATTATGTTTGTATTCTTGATTTCATTCTCAGTTTGGGTTGCTACTGATGCATAGAAGTGGTTTTTGTATTTCAATTTTATAGCCTGAGATGTTACTGAATTCACATATGAAATCTAGGCATCTTTGGAGGAGTCATTCAAGTTTTCTAAGTAAGAGCTCATATCATCAGCAAAGAGAGACAAATTGACCTCCTATTTGGAAGGGCTTTATTTCTTTCTCTTGCTTGTTTGCTCTGGCTAGGAATTCCATCATTATGGAAATAGAACTGGTGTCAATGGGCCCCCTTGTCATGTTCCAGTTCTTAGGAGGAATGAGCTCCTCCTAATTTCTCCATTTGGTGTGATGTTGACCATAGGTTTGACATACATGGCTTTTAGTATTTTGAAGTATTTCCTTGTGTGTCTAGTTTAAGGGTTTTTGTTATAAAGGGGTGCTAGAAATTATCGAATTTTTTTATATTTGTTGAGATAATCATGTGATTCATGTTTTTAATTCTGTTTATGTGGAGAAGCACAGTTATTGATTGGAAAAGGGTTAAACCTCCTTTTCATCATTTGGACAAAACCATCTTTATCATGATAAATTATCATTTTGATGTGTTTTTATTCAGTTTACTGATATTTTATTGAGAATTTTCCATATATGTTTATGATGTAGCTATAGTGGTTTCATGGAAGGAGTTAGGGAGAATTTCTTCCTTCTTGATCTTTTACAACAGTTTCAGTAGTATTATTGCCAAGTCGTCTTGATTGGTCGGGTAGAATTTGGCTGTGAATCCTCATGGTCCTGGGATTATTGTGTTGTTGTTGGGGAAATTTTATTACTGACTTGATCTCACAGCCCATTATTGTACTATGCAAGATTTATCATTCTTTTTGACAGAAAAAAAAAAGAATAAATATACAACTTACTGATGGGAAAAATGTTCACAAACTATGCATCTGAAAAAGTGTCAATATCCTGAATCTTGAAGGAACACAATTCCATACAATACAAATATGATGGGAGAAGTTCATAGCCTTCAATGATTACATCAAAAAGTCAAGAAGATATTAATTCTCTAATAACACATCTCAAAGAGATACATTAAAAAAAGAACATAAAAAAGAATAGAACCCAAAGCTAGCAGAAGAGAAGAAACATCATATCACAGCAAAACTAACCAAAATGTACCCACTCCTCTTCTGTTCAGAATACTAAGGATGAGTGAAACAAAAAATTGGTTATTTAAAAGGTAAAAATGGTAGATTATTAGCTATATTAAGCAGAAATAGAAAAAAGCACTCAAATTAATTCAATCCAAAGTGATAAAGAAGATATTACAACTGATACAAAGAAATACAAAATACTATCGTTGAATACTGTGAGAACCTTTATACACACAAATACAAATATCTAGAATAAATGGACAATTTTTTTCTAAACACACAACCTCTAAGATTGACTTGGGAAAAATTAGAAATCCTGACCA
>NW_003852431.1:2963723-2972221 GCF_000181295.1 Otolemur garnettii
AAAAAAAAAAAAAAAAAAAAATGCATGTTAAGTATGTTAAATAATTCAGTTAAAGAGGGAAGACAAGAATGCAGGAATAATTAGAAATAAGCATAAAGGAGAGTGTCTGAAATAAAGTAAATAAAGAAATCTGGCATTTTTATTTCTAGATATATCAGCTATGATATCATCACAGATTAAACACTCCAGTTAAAACACATTGTTTGGTTTAAAAAATATGTTTTGTATATTATTGGAAGCAGAAATTATTTATAATGCAATAGTTTAAATCAGGAATGTACAAAAGCATACTATACAAATATTAGCCAAAAACAGATGGCATAAATGGATTAATGTCAGATAAGATGGAAAAATACTATGTAAAAATAGCAATAATGAAACATAAGATGATGTAAATACAACTAACCATTCAGTTAGTTATGGTTAGACAATCATAAATGAAAAAGTAATAAAGTCATATGTTAAACTAGCTAAACAATGAAAGAACAGAAGCATAAACCAAATTATTGTAGAACAGAATTTGGAAATAGAAAAACACAAATTAACAAAATTAAAATATAAGATAAAAAAACAAATTCAGCACTGGTCATTTCCAAGTCACTAATAAATCTGACAAATCCTTGGCATTTCTTAACAAGGAAAACAACAAACAGAGGACATTGCTTTGAGTCCTAAATGCATAAATATACAATAAGAGGATAAATGGACAAACATGTGTATTCCCTGAAATTTATAAAATCATTTGCCTTTATCAGAAAAATACATAAAATATGTGACAGCAAATAAATTAAGGTAATATAAAATACAATCTTAAAAGTATTTGATAAGCTAATGATCAAAATTTCACAGATGAAAATAATGAATAACCATTCTTGACCCTATGGCTTTGCTGGACCTAAATAGATGAAGAGAAATGACAAGTTAAATGGAGTTGAAGATACAGGACTATAAAATCTCATTCTTCTCAACTTCTCTTGTAGATTCAAAGCCTTTCTAATTAAAATAACATTTTCTGAGTGTTTGAGTGACATTTGATAAACTGATTCTAAATGTACATGAAAATAAACCGGCAAATTTTTAATTAACATATCTGAAAGAAAAAGGTGGGCTATATGGCCTATTTGTTACCAAAATCTATTTATTTAGACACATTTGGTATTGATGCATAAAAATATATGAAATTGTAAAACAGAATGTCTCCAAACAGATAAATACTTGTATGAAACTCGAATATGCAAAAGTAGCTTTGCAGACCATTGGGGAAAGAATAGACTTCCAGTATGACAAAAAATAAATTTGTATACCTGCATCTCTCCACAAAAAAAAATAATAATCAGATTCTTGTTACCTTAAAGACGTATATGTGATAACCCAAACAATAATGTTTGTAATATAGAAAAGATGTAGAATAATGTAGAAAAGATGTTTATAAGCTTAGAGTACAAAAAGATGTGCAGTGAACACAATAAAAGTAATAATAAATAAAAATAACTACATTAAAATTAGGAATATTACTTTATCAGGAAATATCATGAAGAAATGAAAAGGCAAAAGAGAATGTGGAAAATATTTGCAATCCATATAACTATTACTAAACTAGCAACTATGATTTAAATGAACTACCACAAATATGTAGAATGACAATCTAATAGGAAAATGAGCAGAAGCCTAATTTTTTATGAAATTGAAAATTCAAAATTGTAAATATAAGAAAATTTACTCAAACCACGTTAATAATCAGAGAAATGCAATCTAGTGTCATAGGAAGGTTTCTTTTCATACACTTCAATGTGGTAACAATTGTAAAAGACTAGCTGTACTAAGGGGGATAAGAAGAAAAGAAATTAACATTTAAGCACTGCTTATAAAAATATATACTGAAAAACATTTATATAGTGAATGTGAAGATATGCACACAGTAAAACCAAAATATTCAACTTCTCAAAGTACTCTTGTAAAACCATGGGTGTCAGGATACACGTCCAAGAATGATTATATTAGGAAACATAATAATAGAAAAAAATGGTCAATAGAACATGCAAATGAACTATGAAAAAAATCATAAAAATCAACTTCATCTCCCCCTCCCACCCCTTTCCCATATTCTAAGGCTATAATTAGGTTATGACATTCCTATAAAAGCTATGAATTAGTTTCAAAGTAGGGAATAAATTAAAAAAAAAAAAAAACCTCTAAAAAAAAGTTTATTGCAGCAAGCATACATGACTATATTTTAATGCAAATGAACTACAGTTACATAAGACTAGAAGTTAAAAGACTGATAAGTAAAAGAAAAAAGAAAAAGACTTCTGGGTGGCGCCTGTGGCTCAAAGGAGTAGGGCGCTGGCCCCACATACCAGAGGTGGCAGGTTCAAACCCAGCCCTGACCAAAAGCTGCAAAAATAAATAAATAAAGTTTGCCTAAAAAAAAAAAAAAAAAAAAACTGGCTGAGTTCAATTGTCATAACTTGGGCTAATACCTACTTACTACTCATTTCAAATGTAGGTGTTTATCTTACTGGAATACTGAGTAAAAATTGGATAATTCTTTAAAAAAATTAAAGGACAAAAAAGGAAAAAGACTTCCCTCATTTGAAATATTCAATATTACACATAAACTGTAGTGTTTCAAGGGTATGTTAGGAAAAATATGAATCCAAGTAAGAAAACGAGTATCACAGAAGTCAATACAGTGATTGTGTTTTATTAGCAGTGAAGTATGTGATTGTAAAGTAGCATCATACTCATTAAAAACTCTAAGTTCCTGGTGATAGTTTATTATTTCTTGAAGACTGCAGTACTTTAACAGGTGACCTTGTTAGGATTCTTCTTAAACAATACTTGAAGATTTTGTGTTTCTTTTTTAATGTTTGTGAACCTTTATTCAAAAGGTGTGATTTGTATTAATGTTTCCTTTTATTATCCATCTCACTCTGTACAGGTACAACTCTTCTTGAATAAAGTGATATCTTATTACTGTGATTGTTTTATCATGTACTTTATACTTTAAGAGAATATTCTGATATGAAATTTTATATAGAACCTATGTAGAGCAGTACAAGTCAAATTTTTCAGTAGGAGTTTGTGTGTGTAAAACATCCAAAGAGAGAAAGTAGCAATGTGAACTAAATTAAGTAGACATGAAGATAGTGATTTTGAAACATATGTCAGTAATATTTTGGGAACTCAGAAAAATACAGATGGTGAATACATATGCATAAAAGTGATAGTCTAAAAATTTGTGCCCATAAAGATAAAATGCTCCCAGAATTTTTAAAAAAGTTATATCAAATTTGAGCTGACAATTAAGTTTGTATTTAAGGCACAATTTGAGCAAATATTGATAGCTATTATTTTTCTGAATATGATTAATTTGTTGTTTATAATGACAATCTACTATTTAACAAAAATCCTTGGAACACATAGACTTTACACAGTTTAGAGATAAAATGATTTTTATATCTTATTTCAAATGCTAAGTACAGTGAGCATAATAGACATATAAAAAGAGATATAGTACATCATTTAAACATTGTTTCAGCATTCATAATCATGATTTATATAAACCACATTCATATACATTTAAAATTTTTCTCGTTTTATAAATGATGAAACTAATACAGATAAACTAGCTGCTCACTAAAAATGATTTGACAGCTAGGAAGTTAAATCCTAAAATAAAAACTGAAGAAACCGAAGCTAATTATCGTGCAATCAACACACAACTACGAGATAGTGCTTTCAAGTTAGACTCCAGTATTTTCTGCAAGGTAGCACATTCACAAATAGATTTTTTTTTTAGATAATAAAGAGTCACATATAATACATAGGGAATAAGTCAGTAAGTAGGGTCTATTTTATTAAGAAAAAGGAGGAGATGGAACAGGTCTAAGCAGCATACATTGGTGAAATAGGTGTTGCTTAAGACCGTTAAGCCTGAATAAATGAAGCAAAAGAGTAGAAAGGTGTGATCAACCTAAGGACGCTACTTAACACAGTAAAAACTGTGGGAGGAAGAAATGTGAAAACAGGGCAATGCCTGTGTCTCAAAGGAGTAAGGCACCTTATGCCGGAGGTGGCGGGTTCAAACCTAGCACTGGCCAAAAAAAAAAGTGAAAACAAATGATAGAAACAGAAATAAGTTTTCCAATTAAACCACTGAGTGTAGGGTAAAGAATTGCCGATAAACAAAATTCACTCCAGAATCCTTGATGCCTTCTAGACAAACCCTCTCTAACTCTTTGTATAAATATGGCCTAAGAATGAGGATAAGATTTGAAGTTTACTGCAGAATCCTAACAGATACTTTCTGTAATACAAAGACTAGTCTGCTTTCAATTAATTGTGTACATTAACAAAAGAAATAAGCCCTTTGCAAAGGAGAAAGATCATCTTCTATAAATCTGAGATAATTTGTTTCTGACCTTTATTATCACTCACATTTAGAGCAGAGGAAATTTTCAGTTCATTGAACCACTATCCTGAGGATGTGCTCACCATCTTCCCCGAAACTATTGTTTTCCAATGTATTCCTTAACCATAATGCATATTCTTCTAAGTATTATATCCCTGACAGAAATTAGTTAAGTTTTATATTATTCAAAACCTTTTTGTTTTGATTATGAGATAAAATTTACAATCCTGAACATCTCTGGGTTTTTTTCCTATTATTTATCCCTGAACACATCTACATAAGAGTTTTACCAGGCATTACATTCTCTCATTGTTTTGATCCATAAATAATTAAATATATGTAAATATAAAACATATTTATATTATAATTAAACATATTTCTATATATATTAAATATAAGTATTTAATTGAATATAATTAAACATAGTATTTACATTATAATTAAAATATAAATATGTATTTCACCACCCTTATAACAAACATATTCACCCCTGGCATATGTTTGCTATGATAAACTTCAACCTACCCAATGTGCTCTCTTATACCTGCTTAAGGAGATTTCTATTTTATTTCCTTGGCAAACTTGAAGAAACAATGTACTTTTGGGCGCCGTGGCTCAAAGGAGTAGGGCGCCGGCCCCATGTGCTGGAGGTGGTGAGTTCAAACCCAACCCCGGCCAAAAATTGCAAAAAAGAAAAAGAAACAATGCACCTTTTAGATTCATTTACTTTTAGGGCATCTGCTTTGGAAAATCAATAATGGAATACTTGCCTGTTTTACACATCACATTTTTTTTTTCATTTTAATATTTATTTCATGGTGACCAAATTAGATATTCAGTACCTATATATAGTAAGGATGAGAATAAATAATTAGCTCCAGTTTATGTGAAAGTGTTGCAAAATTAGAATAACTTTCAAGTGAATGTTAAGGAGAAAAGCAAGATACATAAATGTGTTATATGACAGACGGAAAATAAGTCAGAATTTAGTTTTGCTCCAGTCGTGTTCACCACGGAAATTCTTCAGTATTTGTGGAAACACGTTACATTAGTTACAGAGCAGGATGATAGAGCATCGGATAGCGGGTGTGGTTTATCAGTTATTGGTTGATCAACTCGAGTTTAGCAACGTTGGTGGAGGAAGCATAATCAGACACAGTTCTTCAGGGATCACAATGAAACAATTTGAGAGTTTCAGAGACTTTTATATTCTTCTTTACCAGTATTTGCCTCAGGAAAAACGTCCTCGTGTCTAATGTTAAGAGTTCAAATTTTCATCTTTATCCCGGTTTCCAAATCTGAAGAGTTCCAAGATACTACAAAATGCTTGTGTTTCAAGTACATCATCTGTTACCTGTTGGATTTTGCTTTTTTTTGTTGTTGTTGTGTGGTGAATTTATTCCTCAGATAGTGGCTATGTAGAAGCACTTGAGGCTCAGGACAAGATAGGACACAGAATTGTGATACCAAGAAACACAAAAGGTAGATCATTAGTAGAACTTGACATGTTTCCTTTACCACACCAATTTTTCTTAATCTTAACCTGAAAAAAAATTCTCCATCTGTTTTCCAAATGGCAAGATGGTGTATTGATCTAGTTTCTAAGTTTTTTTCTTATCTTCCTGTGTTTGTTTTAACTTGGTCAAGTTTTGTCAAATACAAAGGATTGCCCTTCTAAAACCAAAGCATTAGAAAGAAAGGGAAAAGACTTTAAAATTTTAACCTTTAACAATTAATTAACTATAATTTTAAAATACAAATAATGGCTAACTACAGCTACTAAAAAGAGAAAAAAAAATCCAATGAAAGAGAAAGCAAGGGTGAAATAATCAGTGTCCCCTGGTATTCAGTTTCTGGGTTTGGCAATCTCAGAAGTCTGAAAGTCTGCATTTTTATCCAAGGTCCTTGGAAAAGCTTCATGCTCTATGATGCTTTCCCCTTCTACAGAATCACCTGAGTCTCTGTTTCATATCACTAAGCTTGAAGAAATGTGATGCAACATGAGTTTAGAAATGTAAATTGAAGAGTCTGTGCTTTAAGATATAGGTAATAACTGATTAATCATAACTGCTATGGTCATTTTCTCTCTCTCTCTCTCTTTCCCTCTCTAACTCTCTCTCTCTTTTGAGACAGAGAGTTAGTCTTATTCTGCCACTCTAAGCTATAGTGTGTTGGCATCATAGCACACAGCAACCTCCAACGTGTGGGCTAAAGCAATCTTCTTGCCTTATCCTCGGGAGTAGTGGGAACTACAAGTGTGCCCAGCTAATTTTTGTTTTATTAGTAGAGACAAGGTCTCACTCTTATTCAGGCCAGTCTCAAACTCCTGATATCAAGCCATCCACCCCTCTGGACTCTGAGAGTGCTAGGATTATGGTCATGAGCCACCACATCACGGCATGGCAATTTCCAATGAGGTTCAAGAGCATCCTTACATTTCTTCTCTGGTGTTCCTTTGCTAATGCTGCTGGACCTACTGGTAACCTATTCCAGCATCAACTCTAAGTCCAAATATCATCTAAATATAATTGACTCATAAAGTTCCAAATCTTATTATCTGATCATCTAAGCTACTTGTGGGTGAGACGTGGGTATGGCCCATCTTGGAGCAGCATTCCTCTTCATCTGTGTGCCTGCGAAAGCAGAAACAAGTTATGCTTGTAAAGTGCAAGGGTGGGCCTGGCATCGGATAGACCTTCCCATTCCAAAAGGGAAAAAAGGAATCGCAGGTCCCAAGCAAGTCTAAAACCTAGTAGGTGAAATTTCATCAGATTTCAAAACTTGAGACTAATCCTCGGTAGCCCAATGCCTTGTTGGAGCCCTCTTGGCTCACATTGTTAAATCTGGTGGAGAATAAATGCATAGCAAAGAAGTAGTGAAGACCAGAGAGAAGAAAGTGAATGTAAATAGAATCCCAATGGCGGGTTTTTATTTACATACGTGTGTTGGGACCATACATAGTAAAAAGTTCCTAGTCACTTTGACTGACCTACAGACAATGCCATCTAATTGGCCCATCTTAGGTCCAGCACAGAGCTAGGTGAAGGACTCTGGGGAAGGCCTAAGAGGAAAGCATCATATTATCAGCCTGTTATTAGCCTATAATGTAATCTTTTACATAACCCCAACCTGTCAATCACCCTCAAAAGACAAGAAATGACATCCAATCATGCCAGGAAAGAGGAGGAGCAAACTGGTGAGCTTATCAAGGCAGCCTGTGCTCAGACCCTGGGGTTTTCTCTACTCGGGGAGACTGACCTGGTCCTCTCTCTCTAGCATATATTTCACTTTGTTTAGCTTCCTCTTTTATTGCCATTATTTCTTTTGTGTAATACATTGTTTGTATAAGATTGCTTTGTGTCTGTCATCACTCCATCATCAGCTCAACTTGAGACTGGTACTCATTCTTTTCATTTTTTTTTTTTTTTGAGACAGTCTCACTTTGTCACTTAGGTTAAAGTGCCCTGGTGTCATAGCTCACAACAACCTCAAACTCTTGCCTCAGCCTCCCCAGTAGCTAGGACTATAGGGATCTGCCAACACCTGGGCATTTTTTAGAAATGGGGTCTCATTCTTGCTCAGGCTGGTCTCCAGCTCATGGAGCTCAGGCCATCCAACTGCCTTAGCCTCCCAGAGTGTGGTATTATAGGCATGAGCTGCCACACCTGGCCCCCAGTACTCATGCTTGACACTGGGAACCGGGAGACCAGGGAACATACAGATGACAGGTGACCCTACCCTCTCAAGAGCCCAGGATTCTGCACATATGGCCTCGGAGTCATTCTTCATTAATTTCATCCTGCCTCTTTTTCTTGCACTTCAAACTGATAGTGTTTGTTTCTGCTGCTTTAGTTCTAAAATATCCTGAAAGTTTCCTGAGCAATTCATGGGCATCTAAATCATTAAACAGCAAGATCTTCCACAATGCTTTCAGGGACAATCACATCTCCATTCCTGCCTCTACCTTCCCTGGTTCACCCCATCTCTATTCCTGCCTCTACCTTCCCTGGGTCATCTGTCTCTATTCCTGCCTCTACCTTCCCTGGGTCATCTGTCTCTATTCCTGCCTCTACCTTCCCTGGGT
>NW_003852431.1:2972637-2976133 GCF_000181295.1 Otolemur garnettii
AGGATGAGAATATTCCAAATCATCAAATGCTGTTTTCTTTATGCTTGATGGTTTAGTGGCCAGTTTCTGCATTTTCTCTTCATTTTACTATAAGCAGCAAGAAAAACTCAAGCCAGACCTTCCACATTTTACTCAAAAATATCCTTGCTAAATATCCAAGTTTACCACTTAGAAATTTTACTTTCCATAAAATAGTAAAACCTAATTCAGTGAAGTTCCAGTGATGCCTTTCCTCCAGTTTCCCATAGAATATTCTTTAATTCCAGATGAGGCTTTATCAGAAGCACTCATACTATTCACCTTTATTGCAACATTCTGTCTGGAACAACTTAAGTATTCTCTAGGTAATAGAAAATGTCTTTGTAGTTATATTAATTATTTCTGATTTCCCACCAGAATATTCTTTAATGCTCATTATTTTAAACAACAAACCCTACAAGTCAGTCTAAGTTTTTTTTGTTTGTTTTTGTTTTGCTTTGCTTTGTTTATTGCCTTATCAGGAGCCTCAACACCCTATTAGTCTTTATCCATTACCCAATTTCAGTGCAACCTCCACATTTTTTATGTGTTATAGCAGCAGCCCCAATACTGGTACCAAAATCAGTATTATTGACTAGGGCTGTCATACACAGTATGGTGCACAGTCCAGTAGAGCAATAGAAACATACACTTTCACACTCTCCAAGGACAGAAGTCATCTGAAATCCAGGTGTTGACAAGTCCCTACCCTTCAAAATTCTCTAGCAGAAGGTCTGTGCTTGCCTGTCTTGGCTTCTGCTATTCCCAGGGGTTCTGTTTGTAGAGAGGTAACTCTAATTTCTGCTTCTGTCCTCACAGAGTCATCTTCCCTCTCAATGGTGTCCAAATTTCTCTTTTCTCATAAGGAGACAAGTCATGTTAGATTAAGGACCCACTCTATTACAGCACAACCTCATCGGAACTTAACTATGTCTGCAGTGACCCTATTCCCTCATCAGGTCACATTGGGAGTTACCTGCAGTTAGGAATTTAACATGTCTTTTTTTTTTTGCTGGACTTAATTTAGCACATAATCTTATTTTCTTAATTTAATACATAATCTGAAATTTGGATAACCATGGGTGAATGTGCAAGCAAAGAAAGCTAGTAAGCCCCATCCCTCCCTAAAACCCTGGATATAGAATTTCAGATGGTTTCTCTGTGCAGAGACACTGTAAACATGTTGGCTGCCTGTTATTGCTGGAGAAAGGAGATCATTTTGTGAGTTCCCTCCCCACGTGAGAGTGTGAACTTTAGGACTGTGCGCCCAGATTTCTCCAGATGCCACTGGATGTGTCTCTTTACTTTTTGATTCTCCTACACTCATGACTGCAGTTACCTCCATGTCATGGATGCCCTTCCACCAGATCATGGAAAGCGTCAGTGGCCATGTAACACTTGCAGTATACAGGGCTTTGCCTGGGGATGAAAATCTTAAACGTGGTCTTTCAGGCCTAACCGCAAACAGTTCTAATGGTTTTACTTGCTAGACCTCATGGAGGAAAGCTGGCTTTCCACATCAGACATAGCGCATGGCCTCAGCAGGGAGCTGCTGTCAAACATACAGCCGCTTCTCCTGCCCCTGCTGCAGCCCTCAGCCTCCCTGGCCTCTGCCTCACACCAACCCAGGCTTTCCCCCTGGAACTTCTCAGGGTCCCCTGAGCTCTCCCATTGGAGAAAGGGTGGAACACTCGACTAAGGCGGAGGTTCTTTCTCCACGCCGATTGACTTATCTTTTGCTAGCCTTTGCACCCTCCTTCCCCTTGGCACGATAGGACCATAAGATGGCCAGAGCCTTTTGTCCACTGCTCCTCAGATGTTTTCTTCACCTGCACTGAATTTGAATGATGGCCCTTGCCCAGTATCTTTCCCTGGCAACAGTAGATGACCAGTGCGTTTCTGTGCTTCCCTTTTTATTTCCCCCGTGCCTACATTATTGTGATATTTGAATAATGGCTTTGTTGTCATTTTCAGTTTGGATCTTTTCCCTCTTTGGTCACTTTGACACTGGGAACCTGGACAACTACCCTGGAGCACAGTATTGTCACTTTGAGGTTCACTCTTTTTAGCAGGAAAAAAGGATTTCACTTTGTTGCTGTATGAAGAGATAGAAACAAAATATGAGAACGCGTTTAAGGAAAATACGGGCTCTGTATCTGTTATTACAAATCTTTTTTTGAATTTGCTATGAAATAGCTCTTGGGATATTTTATTTAGTTCTAATTTAACTACCACATACTTTGCTAATTTTTTATCAAAATTAAACACACTCTGAACAGTTGCATATTTAATTCTTCATCCTTGAATATACTCTCTCAATTTCTTCAAGTTAACACCAACTATCCTTGTTTCTTTTCCTTCATAGGGATGCTTTTAAATTATGTAAAGAAAAGTTTTTTGATGTAATCATTTTTGCTTTTGTGTAGGTACAATGTGTGTATGCATGCATGTTCTGTGTATGTGCATAAAGTATGAGAACAAGAAGATAATACACGCCATAAAATACAAGGGATTTTATATAGAAAACTTCACTTTTATATACTTTTTCCACAAGTCCCTCCCTTGGGAAAACCTGTTTCTAGTTTCCCTGCCCTTTGCAGTAAAAAGAAACTCTCTTTGGGCTTCTGGAAGCTCCCCTGAGATTATTTTGTTACCTCAAGATTCATATGTAAGCAACTAAGATCAATATATGGAAAAAAGAAAACACTAGATTGAATACTCCAAGTGAGAATAAGGAATGATCAGATACTGCATGTCAGATCTAAGGAAGAACTCCACTCAAATTCTAGAAGTGAAAAATAAAATGACTGTAATTTTAACTCAATGAGTTGATGTAATAGCAGATTAGTTGATGAAGAGAAACCAGTGAATTGAAGGAAGGCCAGAGGAAGAGAATATAAATATGAGAAAACAACTAAACTATATTTAAACCAGAAAGAGAGAGAGAGAGAGAGAGAGAACGAGACTGCAGCTCTACTCAAAGAGAAAATACAATAATATTTTTTAAAAAAATGACCTACATCAATTATACACGTTTAAAACTGTCTCAACATCTGAGGAAAATTAAAAATATGCAATTGAATTTACACAGATTAAAAAACAAAAATCGATCTATAAAGTAGCCAGTAAGATGGGGAAAGGGTCCTATTTTATCTTTAAAGAAGCAACAATCTCATTTTATTACTAAGAATAAAAATTCTTACACACAAACATTTTGGAAGCTTGAGGTGATTGAATGTAAAGGATTCCCAAGAGAGGTGGTTGAAGTATTCCATCCAAACACAGAAATAAGTGGGCTCACTGTCTGCAATGAATTTAAAGACACAACAAAAATGATATAAGCCAATCTGCTTCAACTCCATCAAACCTGAAATTTAAAAGAAAAAAAGACAGTCTGCATTGTATTGTCCCTATTCACTGGGTAGACGTGGAGAAAAGGGAACACTTCTGCATTGCTGGTGGGAGTGCAAGCTAATAC
>NW_003852431.1:2976514-2980768 GCF_000181295.1 Otolemur garnettii
AATAGATTATAACTATGGCCCAGGATGAAGGAGGAAAGGGGAGGAAAGGGGAGGGGGGAAGTCAGATCGGGGGAGGGTGAGAAGTCAGATCGGGGGAGGGTGAATGGTGGGATCACATCTATGGTGCATGTTGCAAGGGTACATGTTATATCTATTAGTATAGAGTGTAAATGTCTTAACACAATAATTAAGTAAACGAGATGAAATATGTATTAAACAGTGCAATGTAAGCATTCCTAATTCTCTATGAAATCAGCACATTGAACCCCATAAATGCATCAATGTATACATGATCTATGTGTTTATGATTTAATAAAAAATAATTGTCAGTGATAAAACAAAACATGTCTCCCTGCCCAATTTAACTGCTTCCATTCTCCCCACAGTTTCACAAAGCTGACGAAAATTGTCAACTTAGAATTACATGCTCTGTGAAAAGACTCTGAAAAAAATGGTGAAATTCTATGCATTTTGTTTGTATATTGACTTTGTTTTCTGAAAACTTGCTAAACTCAATTCTGATAGCGATTTTTTGGTCAGTTAAATGGAAATTCTACATAGAATATTATATTGTCTGCAAAATAAGAGTTTAGCTTCTTCCCATTAAACCACAATGCTTTTAATTTCTTTACCCTGTCTTAACACAGTCACTAACTATTGCTCCAGTATGTTAAAGTATAGACCCTGCTGACAGACAAAGTGGACTCCCCTTGGCGATAGGCATTTAAAGTTAAAACAGAACCAGGCGGCCATGTGTGGGTGATGCAGCAGTTCTGTGTTCTGTGGTCTTTGAAAGATGTTGTAAAAGAACCACAGGGTGCTTTTTCTTTTCCTTTTAAACAATTAACCAAATCAGTTTCTGTTTTTGTTGTGGAGATAGACTATAGTTGGGATTCCCCAAATGATCACCAATAGACCACTGGTAGCCAGGTAATAAGATATATTACGTAAATATCATCCAACTCAGATAGTGTACCTGATTCCCTTCCATGACACACGCACACACACACACAGAGGGTACAGCCTGACCTGAGGTTTTTGCCCCTACAATCTCCTCTTCCCAGACCCATCCTGGGAAGCATTTTTGTTTTGCACCCAAAGCTGCATCTTCGATCTTAAGATTACTTTCAGAAGATAAAGTTATTTTGCCTCCACAAAGTGCTCTCTCTCTATATTTATTTATTTATTTATTGTTAACATGTAAAATATTTAAGAGAAATTGCAAGTTGTCTTCTTTGGCTTGATCTTAGGTAGAGAATATAAAGTTAGTTCTGGTGATGCATGTTCCCTCTGCTCAGGGCTGGAAATGGTCTCCATTTTCTAAGCCTGACCTAACTGGTAAACAAGTTTGATCAATGTCCCATCTAGGCCACCACTCCCCAGGAAGAGCAGAGTGCTCAAAACATGACCACCTTCCTAAACAAGGGCAATTTTAAGATTCAGTTCTGGTCACCACCCTTTGGTACCATTATCCGGGACATATATTTCAGATATACATTTCATTTCCCCAGACTCCCATGACAGCAGAAAAAGAGATGAAACTGGATATAACCCCATGGACAGAGCCAAAAGTGGTAACCTGCTCGGGATCCCTCCACTGGCAGGGCCTTTCCTCCTTCCTTTCTCTTATATATAATAAAATCCACTCATTGCCTACTCGTTGTCCATGAATTCATTCTTCAATTCTAAGACCATAGACCCAGCAAGTAAATTCTGGTAACACTAGATTTTCATTCATAAATCAACCAAACCAGTTGCTTTATGTAATTTTGAAGATTTCCTTCTAAAAATGCTTATTAAAAGACAAAACAACAAAAATAACGATGGTATTAATATTGGCAAAGATGTAGTGCTCACACATTTCTTGGAAAAGAGTACATTAATATAACCCCTCTGGAAAATTTTTTGAAATCATCTAGTGACATTTTAAAATATTTCCAAGTCAACTTATATGCACAGAAATATATATACCTGTATATATAGAAACTTTATTTGTAAAATAATCAAATTAGAAAATAGAAATATATCAGTCCAAAGGTATCAATCAATCAGGGTATATATGTATTTTATGGCATAATTTGCAGGAATTAAAGTGGCATTGAGAAACGATACTGGGGAAGAGTATGTTCTGATCTAAAAGGACAAAAGGCTTCTCACAGAAACTCAAGGGCACTCCTAAAAGTCCTCTCCACAGTAATGCAGCTCCTAAGAATTTGTAAAAACTTAGCTTCCTGGAATCTTGAAACTAATGCTTCTGCTTCTATAAACCTGCATGCAATTTGGCTCCTCCAATGAGGGACAATATAATTCCTCTGTCTGCCCACTTGTGAATCCAACAAAAGGACAGGGACAGAGCTGACTGGGGAGCTTGGCCATTGTCTGGGACACTAGTCTGCCAAATCTCCACTGGCTGGAGAGTAAAGCTTGTCCTCTTTCAAACACAGGTGTTTGGGTGAATCTTTCTCTCCAACAGGCCGCGTTTTCCTGCAACAGCATACCTGGAGCTAATAACATGAACGAATCTTCTACAAACAAAATATTGTACAATTGAAGTAAACCAAGATAACTGCATTTATACAAAATTTGTACAAAAGCAAAAGTCTCTTTGGTCTAGTCTGTTAGAAATTATAATAATTGTTACCTTTGGGAAAGTAGGTAGTTTTTGGCATCCTGACTGTGTTCCAGTTCCTCAATGAAATGATAATATGTACCTTAAAACTTGTAAAGCTTTCTGGATGTGTGTTACTCTGAGGGAGCGACAGAGAATTTGTGCAAATAGAGGTGTGTTGCATTAAATTTGGGCCCATTAACTTCTTCTCCTCCTTCTATCTTCCTGCATTTAGATAAGCAACATTCATTGCTCTCAAGATCACTAAATAAAGAGAGAAACAAATATATACTAAAATAGAAAAGAATGATTGGCTTTGTGTTTTAAATTAGATTTTTACCCTGAAAGCAGGGCTAATAATCTGGAAATGAAAGGCTTTTCATTTCGATAGTCTCCTACTTTAAAAAGGCAAGACTAAGGCTTAAAGGAAGCCAAGCTTAATGTTTTCCAAAACTAAGAGATAGAGCCAGGTGCAGAGAGGAATGGTGTCATCCTGCCCCTGGAGTTTAGAAAAGATAACACAGTTTGTGTCCTTTTGATGAGGTTAAACTCCTTGAGACACAATGAAATCCTCTATCTGAGACTGTTAGAGCAATTTAGGGTAAAAATGGCAGTAAGAATAGGTCTCAATTTAAAGACTAAGAACCATCCTTCATTAAATCTCTCAGGATCAACCCAAGAGTGAAATTTAGAGTTTGTTTTCATTATCTCTTACCCTCACCTGATTACTGGAAAAGAATTGTTTGATAAAGAAAAAGGAAAGCAGAAAGATATTCATAATATAATAACATAAATTAGCTAGGAGGCTAGAAGATTGGTGACTTTAAGGACGTCTCATCAGATACAATCAAGGTTGAAGCTTATACTGAACCCATACAAAATGAAATGCATTTCTGAAAATGCGTGTAGATAAATAGACCAAATAAGTTCCTGCTTCCTATGCCCTACCCAAATCAGGATGCTATTCAAGGCACTACCTGACCTGGAATGCAGAAGTCATATGGAGGACATTGTGTGAAAGACGTATGTAGTACCCTGTATTTATTAGCATTGAACAGTATATGATTGGGAAAAAAATTCAATTCATGGACATTCTTTTAAGTGATTAAATTGTGTTACTTGTTCCTGCAGATTAGGGGCATAGTATAATGTTTTAAGTTGATTTTTTTACCAAAACAAAATTATGTTTAATGCACTTCATTTTCAAAATGTTATTTGGCTCATAGCTAAATAATAAAATTTGTTAAATATCCTATTTCTTGTCAGTATCTTTTAGAGCCAGAAAACACAAATGCTTGTAATTATTTAATAGAGGCCAAAGTTTCTAAAATAAAATACATGTAGATTGTTACTTTACAGCCATTCATCCTTTTCACAAAGGAGATGTCAGATGTCCTCTTCATATTCCAGTTCCTAGAGTCATTTATGTCTTTGGACTAACAAAAAAGTTAAATTATATTTTTATTCCCTTGAGTTTTAGGCAAGACTTCATTGTATAAACTTAATCTTGATATTTTAATTCTCTACTTATTTTAATGATTGGCATGTTATTTAGCTAAGCATATAATTTAGGAAAGTATCCCTGGTTTAAACCCATTAAATTATCCAATGAATTTGGTTATATGGGGAAAGGAGAGAGGGAGTGA
>NW_003852431.1:2984085-2987462 GCF_000181295.1 Otolemur garnettii
CTTAACAGTTCTACCTTTGTTTCTGTGTGTTGTTAACTTACCGTATAAGCTACAAGCAAAACAACTGGCTGCAGAAAGAGAAATGAGAAGCCAATTTTTTCCATTTAAGTAAAAAACAATGGCACCTTTCTTAATAATGTTTAGATGATGTTGCTATTTTCAATAGGGTATATCCCAAAACAGTTTAATGTTTTTGTTATTATTATGAAATATATGATACGTTTTAAAATATCTTAAATATCATTTCTGGTATGGTATATTGATAAATATTAGCCACATAAAGTATCTCTGGGGTTCTTAATTTTTAAGATTATAAAACTTACTAAAATGAAAAGTTTTTAAGTGCTCTTCTGAAGAAGTCTATGCTTTTTGCATAGTTAAATATAAAAAAAATTATATACAAATTTTTATCATTGTAACTGTAAAGATTGTTACAGTGACAATGGAAACAGCAAACTACATTTTTTTTTTTATTAAATCATAGCTATGTGCATTAATGCAATCATGGGGTACAATGTGCTGGCTTTATATATAATCTGAAATATTTTTCTCCATTGGTTTACATAGTCCTCATGGTACCCTCTTAGTTACTGTGTTAACACATTTATAGGATAAAGTAATTAGGTTATATTATTTGTAGCATTTATTTTACTGTTTTCTACCAAGCATACTGTTTCTACCACAGCATAAATTAAAATTGTAACTGTTATAGTCATAATGCTAATCACTTAACTTGATCTCATCCACAGGCATTTTTAGCATTTTGTACCTACATGAAAAAAAATTTTTTTTGAGACAGAGTCTCACTACTTCACCCTGGGTAGCGTGCCATGGTGTCACAGGTCACAGTAACCTCCAACTCTTGGGCTTAAGTGATTCTCTTGCTTCAGCCTCCCACGTAGCTGGGACTACAGGCACCTGTCACACTGCCCATCTATTTTTTGGTTATAGTTGTCATCGTTGTATGGCAGGCCCAGGCTGGATGTGAACCCACCAGCTCCGGTGTACGTGGCTGGCATCCTAGCTGCTGAGCTACAGGCACTGAGCCAAGCATCATTATTCTTTTTTACTTGCAAAGGTCCACTTGTTTCTCTAACATGCTGTGATTAAATTATTCTTCGTCTCCTTGTCATAAGAATAAGAATGTCTCTTGTAATTTTAAATGGTTTTGTTTGAAACTGACAAAACTTTAGAAAATAAAGACACACTGAAGCCACTCGTTAGGCCCTCAGTTTCTGTTTGCAAGGCTTGATGTTTCTTTGTTCTCGCAAACTTATGGATTAAAGAATTTCACACTTTACTATTGAAATTTGGACAAAGCCCTCCTTGTAACCACTTAATAATTGAGAATGGCACTTCTTTTCATAGTGTTGTGGGAGTAGATGTAAATATGTCTAACAATTTTAAGGGATGTTGAAGAAAATACATACATCATGTAAATATCAGACTACTATGTTTCTATCTACCACTCTATGTGTGACTTTGTTTTATCAACTACAAAGAGCATTAAAAACAGTCAATCATATGCTTTGCATTATGGTGGGCCTTCATTCTAGACTTCAGAGGACATAATAAACGTATTTTCCAAGTTTATATTTATCTTTTTTGCTCAGTGGGACAGTTCCCATACTTTTACACATCAATGTGTTATCCCTTTACTTGAAAATGATATGAAAATCAACCATAATTTACTGAGTTCTTATCCTTTGACCTGACGTGTATGTCCATATGACAATTGGTATTTATCAGACATGAGCAGGAGAAAACATCAAGGTTTACGGGCACCATGACTAGAAACATTACCACAGAAAGGTCTCCCTGGGGTGTTTTCCTTCCCGCCTTCTTGACACAGTATCTAGGATACGACACGCCTACCTACAATAGAAAGACCTGGCTCTATATCACTAGGTGCTTGGTGATTCCCTGTTTAAATGGTTTTGCAAACTAGTTATATGATGCCCAAACATGTCCATATTTATTTGACCCTTTCTTTTTTTACTATTTATCTAAGCAAACATTTCTCAAAAAATCCTCTAAATATGTATATAGCCTTTGCTTTCATATTCTATAATAATAATATGCTAATGAAAAAATGAATATTACCATAATTGTTGCACAAATTATGAAGCATATTATTCTAGGGATTTAGTTAAACGTTTAAGATTAATGGCTCTAGAGTTTAATTCCTTGAGTTCAAAGCCCGTCCCTGCCACTCTCCAAGTGTGCCTTCTACAGCAAGGTAATTAACCTTTCAGTGATTCTGCTTCCTGGGGATTGAAATAGTGCTGACCTCCTAGCATTGATGTGAGACTTAAATTAATTGACACTTTATAGTAATAGTGAACTTATGAGCCTGAAGATAAAGATTGAATCAGTTATTTTGGTAAGAATGGAATTAACCTCAGAATAGCATTTAACACCCAATAGGCATTTACTTTATTATTTACATAAAATAACACGCTTTTATAGCTTTGAGCTCATATTCAGTATAATATTTGGAATGTGAAGTTTCATTTAACATGAATATTTTCCTGTGTTTCTAACTATGACTATTTGTAACAAGTCTCAAACATCGTATTGTATGAAAAGAAATAATAGAATCTAATAATTTTTGGAATATGAATATAGCTTCCATTTTCTTTATTAAGTAGGATGGCTTTCTAGTTATTGGAATTAGTTGAATTATGGATAGTCATTTATTCAAAAACCGTTTACAGCATGTCTGTTTTGTGGCTACCATTCGGCTTTGTGCACTACTGACCCCGCCATGAACAGAATAGCCTCGTTTTCTACCTCTGTGGACATTTATTCCATGGGAAATATTTGTTGTTTGTTTTACTTTAATGCACATTACCAAATGACCTTCTTAACATAAAATACTATGCCTTAAACTTTAGCCAGTAGTGGAAATTATAAACTAACAAGCAAAAATATAGAGATACAAACAACACAATAGCAATAACAACACCAAGAAAAAACAATGCCAATTTAGCAAAGAAAAATAGTATGATGTTAAATGGTTTTGCTTTATTTCCACTGAGATTTTTTAAAATATGTATTTTAATTGAGCAGTCATACTTTATACATAATGAATTTATCAGTCACTCCTGCCCACTTTGCATTTGAGGTATGTATCAGCAAGTACTTGTGGTCAGTATGGGCTAAAGAAGAAAGTTTTTATTCTTCCTTACAGATGTAAGTAGGCAAGTAATTCAGCTCTGGACAATGGTACATACGCTAGTGAGAGTATTCAGTGAAAATCTTTATTATTTTCCTATATTGTGTGATTAAACATAATTTCTAATGAAAGAAGATATATATGTATGTGTATGTGTGTTTATATGCATTTATACACACACGTATATATATATATATAT
>NW_003852431.1:2989536-2990937 GCF_000181295.1 Otolemur garnettii
AAACTCCATTTGAGTGCTTCGCACTTGGTATAAAAGCTCAATCAATAGTAGCTTTCCTTTTCCATTTGTTTATATTAACCACAATCACATTTGTATTAACCACATCCCAACCTTCCTAATGCTATTACATGTTCCTCAAATAACTAAGTTCAACAGTGCTGTTTTTGTTTCTAAATGGCTTTCTCTTCTGATTTTTTTTTTTTTAAAGAAAGCTTTCAAGCTATTATGTCAAACTTAAACCCATGTTTTTTAGAAATAAACATGGTGTATAATATTTAAAGGATACATATTTTTTTTTCTTCTCACCTAATGGATACTTAACAATGGAGAGAACTATTATAAATACTGTAGAATGCTAGCTCTTCAAGTAAGGGTTGAAAAATGAAATTTTATATGTCTCTGGAGTGGCCCATAATCTTTAAATTATTCTTAGTGTCCTCCGCAGGAGAAGGGAATTGCACTTTCTTTGTTTGCTTATTGCTACTAGGGATGAGAGAAAGGACAGGTAAGAGATCAGTTGATAATGATTGACCTCACTTCTTCACAGAGAGCAACTCCATGGGTCTTTTCCTTGATTTCTGACACTTACTAAATGTGTTAAAAGCCTATAATGTCACTAGTTCAGAATTTATTTTAAGTATGTTTTCATGAATTTCATATTGTGTAGACAATCAATCTCCTACAATCCAGAGGGGACTTTTTTCTCCCCCTGAAAGGACAATGAAGTAGAACAGCTGCCATGGGCATTATATAGCAAGTGAACAGGTTTCTAAGATGAAGGAGTGGTTAAGGTCAATATCTCAATTACCCTTTGTCCTATAAACGATTCTTTCTATGTATCAAGTGAAGTGTCTTGGCAGAATAACATGATAGAAGATTGTGCACTTAGTCCAGGAGATCTATTTTTCTTTGGATAAACAGAATGCTTCATTCTCTTTCCTTTCTGCCAATCTTCCTTTCACAAGGACTAAATTACCTAAATGGAGAGTGGGTTGTTAAATGTCTGAACTTCAAGACTCTAAAAGGACTGGCGGTTTGCCATATTGAAGATCTGACAAAGAGTGGCCTTGTTTTTACTTAAACACTCCTCCCCATTTAGATATCGACAACAGAGAGAATGGGAACATCTTGTAATCTCTTGCCGCAATTTATGTTCATTGCAAGAAGTCAATATTTTTACAGAACTTCTATTTTCCATATTTTTTCATCCTGCCATTCATCCATCATTTGGATTTTATTCATCCAAATGATAATTTTTATCATCTAGTTACCATTAAAAAGAGTACAGCTATGTTTAGAATACTGTTTCATCCCTGAATTGTTTTTTAATCATGCTCTACCTAGTGTAAATTGGAAATACAGAATAAAGACAGGAATTGGAGAATAATGAAAGGTTTGGTG
>NW_003852431.1:2992150-2994652 GCF_000181295.1 Otolemur garnettii
TTTGGTTTGCATTAAAAAATATTTTTCTAATTTCTTTACTGATTATTATTCATTTAAATAAAAAATTGTTAATTTGTACCTCTTTTTTCTTACCCCCATGTCAATATGTCCTTTGAGATCTGTGTGGTAACAAATTAAAAAAAGAACATAAAAGATCACTGATAATTTCAGTCTAGCTGGAGTGTACAAGTCAGTTTTTGTAGTTGTAGTTATTTTATTTTTTAAATTTATTTCAGAATATCAGAGGGTGCACATATTTTGTTTACATATTTTGTTTTGTGTACAGATCAAGTCGAAGTTATGTGAATGTGCACTTAACTCAGACAGAGTACACTGAACCCAGAGTGTGTGAGTTTACCCATCCTCTCCTTACTCCTCCCAGCTTGATTCCATATGTGCACGTAAGTGTAAGTGTTGATTGATTAGTTTCAACTTGATACTGCGTACATGTGTTCTTGGTCCTTGTGATGTTTCCTTTAGAGGAATGATTTCTAGTTCCAGTATAAGTCAATTTTAAAATAGATAAGAATACATACCCTTCTTACAAACAAGCACAATCAAAAAATGAACTTTCATAGGAAATACGCTGTTAAGAATAACTTTAAAATCATTTTTTGATTGTACTTGTTTATAAGAAGGGTATGTATTCTTATACAGTTTTAAATTCTATCAGTTTTGGCCAATTTAGGACACTACCTGTGGGGTGAACTAACCCAGCTTCTAAGGTCTATGCAGTAATCAAAGTCTTGTTGGTCCTAATCAGAAAACGTTGCACTTAATGAAATCTAAAATGACATAGTCAGAATGAAAGTACAAATTCTCTTTTTATTCTTAGCAAGTACAGGCTAGATCTCCCAAGATCCAGATCCTGGAACCCACGTAAATGAGCTGCACTCCCAGAACACTGCACTAAAACTAGAATCATGACTGGTTGCCTCTGACCTTGATGTGCAGGGATCCTGAAGAAATCTGACCCTTTGCTGTGCTGATAAACACACTCATTAGATCCAGAAGTCTGAGAAGGTAGAAGAGGAAAGTATTGGTCTTACCAGTACATCAGGCCTATGAAGTAAGCCAGTGGGTTAAGTGATAACCTGTGTGCTACAAACTAATTTCTCCACGAAAACTACTCTGAAAATATCCAAGATCTTCTTTGTGACTTCTGAAAAATCTTAATTTATATGATAAAACAGCTCCCCCAGTTCCTTTTTAAAGTGAAGATTGATAGAGTGAGAAGAGGTCCTAAGACTGGTCCTAACACCTTTTACAAATTGTCATATGCTTTGTATCTAGAAGTATTGATTGGTTTGATGTAAGCACATCAGATTGTATAAAAAAAATCAACACATTGTACCCCATATATGCATAAATATATTCATGATCTATGTGTATATGACTTAATACAAAAAAAAAAAAAAAGTATTTTCAGGCTCGGTGCCAGCCACATACACTACAGCTGGCGGATTTGAACCTAGCTGGGTCTAGCCAAACAACAAGACAACTATAACCAAAAATAGCTGGGCATTGTGGTAGGTGCCTGTAGTCCCAGCTATTTGGGAGGTTGAGACAAGAGAATCATTTGAGCCCAAGAGTTGGAGGTTGCTGTGAGCTGTGACGCCACAGTACTATACCAAAGGTGACATAGTGAGACTCTGTCTCAAAAAAAAAAAAAAAAAAAAAAGTATTTTCAAATAATTTTTTAAGTTAAAGGTAAGATAAAGAGTCAAAGATATTGAATGTCAATGAAGAGTGAGACACAGAGAGAGAAGGACACAGAGATAGAGAGATAGAGAAAGAAACTTCTGAGCAATTTTGTTTACCAGAAATTATTTCAAAAATACTTGTAGTTACAATATATTTAGTACCTGTCCCCATAATCTTTAAACTGCCTAAGGATCACTTTCACATTTTGTTTAGGAAATTGGGTAATATGATTGTTTTTTAATGGGGAGAGAGAAATCAGGATAAATTCAGATAACAAATGATATTAAAATGAGAGAAATCATGGTTATATTGGATAATATTTTATAGCATAAAATATAGTAAAATGCTAAGTAAGACTCTAGGCAAGACATCTGTTGTCACCATAGGAAGGAGAGTGAGAACCCAAAACGTTACAGCCAGATGGGGTTTGAATTTTATCTATGAAATTTCAATAATTTTAAACATTGGAAGAGAACAGATTCAGAAGTAAGAAATGTACCTGCTGTGAAGATATTGCCCCTGGGTCTATTAGCCTATTCCAGCATGCCAGTGCTTTTGATAATTCTATTACTCTTCTCCTTGTAGACACTGCTTCATGGACTGAGTTCTATCTCTATTAGATACTCAAATTATTTGAGAGGGTATCCATCGAAATAACAACAGCAACATGAAAATGGAACAAATGTCCTTGTTTATGGTACTAACCCTCAATCTGTCTTTCTCTTTCCCTTCTCATTCAAAATTACTGAAAATTTATCCCACATTTTCTAACTCCATTCCTCTGCATATGATTCACTA
>NW_003852431.1:2994974-2997169 GCF_000181295.1 Otolemur garnettii
AAATTTTAAAATCTAATAATATACTTTCTTATCTGTGCCTGAATTCAAAATATTCTTTCTGAGAAAATTAAAAGCCTTTGAGTATGAAGTGTAATGAAGCATTTCCACCCCTGTGTGACTGTATCAGTCTACTTTCCAACCAACACTGCTGAGCTTTGGCTCCCTGTAGGACTCTATTCCCTTGGTTTGCTTTGATTATCTTAACACCTCTAACTATATCTTTTCATTTTCTTTTTCTCTTTTACTCTGCATCTAAAATGAAAACCTCTATTTCTTATTCTTACCTATCCAGGGGCTTTAATCATTTATATTCTACTGTATCCAGAACAACAGATAGCTAAGAATTAACATGAGCCAACTTAAACAAATCATCCCTTCACTGCTGGGGAATCTCAGGCTATTCTTTCCCTCTAATCCTCCTACCACTACCTAGAGAGCCATGGTGCATTTTTGAATATGGCTTCATTCTTATCAGTGCATATAATAAATAAATCCAATAAACATTTATTCCTACTGCTTTACAAAAATGGATAGTCATAAGGACCATGATATAGTAAATATAATTATTAATTCAAATAAACCTGAATATAAAACTGAGCACTACCACTTAGAGACTGAGTGATATGGGACAAGTTTCTAAACATTTCCTAAGCTACACTTTCTTATAAAGGAAAGTTATAAGTTTCTAAACATTTCCTAAGCTGCACTTTCTTCTAAAAGGAAATAAAAATATTCCATACCATACATGGCAGATGCAATAGCTTCACACAAAAAAATTTACTATGTTCAAGGGCTCAAAAAAATATATCCTTGATTATAATTTTGGCATTATTACATAAAATCTCATTCTTTCCTTCTTAAACTATTAAAAAATTATCTTAACTAGTTTTCTGCATAAAATCTTCCCCCTCTAAAATTAAACTATCATACAACCATAGAAATACTAGATCTAACTTTTAATTTCTGTCTGTAATATGCTCCAAAGTAAAGTGTTTCACAAGCTCTTATCACTTATGTCTAATAGCCAAATAACCTTATCATTAGAGACTAACTCATCCAGTCTCTTCTTTCTTGCCAAGGATCATCTTTTGCCCTGCCTAAATTGTAATTGTAATTAGAATTCCATTTCTGTAAAGCAATTTACATGAGCAATAGCATCTAACATGTGCCAGGATTTTTCCTAATTATTTTTACATGAATTAACTCAATATATTATCTTAACCTTCATATTAGCATCTGAGAATGATGAAGTAAGTAGCTTGGCTAAGGTCACAGAGCTAGGGAACAGCTATCCTAGAATACAAACCCAGGGTAATTGGTCCCCAGCCTGCATTTCTAGTCTTTCCACTGTATATCCCCTCAACTCTCATGTCATTCTCTATGTACAGCAAATGGACTAACCTTTTGAAAAAATTAAGTGAGCTGAAGACAAATATGCTGTCTTTGAATATTTATCCTGATCTTGATCAATTTGCAAATACTATAGGTTTGAGTATTGAATACTTAGAACCCTCTAAGGATGAGATTTTAGTTATTTTACCCAGTAGGCAATCTGTAAATGTGTCAGGAACATAGAAAGTACTCAAAAATACGTATTAAATAAACTAGTAAATGAGTGGAGAGTGTATCATTGAATGACTGAAAATAGAGTTCATCTAACAGTAAAGAAAGTTTCTCGATTTTAAAATATTTCATGGGAGAATTTAAAAGTTTCACAAACTTACATCAGTCCTGTTTTAAGCATAATATTTTTAAACGATAGGAGCTCATGCTTGTTCATCACCTACATTCCTTTAGTATACAATGATTCTGTGGTTTGTACTAACAATTTCCATTCTAGGAACAGAAAGAGAATTATTATTATTATTCTAACTACATACCTGCAAATTAAATGCAAATATATTACTATACATTAAAAATATTAAACCAATGCCCCTCTCTTCAAGTGAATTTCAGTTTACAACCTCATCCTAGGCTCTCACAGACTAAATGGAGGAACATTTTTGTGTTGGATGATTCAGTACCATAAAGAACTGCTAGCAAAGCTTCTAATATGTTTGGGATCAAGAATCAAATAGCAAGCTTCTAGAACATGAAGGTGAGAGAAGGCATTATCCCTAGAAATGATCTGGGGATTTTAGAAATGTGCTTCTATTATATTCTTTCTGGTTTTTCTCGATATAAGGGACAAAGTG
>NW_003852431.1:3001151-3041801 GCF_000181295.1 Otolemur garnettii
TTTTTGTGGCTCCACTCAGAAACTACAGTAAAAAGGCAGACATGATCCTGTTTCAGTTCTGCGTATAACCCTAAATTTATTTATTAACTTCTACTTTATGCCTTTTGGGAGACAACCACAATAAGAAAAGTAACTATTCTGGGAATAATAAATTGTAAGAAATTGTAGTCACATGGAAAAGTCCAGAATGTAGGACACCATAAGACCTGTGAGAAAGGGAGAGAAAAAGAAAGACTGGAAAGAACATGACTCACTAGATCCATGCATGGTAAAGCCTTGTGGGAAAAGTACCCTCCAGTAATCACTGGTCAAACTAGCACCAAAGGGATCCCAAGTAAGCTGCTCACCCTAACCTTTCCCAAACCCTTTGCCCTCAGTTTATGAGGAAATTAAAATGCTTGTTTTTTTAAAAAATAAAAAGTTTGAGGATAGTTTTTTACACACTCAATGATAATTGAAATGAATAGAGTTAAAAAAAACTCTGTCCATTAACAATAAATTAACTACCAGTTCTCTACTTCTGATGTCCGAAAAGATATGTTCTTAGTCTTGTGACTAAATGTTGAGGAGTGATTAAAGAAAAGAACAACTGTAGACAATTAAATTCATCACAGGTCATTGGAGCAACAAACAATTCATGAATCAGGCAGAATTCCGAACAAGAAGAGGTTCAAAGATCTCCACCCAGCAGTGTGATCATCCAGCTTTTAAAGACCAGACAAATGCAAAGTAGAGAAATGAACCAATTGTCCATAGCTGGGTGTTTGCCATACTTGAGCAAAGTGCAATGAGGCAGTTCACTTATTTGGTCATGGACTAATGAGTTGGCTAACTGTGACTAGGAGAACCTGGGCTATTTAGGTTTTGTTTTGTTATATAGGAAGTGGAAATGTGAAGACAGCCTCAGACTAATGACCTTTTGCTTATATAATTTATCAGGCATCTTTTTTCTGGTCAAAAACTTACCTGTAATCTTTCAGACTAACTACAGGTACCGACAAAATCTTTACGTAGCAGGCAGGATAAAGTTACTTTCTCCACACCAGGCTCCCCACATAGTCAGGGCATTATAGTCTCTGATAGGACTTGCCTTCAGGAACTCAGCACCTCAAGGGCCAGCTATGCTCTTATGCATATCCATATTTCTAAGCCATTAAAGGTCTCTTTCTCTGGTGCCTTTGAGGGAATCCTTCCTTTGATAACTTTTGGCTGGGGCCTTCTTAGGAGAAAAGGTTGTAAAACTTGAAGATATTTTTTCTTCCCTTAGTTTCAGGTACTTTTCTACTTTTAACCCTTCCCTCTCATTTTTTCATGATTCCAGAGGCCTTTATTCATGACTATAGGAGCCTTTCACTGGATTCTGTCAACAGTGAGACAATCCCTAGTATATAGCTGTTCTGATCTACCTCACCCTCAACTCGTGTACCATTTACCACTCCACGATAGAAAATGGAATAGGTGATGTGGAACATTTCTCTAGTTTAATGTCTTGCTTATAACATTACAATAAATTATTAAAGCTTTGGCCATTACTTTCATTTTTAGTTGGTTGTTTAAATTGACAGATTACAGCTCAGCTGTATGTTAATGGTAACTGTCGCTGCTTGTATTAATAGGGTATTCTATGTTATCCTATCATGTTTTATATTAAAATGCCAATCTCTCGATCTCAGTAGAGAAAACAACAAAATCCTACTGCTCACACAGGTTACTCTTCTTTAATTAGTGTCAGTTATGGCAACTCATCAAGTTCCTGAGGTATCAACAAGGACAGATAGCCATAGTTTTAGCTCTGCTGCTTACTATGTGAGAGGCAAAGAATGTTCCGGAGTGTCCTGCATTGTCAATTAAATACTGTAGCCCAGAAATGGCACTCATCTTTCTTTATGCACATCATTATTCTTTCAATCAGGGGTCTCACTCAACTGTAAAGGGGCCAGGGAGTATAATCATACCATGCTTCTGGTCTGGGAATCAGAAATATTCATCAGATAAATCTTAACACTGCTCCTCTGAAGATAGCTTTACTCTTAATACCCATTCCCTTCTCTTAGAACTTGTATCACTTGCTTCTGTGTAGCCACAGATTATTAAACTGGGTTCCAGTCTAATGAGTCATCTGTTTAAATGTGAAGTGTAATATGTCATGTCCAAGTCTGAATCCTTGTGGGCCTCCTCAACCCCTGGACTTGTTCATCAAAAGCTGCTCCTTCTGCTCAGTGTTTCCAATTTCCAAGGATACATCAGGCAAAGCATTTTAATAGATATGTAATCTCATCGGTTTATTTACTTTCTAAACAGACTCACAACAAGAATGAGTGCTTATTTAGGGACTCAACAACTTTAACTTGCCTAGAAGTTGCCTCTTTGCTAGGCATTGTGTACTCATTTGCTGAATAAATGAAGAATGGCAGCAGTACATTCATTATGGTCCCTCATCTGTAAAAGGAGAAGTAGACCTTGCATAACTACATCACAGGTAAGTTATTAGAATCTGTAGATGGAGACAACTTTGGAAACAGGTGGTAAATATTCTATCATCGTGTGATTAGCAAGATGGATCCATGATACTGCTTTTAAGATAGAAAGTTTGCTCTGAGCTTCTTGTTTGAAAAGAACTAAGTCAAAGCCACTTCCTTTCTTCTGTCTTTGGTTAGGCTGTAAAAGTTTAAGATCCTTAGCCAGACCACAATATATACATGCATCAAAAATAATGTTGCACCATAAACATACACATTTTTATTTGTCAGTTTAAAGCTCCTTACATCATCTGAGTGACTATTCCTTAATTCTAACCTGGGAGTATAGGAGAGAGTTGGAAAAATCAATCCAAGAGAGGTTACTCTAAAGACATGTTAAATCTACTAAGAGTAGAATATAAAGGTCTTAACACAAAACTAAGAAAATGTGGTGAAGGCTATGTTAACCAGTTTGAGGAAAGTATTTCAAATTGTATATAAACTCAGCACATTGTACCCCATAATTGCATTAATGTACACAGCTATGATTTATTTAAATAAAACAAAAAAGACTGCCTTGGGATGCTACCCTGAGAAGATAAGCACCCAAATTTATAATGCCATCAAACTTACACAAATTGTGAATCAGGGATTCTCCCAAATAAACAACATTAGAAATGAGACCTAAAAAACAACAAATATCGACTATTGCTAGGTAATATGCCTGCTCAATGCCAGCTTTTACTGACAAGTACAAAGTTGTCCCTAATTCATTTGCTGAAAATAGTACCAAACATATTTAGCATGACCTTTGTTTTTCCTTCACTCAAGGTGATTTGAACACAGTAATATTCTACAGAAAATTCTCCCCCTCCGGGAAGCCGGAGGCTGCCATGCTCATTTGGTACGTCCCCTGTGACCCGCTCACGGACTTAGTGCTGGAGCCAAAGTCACTTCCTAGGATGACAGCGGGTTAGTGGCAAATCTCCACAGAAATATCATCACCACGAGGTGATACTAAATTAGAACCATGCTACTTGGCTTGATGGCAGCTGAAGCTATTTTTCAGGCATATAATAGATCTTGCATGAGTATCCTTCAAGAAATTACCCTGAAAGCATCAACCACAAATATTCTGTCAGAAAATCGGTCAGATAAAGGAAACCACTTAAAAATATAAAGGGAAGCTTATTCTTTTATTTAGTCTATAAAGTGAATCTCATATTATTTCTTTAAAAAATGCTTATTTGGTTAAAAAAGATGCCTTTATGCATTGGATGGAATCCATGAATGAACGTAACAGGAGAGCTCTAAAATCAATGATTGTGGCAGAGTATAGATTTAGGATACAGTTATTGGGTAAATTAGAATCAAGGCTCCTGAGACACATGGAATCTTCTTAAACTTGTAGTTTTTTTTTTTTTTTCATCATATAATAACCTGAATAATTTTGAAGAGAGCATAGTGATCAGTAGAAGATTCTTTCACTTAAAGGATAATCAGTTCCATCTCTTCTGACTCTCCCATAAATTCATATGCTTTTTAAATTTTATTTTTCAGTTCATTGATTTTATCTTAAAGAAAAAGGCTTTTTTTTGTTTTTTTGGTCCATAGAAAAAATATTATAGTGAAGAAACATGAAGTCAGCTAAACCAGAATGCCAGGACTGAACTTCTAACTTTATTTAATACAGTAGATCGGAAAAGGAACTTGATTGAAAACAATCACTTTTGGGTTTTTTTCCCCAAAAGCTTTAGTATTTTGCCAAAAAGTCACGTGGAATATAAAAAATGAACTTAAGGTTTGAATGCAGATTCTCTGAAACCTAATCTTGAACTCAAGTAAGCTAATTTTGCAAAACATTGGTAAAAACACATTGTAAAATATTTTTGAATAGAATTAGAAAATTAGCATTATTGAACCTTTTATATGAAGAGAAGAATAAAACTAGATAGAAAAATAAAATTTCAAAACGTAAAAGTTTACATGCGTGGTATAAATTTCTATTGTTTTCCTATTAAAATGGAACTGTATGGTAAGGAAATAAATCACATATTATGTTATAGCATCTGGAAGAAAAGCAGGTCACCAGTAAGACTGTATTTTTCTTTGTGTTTTTTTTTTTCCTGTTCTCTTTCTTAATCATTCATTTGTTTTGTGTCTCACGTCTTCCTTTCTTCATATTTGTCACACTCCTTTATTTGCTTTGCTTTCCTTTTCATATATTATTATGTTTAATTTTAAGGGTTCAATGTACGTATTAAGACTCTGAAGAAAATCATTTAATCACTCAAAGGAAATACGTTCTCAAAGCTGAAAAATTCTATAAAAAGGATATTTTTTTTAATATCCTAATGTTACTATTTCATATTAATATGTTGAAATGTTATAGTTTGAAAAATATATTTTTATTTATTATTGAATTTAATTGATCTTCATCATTTGCTGGGTAGCTAGTGAACACTAAGATATTGCTAATTAACCTCAAATATTTTAATGTAAACACAAGTGTGTCCCATTTAGTTCCTAATCTATATGCAAACAATCTCACTGTACTGAGGTTAGATATATTGCATAAATTTTAAATCTTTTTTCAAGTTGGATATGTCTTTTCAATTTAGCAACATAAAATAGTTTGTTATATGATCATATTTTTCTATGCTAAATTTGTTTTGAATATCTTTCATTCGTCCATGTTAACCAAAAAAAAATCCAGATTTGTGTTAACATTAAACAAACAATATTTCTTTAATTCAGAATTGATTGAACTCTTATTTATCACTAGATGGCACTCTAAATTTAGAATGTGATATATATTTCTTCAACTAGAAGCTATATTACGTCTGCTTCATAAAATTTGTTTCATAGCATAAACAAATAAAACATCCCTCCTTTCCATATACAAAAATGAAATTTCCCCTTCTAGAAATCAACAACTAAGAGCATCTACAATATTTAGTAAAAAATAGAAAACCAATTACAAATATAATAGACAAGACTATAAAGAGAATATGATGATTGTCTTAAAATATTTCTCAATTAAGTTTAAATCTTTATGTATTAACTTATTATTTTAGCACTTATATATATATATAATATAGAAACTTTTAAAGTGTTCTTTTTTAAATTAAAATTAAAGATTTACAAACCTTCTAAAAACTGCTTTGTTTCTTAAAAATTAGCTGCCTTTGGTATCTGTGGGTTTTATGTCTTTAGATTCAATGAACTTCAGATCTGAATCATTTGATAAATAATAACAATACAATAATATAGATAATACAAATAAAAGAACACTGTAACAACTATTTGCACAGCATTTACCTGGTACTACCAGCATAGTACCAGGTATTATAAGTAATCTAGAGCTGATGTAAAGTATATGAGAGGATTTACAAGGGTTATATGCAAGTATTATACCAGTTTATGAGGGTCATGAGTAATCATGGATTTTGATATTCTCAGAGGTCCTAGAACCGATCCCTGGCAGATACAAGACAGCTGTAATTTCATGTGTAACAATATAGAAACATGATGGATACTAGGAAGACGAATATGCTTCTGTTAAAACATGTTTTTCAGGTCAAACATAACTGTATATAGTCTGCCTCAAAAATAAGATTGTATAATTCCCCGATGACAGAAGTTCTTCAAATTCTGCCTTTTTTCCTGGAGATTTTTAGATTCCCAGAACGTCTAAGCAGTTTCTTGCCTTACTCTCATTTCTAAGTAATGACATCCCATATAAAATGATACAAATGAAGAAATAAAGAAATGTAATTCTGACCATTTGAAAAGTATTAGGCCAGTGACTCTATGACCCCCATATAATTGAAACCATCAACTGTTCTCTGTTCAGGGACCACAGCTCTCATGGTTAGCATACGGGGCAGGGAGGTGGCTTGGTCTCACATGCAGACTGTCAATTAGCTGCCTTAGGAACACTCTAGCACGGCTAATGCCCTGCAAGCGAGAAGCAGGCATTCAAAGATAGACGACATTTAGAAATATTCCATATTAAAGCCAACATTTTCCATGGATGAAAGTCAACGTATTTTGCTCTTCTATGCTGAGGTCATGACTCCAATTATTATGTAAAAATGGGTTTGTCTGAATCTATTTTTGGCTCTGCTGATGGCCGCAGATTTTTTTTTCTTATTCCCACTGTGCACTAAAAATTGACTCTCTCATTCTCTGGGTCAGATATGTGGGGAAATGACTGCTATAGTCTTCTTTTCTACATCAGAGAATGAGATCTTGAATAAAATATCTTTTTGGACAAATAAAATGAGATAGAGTCATCTGGCATTGCACACAAGTTTCTTTTTCACTAATTCTCTACATAATGTGAAGTGAGGGAAGAAAACTATCATTGTTATTAGAACATTCATAAATAGGTGAAAGTTTAATCTTTAATCTATGGTTATATTAGTATAAATATGATATGAAGGGGAAAGCCACATACGGTATTACTTTGAAAAAATATATTTCATGAACTATATTACAAAGGGGGAGAAACTATGAACTTAGGAAATAATGTTATTTTCTTGAAATCCTCCAGAAGTGTTCTAGTGCATTATATATTCATAATACTTATTTTAAAATTTACCCTAATTTGAAATAACTGTCATGTCTGTTAATACTGATTCCTTATGGTAGTAATATAAAGAGACCAATAATGAAGGGAAAAATATTTTTATCCATCACTTGTGAGAAGACATTTTTAAAACAAACATTCATTTACCTATACCAAATTAACATAGATTTTATGTAAGCAATAATAAAAAATGCTATAAAGTTAAAATACATTGGTAGAAAACAAAATATATTATCCATGTGGTCAAATTGAAGAGGAGTAAAGAATTGTGCCAGGAGACAGAACTTCAGAAACACATCTAAAAGTAAACAAACCTTAACCCTAAATTCATCACAAAAATCAGATTGGAAGCTGCAGATGTCTAACTGGGTTACTGTTGCATCAGAGAAAGTCTTTTCAATAACCTGAGACACATTTTTTGAGAAGAATAAGGCAGTTGGAATTAGTCAGTGTGGATCTGAATCCTGCCATTTTTCTCGATAGCTTTGGGAACTTGTACAAATGATTTAATCTCGTTAAGCCTAAGCTTCCTCATCCTAAAATAAGAATAAAGCATGCCTAAACAATCCTAATGTCAATTGTTTATTTGCAGAAGACCTAGAACTGAAATGCCCGGAGATCATGGCCAAGCATTCATTACACAGTTTAACTCCCGCTTTTTGGGAACATAACTGCTTATTTTTATGGTCCTATTACACATTCCAGCTCAGCTGTATTATTGACTGTTCCAAAATCTTCCAATTAGTAAGGATTGAAGCACACCACAGATTTTGCTTAAAATAGGATGAAAATGTGTATTCAAATACTTATTAATGCAGCAAGTAAATCTATCACTTAATCTCCTGCTCATTCCAAAAAGTATTTGAAACAGCTACTGAATCTTGAACTTCAAAATATCCTTGGCTAAGTTGCTTGGTGTCCTGCCACGTTCATGCATCATGACCTTTAGCAAGAATTATCCTGGAGGATACAAAGTCTAAGCTACATTTTTTTAAATCAAGAAATACAAAACCTAAACAAATGTGTAAGTAATAAAAAATAAAAACGTGGGAATAAAATATGGTCACTCTAAGGATTTAAATTGGAAATGAATACTAGGCCAAAATTTACCTGATTTCACTTCTTGATAGTATATCCTAAACCCTTTCTAGTCTTTTTTCAAAATCTGAACCACCTGGCAATTGATGCAAAATATTACATCACAAATCAGACCTGCTGCATTTTAACATCTCATGAAAGCAAAGCTTTGAGAAGCATTTCTGTCTTTGGTAATGTACACAGGGGTCATCGCCTGAGCACGTTATCTCTCTAGTACTTCACCCCCTTGTCCTCATATCATCACATCATAAGCAGACAGAGAATCATGACCCAGGTAGATTGCTTGAGTTCACAGGTTCAAGACCACCCTGAGCAAGAGCAGGACCCTGTCTCTACTAAAAATAGAAAAACAGAGCTAAGAGGATCGCTTGAACCCAAGAGTTGGTGGTTGCTGTGAGCTATGACACCATAGCACTCTATCCAGGGTGACGGTTTAAGATTCTGTCTCAAAAAACAAAAAAACAAAAAATTCCGGTACACAAAGAGAGAAGAGAGGGCTCAACAATTGATTTCCCTGAGAGAAAAAAGTCAGCCTATATTCTTACACTTCTATGTCTCAGTCTGCTCCTTCCCAAACTGTGTGGTCCCTCAATATACAAAAAAAGCCGTGATGTTTTCTGTGTCTTGCCAAAATTTCTTCTGTTCTCTTTATCACCCATCATATTCACACATGCAGTATGATTTAGTAATGATAATGAACAAAGAGAATGACCACATTGCATTTCATTTCTAGATAGACAGCTACTGTTAATTTCACTTCTAGTTCAAGTAATGATAATCATTATCACTGTAAATATTTATTTTTAATGTGAAATGGCATTTCCATAGAACTCTTTGGCAGGCTGTTTTTTAATATACAACCCAACCCCCAGTGTTTCATGACCATGTTTTGTAGAGTTAAAGACTGATCAGTGTTGATAATAATGAAAACAATAGCATTACCTAATATAGATCACTTACTGTAACACAATGGTCAAATGTTAGTCACGGTGCTCATCATTTTAATTCCCACAACAGTGTGAAATCATTACTATTATGTTACTAGCTCCACTTTATTGATGAGAATACAAAGGTTTATACAAGTTAGTTGGACTTTCCAAGCTTTGAATTTTCCCAGTTCCCTCTGACTGCAAAAGCCTTGCTAAGTATGCATGACCTCAACTGGAGCATAAATCAATGTTGAAAGGAAAAAAATAGATACATGAAAAGTATATCTGTTTATGTTTTCTTCAGGGATTAATCATAGAGAACATAAATGAAATATTTGTTATTTTTCAATAAGGTTTGTCTCAAAATATATTGATTTGATTTTTATAAATAAAAAATGTTCCATAAGTAGCATGGAATAAATATTGCATAAATATTCCAAAGTATTATTTGATAATTTTTTTGAAATGTGGTATTTATATGGGGGTACAGAGATTAAGTTACCTATTTTGCTTTTGTAAAGTTGAATTCTGAGTTGTCGGTTTGTCCTTCACCCAAGAAGTGTGCAGAACACCAGTGTGACGTACCCACTGGGTGGGAATTTACCAAACCCCTTACTGCCCCACTTGCATTTCATTGAAATTTTCTCTCATGTGAACACGTAAGTGTTAATCTACTACGTTCAGTTGAATCCAGAGTATATATAATGTTTTTTCCTCTGTTCTTGTAGTGTGATAAATGTATCTTGTACAGAAAATTTATCAAGTCTCTGTATATATTTGTTTGCTATTTGTCCAAATATGTATTTCCTTTGTGACTCAAGTTTTTAAACATTAGCTTATTGTTTTGCAAGCAGTGAACTAATCACTCTGTTTAGTTTATTTTATGTAACACGATGGAGAGAACCAAGAATAAACAGATGGGCAATTCTGGTTAATATAATGTAATTACCAAAATAGATCTTTACTTTCTTTTCTAAAAGTATACTAGTTCTACACATTTCATGTGCCACAGTAAATTTTTACTAAGTATTCTGTTGCTGCAGCAGAACTAGAACAAAAAAATGCTATTTCATTTTATTATGCTTTTCAACAACAAGCTGCAAAGGGAGTGTTGATAAACAACTTCTCTCTTGAACATATAGGTTTAAAATCACACTTTTACTCATTTGTTTAGTTTAATGCTTAATTATAGATATTGATAGATATAGATATATGAATTTGTGGTATATATAATCACCTGTAATCATTTGTTACATAGCAACAAATTATATAAGTAAGAATATAACTAGTAACTAAATTTGAGAAAAAAATTAAGATATTCATAAATCGGGCAGCACCCATAGCTCAGTGGGTAGAGCACCAGCCACATACACTGAGGCTGGGAGGCTTGAACCTGGCCCAAGCCTGCTAAAATCAACAACGACAACTGCAACAACAACAACAACAAAGTAGCAGGGCATTGTGGCGGGCACCTATAGTCCTAGCTACTTGGGAGGTTGAGGCAAGAGAATCGCTTAAGCCCAAGCGATGGAGGAGCAAACTGCAGGTATGAGTTTGAGGTTGCTGTGAGCTGTGACCTTACCGCATTCTACCGAGATTAATATAGTGAAACTTTGTCTCAAAAAAAAGATATATTTATAAATCATCACCTATATTATTCTCAATGAGTATTACAGTTCCGATTACTTACTTTTGCTACTATAAGAAAATTGTCATACCCAGGTGATAGAATTCAAACTCATTTTCTTTCATTACAAGGGTCTAATACCCCTCAGAAAAGAACTGGTTTGATATTTGGAAAGTGATTTTAGATGTTAGCATTCAATTCAATTGAATACTCAGAATGACTATACTTCTAGCCCATAAAAAGTTTTATTGGAATAGTTTTTCTTGCTACTATATATAATTTAATCTGGCATTTTTTAAATCGTAAATTACCCATAATTTTGCATTACAAAAACATCTGCCATTGAGGACATTGATACTTACCATGCATTTAAAGGACAACTTCATGAAATTATTATTTTAAAATTAAATACTTACATTTTGAGATTAAAGATTTGTTATGAAAAATGTAACAGATGCATTATTTTATGGATAAATTAACCATTTCTGAGAATAATTTAGTAATATATAAAAGAGTCTAATCATTTTTATTTGTGTCTCATCTGCTCCTGGGGCACAAATTAGTACACATACACTAGCTATATATACATATATATGTATTTTATAAATTTATCATATGTTTGTTCCCAAAAGAACACAAGCTCTACATGGATAAAAGCCCACTATTCCCCCCAAATAATTATGTTCCCACTCATCTTTGGTATATATATGTATATATATATATATGTAAGGTCATTATTATTATTATCCTTTTTTAAAAAAAAAGACAAGATTCTGCTCTATTGTCCAGGCTGGAATGCAGTGGCACAATCATAGCTCAACACAATTTCATTTTTTTTTTTTTTAAGACAGAGTTTCACTTTGTCACCTTTGGTCAAATGCTATGGTATCATAGCTCACGGAAAACTCAAACTCCTGGGCTTAAGTGATTCTCCTGCCCCAAACTCCCAAGTAGCTGGAACTACAGGTGCCTACCACAACACCCGGCTATTTTTAGAGACAGAGGTCTTGCTCTGGCTCAGGCTGGTCTTGAACCTGTGATCTCAGGAAACCCACCCACCTTGGCCTCCCAAGTCCTGGGAATACTCAGCACAACTTCAAACCCCTGAATTGAGGGATCCTTCCACCTCAGCCCAAGGAGCAGCTAGGACTAAAGGTATGACTTGCCACAGCCAGCCAATAACCATTAGTTAAACATTTTCTTTCTACTTTCATCTTAGTTAAGATGTACTCTCAATTCAAATAGTACATTGAGAATTTAGCACATGCCAGGCAGTATGTAAGTGTTTGTTGAACGAAGCAGGAGAAAGATAGTATTGTACATTATTTATCTTATCAGCATATAGTCCAGACCCTACAACGAAATAAGTATTTAGTCTTTCTTCTATTAAATATCCATTTAACATTTAAAAACCACTTTAGTCTATCAGTATCTTCCTTTAATAATTTGTTAATTGAAGTGGTGGATTAGATAAATCAAAACTCAAGTCTTTTTAGTATCAATAAGCATATGCTTTTTATACATAAGTTAGTTGAAATTGTGAAATCGTTCATAAAGTGGATTTATGAAAATAATCTGTAGAGGAACATGAACTACAGTAAATATAGCATAATCTTTTAAAAATTGCAGGCTGGATTCATTAAACTAAGTGTAGCAGTAAAATTATAGGGAATTACACATATTTAATTTTCAAGTATGCAGTAAATAGTAATTTAATCAACAAACATACTGAAGTTAGGAAAGTTATGAGTCCAAGGAAAAGTTAAACAGCAAAAGAGAGCAGAAGAAAATAGAAGCACTTAGACACCCTTGCGTTAGTATAACCAATCTCCAAATTCCACTTGCTAGAAAGGCAGCTATGACAGAGTGTGTTTTCCAAAAAATGTCTGTATTCCACAATTCAAATGTTCAGAAAGATCCTCAAATTTAACTTCCACAAAAAGCAATCTCTAGTGCTGCCAAATTTGGGAATTAAATCAGAATACCCCTCAGCCCCAGAGTTCATGCCCCTAACCTGCCCGGGAAGGAAGATGCCTCACTGCACTTAGTTTTGACAAAAAGGAGGCCTTTCTTCTGCCTTACCCAAGAGTTTAAGGAGCAGTCACAGTATCTCCAAAGCTCACCCCAGACTCTGTATCTCAGCATCATGTAATTTCAGCATTTTGGAAATCTATGGCAAGAAGAATACTTGAGCCTAGGAGTTGAAGACCAGTCTAAGTAACAGAGGAGACCCTGTTTCTACAAATATAGTAGAAATTCCAAAGTTGACACCATCCCTACATTGACCACCTCCTTATGTTGACCTGATTTTCACAGTCTGGAATGCACCACATGTATGTATCAGTCCAGCAGGCCTCGTTCCTTATGTTGGCTGCCTCCATATGTTGACCAGTTTACTACAGTTCCATGGATGCTGAACTTACAGAAGTTCTACTGTGATACATTTTTTTTTTTAAGTTAGTCAGTCATGGTGGCAAGCACCTGTAGCCCAGTTGCTTGGGCGGCTGAGGCAAGAGAATTAATTGAGCCCAGGAGTCTGAGGTTGCAGTGGGCTATACTCATGCCATCAGACTCTTGCCTGGGCAACAGAGGGAGAATCTGTTAAAAGAAAAAAAAAAAATAAAGGTAAAGACAAAGACAGAATTCTGAAAGCAGCAATAGACAATAAACGCACCATATAAAACGGAGTCCCTCTTCAACTCCAGGAGACTTCTCAGCAGAAGCCCTGCAGGCCGAGAGAGAGTAGAATAATACAGCCAAAGAGCTGAGTTAAAGATCCTGCCAAGTAAGAATATTTCACCTAGCAAATCTGTCTGTCAGGAATAGGGAGAAAGCATTTCCCAATCAAACAAAAGCTAGAAGAGTTCATCTCCATTAGGCCCGCATTACAGAAATTGCTAAAAGTTCTTTAAACTAAAACAAAAAGCTACTAGTTACTAACACAATACTTATAAAAGGACAAAACCCAATGATAAAAGCAATAAAGAGCGTTTTTCATAATAATCTAAGACTGAAATGGTTGTGTAATTTTTCCCCCTAGCATGAGGGCTAAATGACAAAATTATTAGAAACAACTATAGCTAAAATAAATGGTTGCGGATACAGGCTACAAAATCATGTAAATTCAGAAACCAAAATCAAAAATTGTGTGTGTTGAGGGGAGAGGGGGTGAAAGTATAGAGTTGCTGTGTGCAATCAGTTTAGGTTGTTATCTGCTTCAAGACACTGGTCTAAGGGGCAGACCTTCTACGTAAGCCTCACAGGAACCACAAAATCAACTTCTATAGGGGACACAGAAATAAAACATAGAAATAACTCCAAAGATACCACTACAGAAAGCCAGCAAATAACAAAAGGGGACAGCAAGACAGAAAGAAAAAACAACTATCTGCAAAATAACCAGAAACCAACCACCACAAGGGCAGTAATTAATCTTTACATATCAATAATTATATCAAATATAAATATATAATTTTTCCAATAAAAAGACTAAGAATAAATGATCGGATAGATGATTTACTCTTATTGAGTAAAGTAATACTCAATAAGATATTGCTATGATATCTATCGTTTTTAAGGGCACAAATAACTCTTAAGGGGATGAAAAATGACATTATAATCATAACAGAAAAGCACACAAAAACAGAAAGTTACATTCGGATAAAGTACACTTTAAATCAAAAACTGTAAAAAGAGACAAACCAAGACAATGTATAATAATCATGGTGCTGATGCATCACGGAAATGTCATAAATACAAAAATTTCTATCATTATATAAACTTACATCTAAGCCTTCCTGTGCTTGGGACCCTAGATGGGTTTGCTTGGGGGCCATTTATAAACAATGAAATCAAAGTACAAAAATTCAAGAAAAACGCATGACATTAAATAAACTACAAAAAAGGACACGTAGCGTCTCATAGCTGGAACAAGAAGGCAGAGCAAAGCTTTCTCGTGCATCAGCTGGGGACATGCATTGTCAGGTGATTCAAATTTTTGTCACTCTGTGCCAGTCCCAAAATGACTACAAAAGCATTGTATTGATTTACCCACAGAAATTTTGGCAGGAAATGAAATTTGAAATTCTAGAATCCATGAAAAATGAGGATCCACTCTACTGTCTTTTCTTACTATCCCTCAAACAACTGTATGTTTCCCTGGAAATTGAGCTATTTGCTTTAATCAAGTGCTCTCTTTCGTGTGCCAACTTAATTTTTATGTGTCTGTGTGCTTTGTGGTGAGTTGGCTTAAGAAAACGTGTTAAATGATATTTTAATGAGAAAGTTGGTTTTTAATTTTTGCCTAGGTTGAGAAAACCTATCTCATGAGAAATTGTAACATCACTATTATTTATAACCACCAAATAGTTGTGTCTGATACAGCTCTGAAAATATTCTTATGTGGTCTTAATCATGCTTGGTATTATATAGGTAACATCACATTGATAATCATATGAAGTCAAGAAAATAAGATATATTTTTAATAATAATAGAAACTTGAAATAAACATCCCTGATATTTACTAAATCTATGACTCTGGAATATTGGCTTAATGTTGAATACTTCTGATTCCTAATTACTAAACAGACTTCATACATTGCAGCTGTCTTTAAGATTTAAAGAGATGATACATCTTAAATCATATACAATGTCTGCCAAAGAATAGGCAGTGAATAAATGTTATGTTTTCCCCTACACAATAAAAGTATGATACCTATGAAAAACTATAATGAAGAAAATACTTTTTGCACAATCAATAGACTAAACATTTCTAAAGGTTAAAAAGTGATTTTGATTTCTTAATAGTGTATTTTAAAAGAAAGAAAAGAAAATCCTATTGTTTAATACTTGTTTTTCCAAATGCAATTATTTGATGAGTTATTTCTCCATGGTCATGAGAGAAGTATAGAATCTTTGCTTGATACTATTTAAAAGATATCAAGAGATCTGTCAGCAGCTTTTACTATAAAATGAAAAAAAGATAACGATTCACTGCTTAAGAGTTTTAAGAAGCTTCAACTGAACTTGGCGTAGCATTTGGAAAAAGAGAAATATGTCTAAGGAATCAGTTGGCAGGTGTGGCAAAACAACTTTCCCACTTGAACGTGGGAAAGGATGTCCTTGGGCAAACCATCTTGACATGGAAAATATCAAAAGCAACAAACACAACATGAACATTTTTTATTTTCTGCAGTCACTTCATTGGAACTACCAGGGCTTGTTGAAGAGTACTTTGTGGAATTAAGAAGGGTCACTATGCCTAAAGCCATGAAATAGCAAGCCAGAAAAACAAGAACAAAACAAACTCAACAATAGCAAAACAAGAGAGGAAAAATCCACGGGAAACTATAACAAGTATTTTTTTTCGTTTTGTCTAATGATAAATAAAAACTATAAGCGAGGGAAGTATATTCATTTCCACTGGGGAGTGTTTATAATATAAATGTCTCCACAACAACGTAAGAAACATTGCAATGAAGTTTCTAGGTAAAGAACAATTATGTCGGTAGTATGTAAAAACCCTGTTTAATAATATGAAATGTAAAAACATATGAGAAATGTTTGTAGTTGTAGTTTTGTCAGTAAGAACTATTAAATGAGGGGCAGGGGTGTTTAGGTAACCGATCTTTTATTACTGAAAATTTCAATCATCCTTGGAAAAAAAAATGAAAATTGAAAATAAATGGTTCGATTACTAAAGTCAATGCCAATACTGATTTCGACGCTGTCTGCCTCAGATAACAGAAAAGGTGAGGAAAGGAGTAGCTGTGGATAAACGTATCAATTTTGTAGATCACAATCATGACAAATAGCAAAAAAAAAAAGTGATAGAAATAAAATAAAAATAAAGCCAGTATAGTCCTTCTGTGATTCCGCTCTATCATTTTTTTAGCCATGTTTCCTTTTAAGGCGATACATTTTAGGAGTAAACACATGAGAAATAATTTAAAGATTTATATAGAAGGAGACATTTACCAATACAGCAATGATTCCATTTTAATTTCAAACTGGAGCGTTTCCCCTTCACCTGCTTGACCTTATCAGTGCAGCAAGGGAGGATGACCTCCGACTCCTGTTCCGCGTTTTCAAATGCACCTGCAAAATAGAACTTCACAAGACATTTCCTGGGTCTCTCTTTTGAAGTTTTACCTTTTTAAGAATGTACATTGAACTTCCCTACAGGTAGCTTGTGGCTAGAGAGAAATAGAAACTACTGATGGAATTTCTGACTTGAGGGAAATTTTTGTTTGCTGATACTCCGAGGGCCACTTGGGTACACATATCGATTGGGTTTTCTATCTCAGTTGTTTTGGATATGCTTTATTGAGCCTTTTTGTTTATTTGCTACCCTATCTCTGCCCTACTCTGAACTATGTTTCACTCAGATGATAGGAAGTACTTAGGAACTAAGCAGAGACAGTAAAACTGAAACGGTTTCTGTCCTTGGTGCTTTTGCTAAACAGCTGTCATAACTCACATGGATAGGTTCCTTCGTTCTGGATGTAGTCAAGAATGTCAGAATAAGGGCTTGTATTAAAATAATCTGAGCCAGGCATTGTGGTGGGTGCCCTTAGTTCCAACAACTTGGAAGGTGAGGCAAGAGAATTGCTTAAGCCCCAAATTTGAGGTTGCTGTGAACTGTGACACCACAGCACTCTAACAGGGCAACATAGTGAGACTCTGTCTCAAAAATAAATACAAATAAATAAGTAAATGAATAATCTCATATATTAGAGCCCTAATTCTCATTGTGATGATATTTGTAGGTGGAAATCTAGGGAGGTACTTAGATTAAACGTGGTCATGGAGTAGAGCCCCCATCATGGAGTTAGTGCTCTCACCAGAAGAGGAAAACCCTAGAACTCTGTTTCCTTTCCTTTCCCTTTCTGCCTAGTGAGAACGCAGCAAGAAAATGGCCCTCTGCAAGTCAGAGAAAGCTCTCATCCGGAGTAGACTCAGCCTGCACCTTGACTTGGGACTTCCAAGACTCTGGATATGTAAGAAATTTCTGCTGTTTAAACCACCCAGCCATGGTATGTTGTTATAGCATCCTGAGTAACCTTTTGTGTCAACATTGCTTTGTTTTAGTGCTGGGGCCGGAATTAAGCATGCCTGCTCTTGATCTATGTAGCACAAATCACAGTTTAATACATTATTTTAGTTTGATCTTCCCTGGAATTTCAAAAATATAAGAGGAAGGAAATTTAAAAGTGAGGAAGGTGGAGGGAGTGGAAAAATTCACAAGGTTAAGAGAGAGGAGAAGTAATTTAAACAAAATATTGGAAGCTGGTGGAGAATGCACAAACGGTAATTCATTTCTCATACGGCAGAAAGCTGAGACTTCAGCTGGCAGGGGAAAAGAACTAGGCCTAAATCCATCTGCGTGGCAGCATCCCAGAAATTCCCAGGAATTTCTGCCACCAGTAATCTTCAAAGTGAGAACATATGTGGAATTATAATAAAACTTCCCTCCCTGGTGCATCTAGGCTGGAGGTTTACTCTCTGAAGAAGCTTAAACAACAGATATCTTGTTGGAGGCACCACATACAGCCTATGACAGTAACAGACTGAAAGAGGGAAATTAGGGGAAACTTACACACTGAAAGTGGAGGGGGGCAGCACTTATGTGCTAAGCTCCTTCTAGCAGAAGTAGACAGACACATGAAGGGTAATAGGGGAATTTTCTTTAGGAAATTAATTGGCGATAGTGGATCACAGATATTTTTGGTCAGGGGCCCAGATAGATCAGCCTGTGGAAATGTCCCATCTAAAGCTCCACCTATGCTCGTACAGAGTTTCCTGGCAATTTTACAGACCTTTACTCACCACTATGGACAGAGAATGAGGAACTACGGGACCACGGAACATACCGCTAAGATAAAATACTAATTAACACAAATGAAGGAACGCTGAGGAAGCAGATAGTGAATGGAGCAGAAAACAGATTAAAAATTATTTAATATCCTCCCAAAGGAGATTGTCACTGGACGCTATAGAGTGAAATGTTGGAGAAGACTAAAGATGTTCTTTGAAAATAAAACATAGGATGAGAATATTTGAAAAAATCAAGATAATTGTTTTGATATACCATTGAGATTGTATGCCCAGAGCACGACACTACCAAGAAATTAAAAATAGGTGACAGAAGACAAGCCAAGGAGGGAATGGGCATAAAAGTTATACCATGTGACTGATAAGAAGTCCAGAAACAGTGAGTGTGAGAAAATGTTAAGGAAGACATGATCAAGGAATTTTATTTTACTTACCATCGTTAAAAGACATTTGTTTCTTTACTGAGATTTCTCACAAGCAAATAGATAAACAGATAAACCCACACCAATGCAAGACATGGCCAATATTAAGATAAAACTCTAAGACCCTGAAAGTGTTAAGATAAATCTCTAACATCAACCAAAAAGTAGGGGGGAAAGAGGCACAAAATAATAAGAAAAAAGTAGTGAAGCATTTATTCAAAATTTTAATGGGCAATTATTCTCAGTCTATAATTGCATATAGAGACAACCCATTAATACAATTTACTGATTCCATTAGTCATGTATTTTTAAAAACAAATAAGCCTTGGCAGTGCCTATAGCTCAAAGGAGTAGGGCAATGGCCCCAAATACCGGAGGTGGCAGGTTCAAACCTGGCCCTGGCCAAAAAATGTCAAAAAGAAATAACCAAAGAAAAAAACAACAACAACAAAAAAATAAGCTTCAGCTATGAAGGAGATTATAGATTATGAAATAGGCAGGAAAGAAAAAAACACTTTAATGGAGCTTACATTCTTATAGTCAAGATAAATAAACTACAAAGTATGAGCATAAATATCAAATTTTAGTTCTCAATAATTGATACAGAGAATTAATAAAATAGAGCCACAGAAATATAAAGTGTGCATGTATTGAAGGAGGATTAAGGTTTAGATAGAATATCTGAAGAGGCCTTCCAAAGAGTGGATTTCTGATTTCAAAACAAGACCAGTGTAATCTATTAATAGAATGTTATGGATCAGAACATTCCAAGAACACACAAGGGAAAAATATCTTTGAAGTCATAGTACATATTGAACTGCATATTAATATGTATGAATATATATGGGACATATTCAAAGTGAGGAAGGAATGAGTATGTTTGAAGCAATGAAAAAAGGAGAGAAGATAAGAGTATTGACAAGAGATCAGAGAACGATCAGCAAGAGACGAGAGAAGGAACAGGGAGTGGTTAGTCAAACTGAAGATCATGGAAAAGACTTCAGGGAGACTAGGAGTGAAATGAACAGCGAGAAAAAATATTTAAGAATATTGGAACATCAATTTTAGCATAATTACTATGGGAATGGGCAAATGAAGGGGATCGGTTAAGAGGCTAGTAGGATGACCTAGGCCGGTGAAAAAGAAAATGGCTTGTTCTGAGTGGTGGAAGGGTGTGTGAGGAGGAACGGGTGAATTCTGAGTATTTCAAAGTTAAAATTTTCAGAGTTTGGTTGTGAACTACATGTAGACTGTAAGAGGAAGAAAGTTCTTAAAGATGATGCCCAAATTGTTATCTTTATTACTGAAGTGATAAACTTGCATATAGAGAAACGGAGATTGTTCAACAGAGTAGAAAGAAAAGGAGATAGTACCTGAAGGAAGAAGTGAAATAAGGATAATTTTATACATATTTTTAGGAATTATTCATAATACTGTATAATTTTATATAGACACATATATACATAAATAAATGTACATATACACACACACACATTATTTTGGAAGTAGTCAAATGGCCTTACAATTTATCTTCATGAATTAACCAAACTTCCATATGAGATGGTATTGTGTTCTGTAAAGCAGTGATTTTCAAGCCCTATGCAACCATACACTGGGGTGCCGCTAGAGGATCTTAGGTGTGTCGTGAATATTGTTAAAGATCCTTAATAAAATTATTTTTGAAAGAACTTCAAAGCACAGTATCTTCCTTTATCTACTTTTTTCTTTTTTGATTAACATAATTTAAATATTCTGTGGAAGTTTAACTATAGGGTCAAGGGTGCTGCAAGATAAAAAAAAGGTTGAAAACCCTTTATAGTACAAAGCGTCTGCAGAATATGTGACATAACATACAGTGAAACATGAGTCAGTGCAGCAAACCCACAAAGCCAAATGAGAGAATTATACATACACGACTACAGTACTAATTATTTAAATTTAAAGGAATTCAATCATATTATATCAGAAATAACTACAATTCAACTCAGTGACTTTTAGACTTTGTAATTTTTTATAAGATTTTCCTACAAAAGTATATAATTTAAATGGTTTTTATATGAATATATCTCAGAACACTAAAACATAAAGTGTTGTAAGATTAGGAAGGGCATCTTTATTAATATAAAGATTTTTTTAATAGCTTCCCCTCTTTTTTGAAAAAGATTCAGCCATGACCATTTAGCCTTGAAGAGTTCTAGCATCTAATTGAAGTGCCAACATGTAGTAATCAGTTGAAAAAGGTAAAACATGAAGCAGTTCTAAGGAAATATCTTCCTTATCTTCGTCAGTTCTGGATATGTGAAAATAGAGAAATTCCTCCCTTCCTAATCAGATTTAATAAAATACATATCTAAGGAATTATTTTATAGCTCATCTACTCTTATACTGGGTTGAGCTAAATCACCAGAGGTAGGGTGCAGAGAAGCAGACTTCCCCTAAGTAAGGTGGTTGCCAATCTTCAGTGACCTGGAAGCTAGCTATTATTAGCCACACTTGGGTAAAAGCAACAAACCGCAGCACTAGAGAGAGTGATGTGGTCACTCTGACCTAAAATCAAAAAGTCAATAAGGCCGTATTCTCAGTGGGAAACTGAATTTTGAGAAGTCCTGCAGAACTATAGAAAACATAGACTTGATTTTTTTTTTCTGTGTGTAGCACAGCTTATGAGAACTTGTACTAACATTTTCCTAGAAAATCTGTAATCACAGTCTTTCATTAAAATTAAGTATGGAAGCCAAACTCACTCTCTCTTTGTGACCTGAGAAATCACAATTCAGAGAGTTAAATCTTACTTTGCTAGAGCACACAGACAGAATAAGCCACCTAAAGTCCTCTATTCACTTCCAGAAAACAACTCTGAAGTGATTGTTAAGATGTATGTTATAAGAAAAATAATATTCACTATTAAAAATTACTAAATTCCTGATGAAAAAAATTCCATCCTTAATGATTATCCAACTGTTAAAGAAAGAAAAATCCCCATAAAATAAAAATATTCAAGGACAGCTAGAAATGGAATATACATCATATTTATGTTATATGTATTAAGATATGAACATGGGTCAAATTAAAAATAAATAGGGTCTTAAAGAGAAATCTTACTTGAAAGTATTTCAATAGACGAAGAAGGACTCTGGCAATAAGACGTCTATAGCCTAAGCCAGAGACGTCTCAGGGAAGGTGTGGAAAGACCTAGTGCTTATGAGTTAGGACTTTGGGAAGGTGTCAGTGTAAGGTGTGGGAGAGGTGCTGAAGACTACTGGGGGCTCCTTGAAGCATATCAAACTATTTCAAGTATCGTAACTACAGAAAATAGTGTGGTTATGTGCGCGCAGCTGAGGTCTGAGCCTCAAATGGAGCAAACAAGTTATACTGTGGCACATTCACATAATATTACTGCTTAGCTATCCTAGTAAAGCCAGTCTAAGGCCGAGCATAGTGGCTTGTACCTGTAATCTCAGTACTTTGGGAGGCTTAGCCCGGATGACTGCTTGAGTCCAGGAGTTCGAGGCTTCAATGAACTATGATTGTGACCATGAATAGCTATTGCACTCCTGGCTAGACAACACTATGAAACCCCATCTCTAAGAACAATAAAAATATGAAAATAAAATTTTAAATCCAATAAAGCCAGCCAACAAAGTTTGCTTAACCTTGTCAGAGGAGTTTAAGATTTTGGCACATCTGTAAAAAATTATCAAATTTGATATATAAATTTTAGAAAGAATTAAGAAGTATTTCTATAAATGAACAATGTGATACATTTAAAAAAAACTGTATGAAGAGGAGAATAGATTCTGAAAGAGCACTAACTATAAACTTGAGCAAAAGTGTATTTAAACAAAAAGCAAAAGTGTAATTTGCAAAAGCAAAATTAAAACAAAAAGCAAAAGTGTATTTAAAAAGTAAAAGCTAAGGTAAATAAAGTTCAAAGTTGAACATATATTTAATTGGCATTTCAGATTGTCAAAAAATAAAGAAAACGGGTGAGAGACTAAACTAACTAAATAAAAACAAGGGTAAAGATAAGAGATTTTTAAATTAATGAAAAAGGGGGTTTGCTACCAAGATATACCCACTGAAAGAAAATCTAGAGATAGGATTTATAGAAAAGGAAAAGACTCTCAACAGAAGCTGTAAGATATAATATGCATGGCTTGGTGCCTGTGGCTCAAGTGGCTAAGGCACCAGCCACATACACCTAAGGTAGAGGTTTCAAATCTAGCCTGGGCCGCCAAAACAACTGCAACCAAAAAAAAAAAATAGCTGGATGTTGTGGCGGGTGCCTGTGGTCCCAGCTACTTGGGAGGCTGAGGCAGGAGACTCACTTGAGCCCAGGAGTTGGAGGTTGCTGTAAGCTGTGATGCCATAGCACTCTACCCAAGGGGATAGCTTGAGGCTCTGTCTCAAAAAAAAAAAAAAAAAAAAGATATAATATACAAAGAAAACAAAAATAAAAATAATAGGTATATCTATTTTTTATATATACATATACAGTAATTTCATTACTATAATATAGTCATTGTCACTTTATATATACATATATATAAAGTCATTGTGTGTGTGTACATAAAGTGACAATAACCATAAGAGGGTTAAAATAATTTGATAGCCCTAATATGCTAGACAAATATGTATATATTTAATAAAATAGTAGCTTTAGAATAAAATTTGGATCAAATTTAAGCTTTTAAATATGTGCATACATGCTTATTCAAATTTATGGAGGGATTTTTAGAAAAGTAGAAAATAAAAAAATGAAATAAATTAGAAAAAAGAAAAACTTTTAAATCCATCTAAAAGGTTGATAAGAAAGTTAAAGTAACAAAATCATAACAGTTCCATCACTAAAACTGAGCTGAAAACTAGTGGAAGAAGGGTCCCATTGAAAATCATTAATTTGTTGGGAAAAAAAAAAAAAACTAAGGTTTAAAGACATAGGAACAATGGTCTGTTTAGCTAAGGATTTTCTAAGTCTATAAAGAACAAAACACTTGCTGTTAGTGTATCTGGAGTTGTGCTTTTCAGCTCTGCTACGTGTTCTGATATTATTATGAGATAGTCTTATTTCCTGCTCCAGCACACTCACAAAATTACTTTAGACAATGTAGGCAGTCTCTGAAATTGTTTATGATCCGCAGAACTCTATCTCTTCTCCGTTAGAGTAGTGCGAATTCTTAGTTAAAAAGTCAGATGTCATTTGTCTGTTTTATTTTACTTTGTTTTGCCTTCTCAATTCTCTTCTGTTTTAACAACAATGTAAAGGAAAATATTTGGTAAAATTATCACCTCTAAAACCTGGGATGCATACCGCATGTCTGCTTAGCCATAGGATCTGCCGGAAGTAGCTAGAAAACTAAATCTTAGTGTTGTGTGTTGGCTGTATTGATTGCTTTGGGCTAATTAGAGAAAAAAGATGATTCAGTCAGTTTTCAAGGAGAAACGAAAAGGAATTAGTCTTTTGTAACAGTATGTTCTGAGATTATCATTTTACCAGGTAATGCATTTAGAGGCTAATTTAAACTATTTACAGGAGACAATACCTAAGATGAAATTGTGTGTTTCTGTCAACTCTTTAGACTATGTAAAATGAGTATTGCAAGAAACTGGACACTAAGTTAATTCAATTTGTGAGCTCCCAAAGGAAGTACAAGAAATACCAAGGACTAAAGTAACTGAATAACTCTTCAGTCTACCCAATCTTTGAATAATTTAACTGATACTAATCTGTCTGAGCAGTTCTTGGGATTTTTAATAGACACATGCATATTAAATTTATGTCAGACTTTAACTATTTGTCATTTAATATTTTTAACTGTAACCTGTTTTTGTTTTGGACATTTTTTTTTCTTTTTTACTCCCAGAAGTGTCATAATAGATAGGATAGATGGCTGTGAATGGCATTCTTTTTTTTTAATTGATCGAGATATCATTTAGTCTCATTTGCAGAATTTATGACAGGCCATATTATTTAATTTGACTGATATTAATGAGGGGAAAGAAAAATAATTCTTAATGCTTTTTCGTTCTTGAGTAACATGTGATTTTAGAATGGATTTAATTAATTCACTCTCTGAGTCATGCAGAGATCTCTGGTTCTAAAATCTATGGTTTACCGTAAGATGCTGTCTTCATCCTTGCTTATTGCCACATCCATTTTCCTAAAATTTAAAGAAGTTAAAGATCCTATCGGGAGAGGAGATGAAAGCAACTGGCTCACATTTCTGAAATCACCTAATTCAGAAGCACACCTGGATACAGGAAATCCAGTCAATTATTTCCTCCTTCCTCTAACTAAATCAACAGAAAATAGAAGTGCATTCTTCACAAACTTTGTATTTCCCTTTAATGGGGAGTCCTCTGAAGATTGTTAGTATGAATAGGGAAATCTCAGCCCTATCTGACATTTATCAAACTATGTCTTCTGTTCTAGCTTTAGCTGTGAAAGAAATGAAATGAACTCTAAGTGTTTTATCTTACAGATCTGTTATTTTTATTCCTCACTTTGTTCATAATTTGAATGATATAAAACTGGTTTGAGACAAAACCTTTAGGTTGGTAATGCTGATTTATATTTCACACTGCTATTCATTCTCTTCTGAGCTTTAACTGCATTTCTGTAAGTATTGATAGGACACCCTCTACACAGATTCTCACAAACAGCTCAACCTTAATACTTTTAAAATTAAATTCTTTCTTTAATATTTACCTTCTCATATTTACTACTTTGTTCATTGTCTTTAAAGCATCTCATGACAGGTTATATAAGACAAAATTTATATAAGATCTAAAACAACCAGGCATATTTTGTCATCTACCTAATAGCTTTTAGAATTTCAAAGATGTGCAAATTCCCTAACCAAGTAAAAAAGGGTGATGTAAAATTGGGAATTAATACAGTCAAACAAATTTTCTTGTCACGAAAAATATTCCTCTTCCCTTTCTAATAAGAATGATTGCCTGGGAAAAGAAAATTCTATAAATTCAATTAAGATAACCTCTAGTATCTCATCTTAACAGGCTATACGGTGAATAAGGGCAGAAGTTTAGAGCAAAACCTGGGATGGTTTCTTGGAGGAATGGGGAAAGCAATAATTTACTCCCTATCATACGAAACAGACTAGATTTTCCACAGACAAATAAATATACACTGTCATTACCTGCCCATGTTAATGGTCAAAATATATGTAATCAAGTAACCAAAAAAGCACAATATTCAAGGTCATAAATTCTACCCAAAGGAATTTTAAATGTATTTCTTCTTTCCATAATATAGCAATATTAGATTTCTATCTTCAAAAGAGTAAGACCTCTACCCACTATCCAACCTAAGATGCTGAGTTTTCTATATGCAGAGAACTACAGGTAGAAGGTTGTCTCACTTCTCTGAGAATCTCCCCCAAGTGTAGGAAAGTAGATTATATTCTGCTTTGCAAATCTCTCATTTATCTTTCCTAAATGGATATTTCTAATTGTCTAGAATCAATATTATTCTCTTGAAGTGGTTCTCTTATTCTAGATATTAAAATTGACTCAGTTTTATAGGTTAACATTAGAACTTCAAACTAGTCTTAAAAATTAATATATAAAACCTATTTTATATATGAATAGGTTATATATATATATATATACACACACACATATCTTCTAAGAAGTTATTGAGGTCTTAAGCACCCTCAATTTCCTAACAATCCAAATGAATTAATAGAGCATTCTAGTTATGAAGATTTGTTTCCTTTATATGCATACTCTTTTAGCTTTGAAATCTGAATGTCCTAATTATTGAAAGTATAGGCTCTAGACACAGACTGCTTGGGTTCAAATCCGACTCTACAATTTATTAAGGAAGTTTGTAAAACTCTGTGTTCTCTAGGAAGCTTTTAAAACTCTTCTCTCTTCTGTAATGGGAAGCCACTGATAGTATATATTTCATAAGTTTACTAACATTTAAATATCTTAACCTGTCCAAACACTTGATAAAAACTTAGAGACAGGTATTTGGTGTTATTAAGTATTCTTCCATTATTAAGCATGCCTACTAGAAAGGCAGTTTTTGAATGAGTGTTTTTCTTCTGAGTACATATTTTGTAATTTGAGTTCTATAAATATCTATGGCAAAAATATGCATTTCTCAAGGAAATAGCATGGACGGTCTATTTATATCACAGTGGTTTTACGGGTAGAGAATCCCAAATCTGTAAATCCAAAATCTAAAATGCTTCGAAATTGGAAGCACTTTGAAAGTCAAAATGATGCTCAAAGGATATTCCCATTTTAGCATTTTGGATATCAGATTTCTAGACTTGCCATACTCAACCAGTGTGAGCAAATATTAAAAAGAAAAATCCAAAATCTGAAACACTGCTGGTCCCAAGTATTTCAGAGAGTAGATACTTAACCTGTAACCTATCAATTTGGACTGAAGATGCCACCTTCCTTATTTTATGTGTGTCTTTGCAATTCCACTGATGCTGCTACAAGATCAGAACTGCTTTTATAGTCAAGTCATTGCTGGAACATTTAAAAACATCCAGCAAAAAAACTGTTTCTCTGTTTCTCTTGAGAAAGCAGCGGGATGGTAGAGAACTGACTCATGAAGTAATATTAAAATTCTGTAACAACTTCTGGGTAATTGGCTGGTGAGCACTACATATTTATTTTCTAGTTTTGATCACTAATGCTATTAAAACTGATAACCAAAATATACATGTAATGCAATAATAATATTGACTAGAAACACTTCTTTCTTTTATTGAAAAAGCTGGCTAAATATATAATGGAATCACTTGGGTTTCTTGTTGGTTTCAATATTGAGCATTTAATTAGTTTTTAAATAATATATGGAGGAAAAGGAGGACCCAAATCCTATCCTACTGCCATCTGGCTTGGGAGGATAACTGCCACATGCGATTGGCATACTCTTGCTTAAGATAAATCTCTTCCCTTTTTGTAAATTCTAAACCATGTTGTCTTTATAAGCACAGAGGGAAGAATGATCTTCAAAATGTATTTTTAGAACAGAGAATGCCAGACTAGATAAATCACCAGTGTTACACCAACTGACATAGTCTATATTCTGAAGCATCAGGGTAATAGGTGAAGTTCTAATGTCCTCACTGGGGAAAATAAGCAAGAGCTACATATCAGCCCGAAGTATTTATTATTCTAGAAGGATGAATCAAAATATTACTGAACCAGAATTAATAGAAAGATGATTTTTATAATCATGTAATTCTCCTAAAGTTGTCTTTCACTTATGTTTTGAACGATTTCATGTTATAGTTCAGTATATGTTGCTGCTTAACTGTGCAGTTATATTTTTAAAATTTCAACCAAACAGTTCTATATGTGATTCAAAAATACTATAGCCTTGAGTATGTAAGTATAATATTCATTTTTATTCCATAGAAAATCTACATTTTATTTGTATTTTCTGTTGCCTATCTATTACGATACCTCTCTATGCTTTTCTCGAAGTTTATGTGGATAAGATGGCATAGCACTCTCAAAAACTATCAGCAACTGGAATTTAAAAATTATTTTACTGATCATAAACCTGCTAAGAGTAAATTAACTACAACAATATAAACAATCATTTACATATTTATACTCTGAGAGAGAAAAGGAGAGAGACAAAAAAACCTATAACAGGCTTGTAAAAGTATCTTATCATCTTATCACCCAGAGGTAAGCACAATTTAAACATCATGTGTAATTCTATATTTTGTAAAACATATGCATAGACTTATAAGAGAAAAATGTTATATGTACACAACATTATAAATGCATGCATAAAAATTGCAATATACCATATTTTCCTTGGACAACATATACTAGATTTCTCTTTTCTTGTTCATATCTATAAAATGCTCTCAATATTTTTACTAGACTCTTAAAATTCCACTGTATCATTGCACCATAATTTATTAAGTAGGAGACTATATAACTAATATGATTTCCATTACATACAAAGGGTAAGATGGCGAAAGGATAGTGAAATATGGAGCAAAGTAAATGCCCAGACTGATGGATTGTCCTGAGCTCTTGTTTTATCTGCAGTGTGCATTGCCTTCAAAGGAGGGAAAACGGAGGGAAACCATCATTTTATTGTTTTTGTATTGGCTAAAGTATAGCTGTCAGACATAAAACTTTCACAATGGACCCTTTGGTTTCAGGTAGTTTAAATCTCTATATTGTCAATAAACAAAAGTACTTTTGTTTTGACAAGAGAAAAAATATAGAGAAGAGGAGATACTGGATAAGAGAATCAGAAAGAAAATAGTTATGTTTACAATGAGGATTTAACTTTAAAGATCCTAAGGACTCAGAATGCATCACATTAATATTTTTGATCATTTTCTCAGAATTTTTTAACCATGTTTTTCTTCTTCGTTGTTCCAAATCATCCACGATTTCTGTCTAATTCCGTCCTCATATCAGCCTCCCCATCACTTAGATTCCTTAATTTATACTTTGATAAAGTATTGAAATTTCCTTTTTGTTCTACAAAAAGGTAGTATTTAAGAGTTCTCAGTATCTTCCCAGACATTCTATTCTTATTGTAAGAAAAAGTGGAAAATAGGAGCATCATATAAAAAATTGCGTTGTTTTTGCTTATTCTTCTTAAAAACAAACAGTGGTAAATCTTTCACTTGCACATTTAATCAATAATTCCACAGGTATAGTAGAAAGATTATTGAAATTTTGTGTAGCGTTATATACAGAAATTTCTGCCCATTAACTCTTCAATTAAAAGTATCCAGTGTGCTCACAAAGTAGATTTTTATTACCGACATTGCCGATGCCCAATTTGCCTTTCTGACAATGACTTATGAAAGAAGAAAGCAGCATGTGGCCCAATCTAGGCCTATCACATTCTTCAGTTTAGCAACTTGGAAATTAGGTTGGCGAACATTAAATTTACTATCTATACATGACTAAAATTTTATTATTTTTTACCAAATTGTTCTCTCCCTCCAAAGAAAATTTACTTGTAATTAATCACAATTTTAGTCACCACCAAATGGGGAAAGACAACAAAACAAAAGAAAATAAAAAACAAAACACAGTAGTATCAAAGACAAGAAAAAGAGCATTCAGACACCTGGCTTTCCAAGGGAGTCACATAGTGAGTCTTGATACTTGATGTCTTCACACACATTGTGATCCATCTAAAACAAGAATTAGCATATTTTAGACCACTAAAAAATGTACAACACATTGATATTTTTTCCTCTACTTACTCTTGTTTATAAATAGAGGTTTCATCAGTGTATTGCAATGATTAGTCAGGGATTGTTGTGAGTGGCTTATGTTGGTCAGAATAGATGTTACCCTTGTATAGAAATGACAATACACCAATGGAGATCTGGAATTCACGTTAGCCTCACAAACTTAGAGGAGTGGCTTCTTATCATGGCTGTCTGGTGAAGGCAACAGTTTGATTAGATTCTGAGGACCCTCACAGAAGAGAAGGGAATGCTCATGGCATTTTACTAGTGATAGTTGTATTTTTGATAAAAGATTATCATCGAAATTATGTGTTTGGAAATAGAATTCATATACTGAGAATCGGGATATATAATATAAAGAAAATTTATTTTATGACTTAGTCTTATTTTTTTCTGGGAACTGCACTCACGACATAGAGAAGTGATTCCTCAGCAGCACTATTCATACTGCACGGCACTTATTACCTGATGACTAAATAACTGAATGTACTTGAGAAATACATCTGACCTAATCCTGAGATAATAAAATTCGGAATTTGAAATGAAATTCCCAGACAGCCATTTGGGCTTGGCACACAGTAAAAATTCTAATATATATACATCATAGAAGGGGAAGATATTCTCTTACATGGTAATGGAAAGGCAGAGAAAGCTAATCGAAAGAAGAAAAAAAGCCTAATAAATTTTTCCTCACAATTTTAATGATAAATGTAGATCTTATGTCTGTATACCACTCTATATGAAAATATTTATCTAAGTACATATATATATCTCCCTTACATTACTTTATCTTGCTATCCATTCATCATCTTGGCAGCTCTGTAATTCCTGGTCCCAGTCTCTTTCAGATCTCTTAGCCCATTCTTACTCATAGAACCCAGTATAAAATAACACAGTAAAGGCTGTAATTTCTTTTTTTATAAATCTACCTTATAATATTTTCTTATTTTACCATTGAGCAAGTCAGAACTAATTTTATATGGTTTTTTCAATTATGATATATAGGCATATTATGAATAAACACATTTCCCATAACATATATGTAAAACAACCTCAAAATTTAAAATACCTTTTATTTTAGTATGTACAAAAACTGGTCAAAATTTGGGGCCATAAAAATTGGAGTCATAAGATAGATAATAACATATTTGTAAATATTGTATTAATTTGAGAAAATAATTCAGTGCCTAAAAAAAAAGACCAGCTAAAACAACGGCCAAGACAACAAATTGTTTTAGAACCACTTTAGAAAAGAACAATAGCAACAACAAAAATGTAGGAAATATAAAGGGATAGATTTATGGTGTCTGATTTTTGAAAATATATTTTAGGTGTAAATTTGGTGCCCTTGAGTATGTAGGTCATTAATTTCTTTAAGGTTCTATTTTTAATCTGTAAAATATAAATAGTAATACAACCTACCTTATAGTACACTCTATTGTGTTATTTATATTTTACAAATTAAAAAAGTGAACCTTAAATGTCTGGTGACTAAATTTGCAGATGCCACCATGCTCATGTGTTGGCAGTTCTGTACAAACAACTTGGGAAAGTATTTCAGCCTTGGTATCTCCGTGTCTCACAGTAGTGTTTGTGTCGATGTGTGGTGGTGTCCTGCTAAATGGCATTCATTATTGTCGCACGTTTTTGTATGCTGTCATGAGAGTGTTGGAACATGAGTTAGAGCAATGAAGAAACTTTAAAGTTCTTGTTAAACGTGGCAAGAGTAGAAATGAAACCAGGGACATGTTAGTCCATGTTTACGGGAATGATACCATGAGGAAAATGGCAGTGTACACATGGATTAAGTGTTGTTCTGCAGGGAGAGAAACCTCACTGATGAAAAAAGCTCAGGACAACCAGTAATGAGCAGAATGCTCAAATTATTACAAAATTTCATCAAATTGTGTGTCAAAATCATTGGCTAACTGTGATTTAATCCAAGATGGGGGAGAGGTGAATGAGGGAGCTGGGGAGGGGAGGAGGGTAGGGATGGGGATCACAGTATTTCCCACACCTCTTGGGGGAGGAACACAATTATAAGAGGGACTTTGCCTAAACAATGCAATCAGTGTAAGCTAGTTATTTGTACCTTCAAGAATCTCAAACAATTTTTAAAAAATTGTAGTATATAAGAATAAAAATACCTAAATCACAATTATTAAAACAATGAAGGGAAATAAAACTCAAAGCTTCTCCTGCTATTAAATTCTCAGTTAGGATTTATAACATGAACCTAGTACCATTATAGACAAGAAAAAAAATTCTATTTAGGACTTTCCCTTAGTAAAAGAACTCCACCTCATTTATTTTTGCTTCCGAAGAGTACCATTTTTTAAATAATCTCTGTAGTTATTTTGCTGACTGAGGAGTTGGTTGCCTGTGTTATGTATGTGTCATGAGAGAAATGTATCCAGAATGTTTTTTATTATATCTATGAAAATCAATAACTGTACTCTAGCAGTTCTTAGCTGTTTTCTACACAACAGAAACAAGAATTTTCCTTCAAACTATAGAACTCCAATCAGCAAGAATTTGTGCAGTAAAGATAGATCAACCACTGTGCTTCTGGCCTGAGATTATCAAGAGAAAAATCATACAATCTCTCTGTGGGGAAAAAAAATTAGTATCTATTTTCTGAAAGGGAAGTTAGTAAGCAAAGAAAATTTATCTTTAAAAATTATCCTACAAAATAACATGTTTTTATGCTTCAATTATTTCTCACAGCTAAAACTTCACTTACATAAGAATCATCATGCCCCTAGAGAACTTTAATTGGATTCCTTCTAAATAAAAACAATAGACTGTTATTTATTGTAAAACATACAATGTTAAATATCAATTTTGATTGAAACATTTTTTCATGTATTAATAATCACCTTGACATGAGTAAATTTAATTCTAAATACTCCTCATAAAATCTTATTTAGTCCATAATATCTTTGATGTATTTTGCCATCTTAAAGATACAAAACCAAATAATCTTTCTCATCAATTCTTTTTAGAATGTGTTCAGAGTCTAAACTGGAATTATACAAATACATCTCCATTCAATGTAATGACGACATTCAAAATTATGTATTGTTTCATATATAATTATCAATTTAAATATAAATTCTAGGGTGTTGAAAAATATTGGTATCATTGTGGACAAATAAGTGCGTGAAATAAAATAAATATTAATTATTATGTGTGGGAGATATAGATAACTACTGGGACACTTGAAGTTTGTACACCTATTATAGAGTCAAATTTTTGGTGGGGAGCTACTGCCTCCACCAAAGAGGCAGAGGTGTCTATAAGAGACCACTTCTGAACAGTGGTATGTAAAGTGAAAGTGATGTGGGTGGCAGAACACCTTTTTTGCACTCTTTCACCTTCCCTTAAGTGATTAAAGCCCATATGTTAGAGACGGTGATATCACAAGTTGGAAGGAGCCTGGATTCCTTAGTCATTTCTTGGATTTAAGCCATGAGCTCTCCAAACAAGAACAACTGAAATGAACTCTATATAAGTGAGAAATAAACTTCTATTGAGTTAAGCCATTAGGACTTTTGATTTTTGTTATAAACCTGTATTAATTGCTCCAATTATTGTAAGTATCAAGGAAAATATACAATTTTAATCAAATGATAGGCAGGGACTGGCGGTAATAAGAATACTATTTTGCTCGACCCTCCACTTTGCTTTATACTGTTTGTATTAACTGTTTATCTATTTTGCCCTTGTTACCTCCTCTAAGACTTGATGCTCAGGAGATCTTGACTGGATTGGAGACTAGATCAGGATGGTTGTAAGAGGACAAAGAAGATAAAATAAAAATAGGACATTCCCTTCTATTCATCTCTGCTCACCTTCCAGGATGTAATATGGGAAGCAGAAGTTAGAACGGATAAGTATGGAAGGATTTATTTTTGTGTGATGAAAAATAACAAAAAGAAATTGGTTTTGCCTTCCTTTCTTTCCAACTCCATATTTGGCTGTACAATAACCAACCAGAATTAAAGCTACAATTATAAACATGTAAAAGAAGAATCAAGCAATCTGAGGGTGTTCTTATGGCTCTCTGTTTCAGTGGGTGGGAAACACAAACAAATAATATTGCACTATTAAAGTGAAGAAATCCAATTACTGACTAAGCCTTTCTCATGGGTCTTACTCATGATGACTTTTACCCCAACACTGGGAGATCTTCAAAATTTTCTTCATTTTAACATGGCTGAGGAGAGGCACCTAGTACTTCCCTCCTCCACAAAGGAGAATGAGAATCGTGCATAGATAATTCCATTTTGGATAGATCATCTAATAGGGAATCCTGAACTTCAACAAAGAAGTGACAGGAAACATCTAAAACAAGGAAACAGAGGCAATAAAAATAGGCTTCTCTTCCAGTATCAGCTGGGAGCCCAGAGAAGCTCTCTAGTCAGGGGAAGGTAAATGAGATACGCCAAGCAGTCCCCATTTCCACCACAGAGAGCTGCATTCCTAGTCATAGGAAGCCCTCTTGACCTTTTTTTCCCTGAGACTAACGTGACATTGCTCCAGACAAAAAGCACCCATTCCGGCACACCACACACAGTCCCAAGAAGCTACAGTCTGGCATAAGTTTCAGAGCTCAGCTCCCACAGGACTACATTCTGCCCTGTGTTCCAACAGTGTTTATGCCTCCACGTCCCTAAAGCTTCATTGACATCTCCTCCCACTCCTGCATCGTCTGCTGCTGTGGGCTTCTGTCACCAGGGTCAAAGTATAAGCTATTGTCAGTAAGCCTGCCACCCACAGCAAAGGGGCCACTGTGCATTTATAAGCACTCCAAGGACAGCCTATCCCACTCACAGCCAACTCTTGGAGTCACAGTGCATGCTCCCCAGCCAGACTGCCTCTGGCTGCCGGCACAGAAAGCAATCCTTCCTTCCCCAGCAGTAGTGTGTGTGTGTGCTTGGCTAGGATATCCAGTACTACACTAAGGAGGAATGGTGGAAGGGAGTATCCTTTCCTTATTCCAGTTCTTACAGGAGCAACTTTCAGCTTTTCCCCATTCAGCATGAGGTTGGTTGTAGGTTTATTTTATATAGTCTTCATCATGTTGAATTATATCCCCTAAGGAGGGGATAGTTTGTTGAGAGTTTTCATTATGAAGGGATATTGAATTTGGTCAAAACTTTTTCTGCATCTATAGAGATGATGTATGTCTTTTATTCTGTTGATATGATGTATGACATTGACTGATGTGCATTTTAGAACTTACTTGCATCCCTGGAATATTTCCTACTTGATTGCAGTGTACAATCTTTTAGAAGTTCTGTTGGATTTGCCTTTCCATTATTTTTTAGGGAATTTTTGCATTTATTTTCATCAGGGATATTGACCTACAGTTTTATGTGACTGTTGTGTCCTTGTCTGATTTTGGATTCATGGTAATGCTGGCCTCATGGAATGAGTTAGGAAGAAATTCATTCTGTTCAATTGTTGGAAAGGTTTGAGAAAAATTGGCGTTGACTCTCCTTTGCAAGTTTGTTAGAATTAGGAAGTGAAGCCATTTAGTCCTGGGCTATTGTTTGTTGGGAGAATTTCTTGCACTGATTCAATGTTGCTACTTGTTATAGGTTTGTTCAGATTTTTAATTTCTTCCTGATTCTGATTCGGTCTTCAAATTTATATATGGTAAGAAATTTGTACATTTTTCTAGGCTTCCCAGTTTTTTATCATATAGTTATCCATAATAATCTCTGGCAAGCCTTTGATTTTCTGTGGTATCAGTTGTAATGTTCCTTTTCTTGCTCCTAGTTTTATTTATTTAGTTTTTGTCTCTTTTCTTGCTTAGTCTAGCTAGTAGTTTAGTAAATTTATTTCTTTTCAATATCTTTTATATTTTATGGGGTTTTTTTGTTTGTTTGTTTTGTTTTAGTCTCTATTTCACTTAATTCTGCTCTGATATTTATGCTTTGTTTCTTCTACTAATTTTGAGTTTGGTTTGCTCAAGTTTTTTTGGTTTTTTTTTTGAGACAGAGCCTCAAGCTATCCCCATGGGTAGAGTGCTGTGGCATCACAGCTCACAGCAACTTCCAACTCCTGGGCTTAAGCGATTCTCTTGCCCCAGCCTCCCAAGTAGCTGGGACCACAGGCGCTCACCACAATGCCCAGCTAGTTTTTGGTTGAAGTCATCATTGTTGTTTTGGCAGGCCCGGGCTGGATTAGAACCCACCACCTTAGGTGTATTTGGCTGGCGCCTTAGCCACTTGAGCCACAGGCACTGAGCCTGCTCAAGTTTTTCTAATTCTTCCAGAAATATATTAGATAGTTTATTAGGAATCTTTGTACTTATTTGTTATGGTCAATAACTGTTATAAACTTTCTGTTAGCACTATGTTTTCTATATCCCATAGGTTTTGGGATATTATGTTTTTTTTGTCATTTTTTTTCCTTTCTTTTCTCACTTTTTACATTTTTTTATTAGATCATATTTGTGCACGTTAATTCTATCATGGGATACAGTGTGTTGTTTCCATATACAATTTGAAATACTTTCACCCAATTGATCAACATAGCCATCATGTCATTCTCATAATTGTTGTGTTAAGACATTTAAATTCTACATTTAGAAAGATGCACATGTACCCTTATATGAAAAATCATAGGCGTGGATATTATGTTTTAATCTCATTTGCTTCAGAAAAATTTTTTAATTTCTACTTTAATTTCTTCATTGAACAAGTGCTCATTCAGAATCTTGGTTTAATTTCCCACTTGTATAGTTTCCAAAGTTATTCTTGTTATTGATTTCTAGTTTTATTCCTTGTGATCTGACAAGATAATAGACAAAAATTTCATATTTTTTTTAATTTGTTGAGATTTATTTTGTATCCTAATATATGGTATACACTGGAAAATATTTATGTGCTTTTGAGAACAACATGGATTCTGTAGCTATTAGATGAAACATTCTGCAGATGTCTATTAGGTCTATTTAGTTAAAATCCAATTTTCCTTTCTTAAGTTTATATCTCTTTCTAATGATGGGAGTTGGATACTGAAGTCCCCAACAATTATTGCATTGAATTCTATCTCTTCCTTTAAATTTAATAATATTTGCTTTATATATCTAAGTGCTCCAGTGTTGGGTGCATACAGGTTTAGGATTGTCATAGCTCCTTGATGAAAAGATCATTTTATCATTATATAAAGTCAATCTTTTTCTCCTTATACTGTTTTTGACTTAACATCTGTTTTACCTTATTCACATATAGCTGGCATAAGTATTAGCTGGTCAAGGTAGCCTATTCTTGGGTCTCTGGATATCTTGCTTAAGTTCCAGTATTTGCAGCAGTGGCAGGTGGCCAGGTATTCAGGACTCTGGGCAGTGGGTATGGTATATTTAATGGAAGTACCAGTGAAAGGACAACCCTTTGGCTCCCAAGAAGTCCAAATTGGTATTGGAAGTGGATTAAATGGACTTGGTAGGCCAGTAACCAGACCTACAAGTGATGGGTACAAGTGAGTACTAGCTAATATGGTAGTGTCAGTATGGTTTGTCAACAGGAATACTACAGTGCCAGTGTTGGTAACCAGAGAAGGACAATCTTTAGGACCCCAGATAGCATGCTTGAGTTCTGGGTGTGCTGGGACCATGGCTAGGAAGGCCTATCTTTAGCCCCCATAATGCAAGTAGGTTATAGTCATGGTAGGCATGAAAATAGCAATTTCTAGACACCCTCTAGAATGCTAAGGCTGAGATGATAGTGAAGATGCTGTAGACATTGTCCTAGGGAAGGAAGGATTGCTTTCAGTACCAGCAGCCAGAGGCAGTCTGGCTGGGGAGCATGCACTTTGACTCCAAGAGTTGGCTGTGAGTAGGGCAGTCTGTCTTTGGAGTGCTTATAAATGTACGGTGACCCCTTTGCTGTGAATGGCAGGGTTACTGACAACAGCTTGTACTTTGACCCTGCTGGCAGAAGCCCACAGAGCAGAGGATGCAGAGGTGGGAGGGGATATTAATGAAGCTTTAGAGATGTGGGGGTTTAGACACCATTGGGACACAGGGAAAAATGCAGTCTTGTAGGGGTTGAGCTTTCAAACTCATGCCCAACTGCAGCTTCTTAGGACTGTGTGTGTGCGTGCGTGTGTGTGTGTGTGAGTGTGTCAATGTGCACTTTTTTCCTCTGGAGCAATGTCACGTCAGTCGCAGGGCACATAAAGGTAAAGAGGGCGTCCTATGACTAGGATTGCAGATATCTGTGGTGGAAATGGTCACCTGTATGTAAACCATTAATAAATGATTTTTGAACACACTTTCCAAAATACATTCGGAATAGCAAGACTTACTACCACCTCTAGTGCTACCCTGGTCCAAAACACAGTTGCCTCTTGCTTGTGTTATTATCCTACCTGATCTCTGGTTCCATTACATTATCTGCTCTCTTTAGTTCTAAACATGTAGAAAGATTATCTTAAATCTTTAACTAGATTACAATACTCTTCTGTTCAAATATTCCAATAATTCCTATTTTCACTTCCAGTTGAAACCAAAGAGTTTCCAGCCAAATGACTACAATTTTATGCAATCTGATTTCTGACCTCAGTTCCATTTCTCAACTTCCTTACTTTCTTCTGCCACACTATCCTTTTGTTTCAAAGAATTTCTTCTTAGGCATTGTTTCATTACAATTACTTTGCCTACCATTTTCTTTCCTGAGTTGTTACATGACTAATTGTCTAACCCCTTCAAATTTTGCCCAATCTTAGAATTTTCAGACACAAGAACTGTGAAAAAATAAATTTCTGGTGTTTAAACAGCACAGTTTATGTTATTTTTAATGGCAAGTAAAACTCACTACTATATATATATATGTATATATATATATATCATATAAAAGGGCTTTCTCTAGTCTGGAGTGCTGTGTAATGCTGGCAGGGATTTGGAAGTTCTTTTCTATGAGAAAGACAAAAGCTTTGTCCTGCCACAGAACATAACTTGTCTCCCAACTGTTTATTTTAGAAAACTCAGCCCACTTGGAAAATGGGTTCAGAAATTTTTGTCGAGGTGACAGCACAGAGAATTGAATACCACACTATGTTATTCTGAGAAGTTCCTGCTTCAGCCAACCTCCTAAATATGTCCAAATTTCTTGTCCCTGCTTTTTTTTTTTCCTAGCATACAAGCAGAAAAGCTTGATGTAGATCAGGACCGCTATCACTGTCACAGGTAATACAAGTGCTAATGAGAGTCCTAGCATCACAGGAAGCATCACATGGAATCCAGAGATGGAAAAATGGAGAGGGGAGTCTGTGTACATCATGCCCATCTCTTTCAGTTAGCAAGATATACAGACATCTGAAATATTAATTTGGAAAGTAATACTGGATACATATCTACCTTATCACACCAGGGAGAATTGTTTCATATTTATATCAAAGGCAATTTTGATTGCCTACTACTACTTCACCTTTTAGAGATATTCATATGAAATACTGGGGCAGAAAGGCTACCTTAGAACAATAAGGACAAGGACTATACACTTTACTCTTTCCGAAGCTGGTTGTTCTATTCTAAAGAAATCATTTCCAAAATGGAAAGTGTGACTTGATAAACATCTTATTCCACAATATGCATATTGGTGTTACTAGCTACATACTAAAGGCCAGTGTGGACCAGTGTGCTAAGTATATTCTTCATTCTTTTTCTATCCAAACTGTGACATAAACATATCACTTGGCTGCAAGCATCTCTTATATAGATTTACTTCTGCTGAACTTAGAAGTAGTTGGTAGGTGGTGTGATTCTTCTAAAATAATCTGTGGAATTTCCCCTTAAATATAGCTAAATGTTACTTGTTCAAGATAACATCAGTTATGTTATTAAGGTAGTCAGAGAGTAGATCTCTCGTGTGTTAGCATGACATATAAGCTTTTAAATCATTATGTCTTTAAGTTTGCACTTAAAAAAAAAAAAGTCCAAATGAAATACAGAGATATACAAAAGAAACTCAAAATAGGTTACTAAACATTTAAAATGGATAAAAGATATTCTACCTGCTAAAAGAGGCTTTACAAAAAGCAAATGATTTTTAATAAATTTAAAGGTGATAAAATTTGGTCCAAGATAAAAACAAAATTTAGCTGGGCAATATTAAGTAATTATGGTAGAAAATGTCTTGAAACAAAAAATAAAATGTGGCCTACGATAATCTGATAACAATATATCTTTCAGTCCATTGTGCCAGGGTTCCATGGGCTGGAGGGGTCCTTTAAGACCTGTGGAACTGGTGGTGATGAACTGAAGAAAAATAGAGTTAAAAAGCAGTGAGAGAGGGCTCGGCGCCTATAGCTCAACCGGCTAAGGCGCCAGCCACGTACACCTAAGGTGGAGGGTTCGAATCCCCAGCCCGGACCTGCCAAACAACAATGACGGCTGCAACCAAAAAATAGCCAGGCGTTGTGGCGGGCGCCTGTGGTCCCAG
>NW_003852431.1:3041929-3109185 GCF_000181295.1 Otolemur garnettii
AAAAAAAAAAAAAAGCAGTGAGAGATAAAGAGGACACCCAGAATAGAGTTTTCAAAGGTAGGACTGTTTGAAAGTTTTCAAAACAGGAGACTTCCACTAGCTTGTAGGATTCCAGCAAGTGGCCCTGAGTGTTTGTTCCACTCAGCTTTTGTTGAAACCTATTATCTCATTTAGCCCAGAGGGTAAGCTGAGGAAGGAAATAAAAATGTCAGCAGTTTCTCTGAGTAAGCATATTAGTCTTTATTCTATCTATAATCATTAACTTTACGGGTCTGAGCGGCCTTGAAAGGTCCAAAACCTGATCCTTATTGGTGGGCAGCTTCCTGTCTGTGATCATACACAGATTCCTTGGATCAGGTTAATCTTCACTAGTTCACTGTGGAGAAGACACCACGACAGCATCAGGTTCCTCTGAGGAATCGGTGGAATAGAAGAATTTTCTTTTGATCTCTCCCCAAAGGTGTTTGCCTCAGTGATTAGGGTACAAACCTTTCTGCCCATATTTCAGGATTCGAGCTGTTCCCTTGATCTCTGCCTTGGCCATAATACAAATCCCCATGATGGGTATTTGCTTTGACTGTTGACTGAGCAGGGGACAGCTTGGTTAATGTTCCTTCCACGGCCTTGCACACAGCTTCCTTCTGAGGCCCTTATTCCTCAGAGTGTTTAGAGACCCAGCAGGGGTGTTTACAAGCTGTATCCCTTACAAGGCAGCCTTCTATAAAAGCAGGAACTGCTCAGATAAGTAGTTTAGCTGCTGGTTTAACAATAAGCAAGCTGAACTGTTTTTATTCTGCTTTGCTTATTTTCCCTTGCCAAACAGTCCTCATTCTCCCTGTGCACTGGACTTCTTTACATTTTCTTATTTGATATAGAGATATTTAAATTTTCAGTAGAAAGAAGAATAAATTGGTGAGTTGAATGATAGAAGAAGCTTTTGACCAAGGCCTCATAATTAGAGTTTAATTCATGTTTTATCACCTAGAATAAAAAATACTTTAAATGGCAACGTGCACTCCATTACTAAGTATTAGAAAATAGATTCTGAATCTAAAAATGTTCAAAAGCTCTAGGAACTTTAATTACATAGGTGCAAACTAAATTTATTTAGGAAAATGTAATAATAAAATATACTGTGACTGAGAACTTTATAACATAAGCAAAATGTTTCTCACCATGTTTGGAATATCATATCAAAAAATAAAACTATATTTTCCATTTTTAATTTCATTTTCTTAATTTTTCTTAATCTTAATGCTGCTCAAGCAGAAAATACTATAATTTAGATTAGCCAAAATAAATTGGCAATTGATATAAATCATTTAGAATCTAGTTTGTAAATATTATTAGGCACTAATATTAGTCATGACTGTTTTTGTTTTCTTCAAACATTTCCATTGCTAGTCATCTTCTACATATCTGATGAAAATGACACTATTAAGAGAAAAAGAATTGTTTCATGTTTTGACATATTTATCATTTAACAGTATGCTTGCCATTTAGTTTATTGGAAACTATATACAGTATATTTTGATTTGATTAGCCTTTACTTATGTGATTGAAATCATTTTAAATGTAGTTATAGTTATTTATTACATATAGTTATATAGTTATACTTAGTTATATAGTATCACATTTAGAAGGTTATTATAGTCATCTGTAATATGACATCAACATCTCTAATAAAATTTGTAATAATATCAACTATTATTACTATAGACTTTTAATAAATGCTTTATTTATTTATTTATGCAGCACTCTGATGATAATACCATTTCTTTATTAAAGACATAAAATTTTTTGTCTCCTTATTAGTGTCATAGCGTTGCTATTTACCCAAGTATTTATAATGCCCAGATATTATGAAAAAATAAATTATATGGCTACACGTTGGGGAAAAGAAAAGTGAGGTGGATATAAAATAGTGAACAGGGGTCAAAACTGAGTGTCAATGTCAGAAAACATTACAATATAGGGAAAACAATGAAAAGCAGTTCTTAGAAAAAATTATATGAAGAAGGATATAAATATACTGTAAGAGCTGTGGAGACAGGTTTATTTAAACATACTGAAGAGAGAAGGAAGGAATATTAAAGACATAAAGACTGAGAATATGTGTCTACTCTTATATATCTACTGAATATATAAGTAGATAACCTTATTTGTTTGAAATGTACAGTTCATTAGAGAGAATCCAATAAATAGCTCATATTTGACAGAGAACAAAACAAGTCTTATTCAAATATGTATTTATAATTCACCAAAACCTCATGATGTTTTTCATTTTTTTCCAGCATAAATTCACGTTCATTGCATGCCGCTTAGATGTGATTTTACATATTTACTCGCAGCAGCTCACTCTCAGAAATACATTTATTTTCCCACAAATGAGTCTTTCAACTCTTCAATAAATGCTCTTTCAATATTTGAGATGGTGGTATATATGCAGTTGCTGTCTCATCCTACATTAAATGTTTATTTGAGACACTTCATTTAAAATGTTTTCATTTTCTTCTCATTTTAGTTAGAAAAGCAATCATGCCGCCTCATTCCAGCTATCTCTTCTCTGGTGTTATGGTTCTCGCTAATTGTAAAGTAACCTGAAGGAGGGAGGGGAAGGAAGCAAAATGAAAAAGACATGCAGACAAATTGTAGCCTCCATTCTTCACAATGGATGTACCGCAAACACAAAAAAGGTTTAATAGTAAGCTCTGGCTGTGCCCATTCATTTCACAAAGACCTATTTGTTCATTCATAATCAACAACAACTGAAAAGAAATAAAATGAATTCCACTCGGGAGGAAATCCTTCACTTAATAGCCACATTGACAGCATGTGCATTTTTATTTTCATGCATTAGGACATAGGACCAATGTCATTTCATTATAAATAAAGAAATGTGGGTTTTTTTGGAAAAAATGGCTGGACAGTAGAAAATACTTTTTCCTATCAATCAATCACAGACAAAATGTCTTATCTGTATATGAAGCTATACCATTTCATTTATTATCCAATCCACTAATAATTTTCACTATATTAGTTTATGGTTCCATCAGTTCTAATGCTTCTGCCACAGCCATATTTTACCCCTCCTTTTTAGGTTAAGTATTGAAGCTTTGATTCCTTTCTCCTTATTTTTCCTTTAGTATTTAGAAACAGTGGAAGATTTATTTGTGTAGGTGTATTCATAAATCCTGAACCAGTATATTTATTTCAGTTTCATATAAATAGAAATGAATGCATTTAAAACTAAAGGTAAATTCCCAGAAGTTCCTCAGGAGGTGGAAAGCCATATTGGACAAATTAGATCACAGTGTGCCCAGCTAGCATTTGAATTTAAGATAAACAATATGTACTTTGTCCAGTGGTTATAACCAAAGTGCTGTTTAACTTTCGTTTATCTGAAATTAGGATTTTGCTGAGCTTTTTAAAATTTTATCCGGCTTCTCTATCTGGATTCTCCCTATGTGGGAGAAACATTTGTGTTCTTGGCCATAGAGCTTTGTTTTCTAATTTTCCCTTCTGCCATTTAGGCAGTCAGAAATACCCAAATTACACAATTTCTCTTCATAATTATAGTAAATTACTAAAGGCTGAAATAAAACAAAAAGTTGCATGATTAAAATTCATCAGTTTAATTATCATATTAACTTCACAAACTATTGACCCCGTTCCCTTTATGTTGTCTAAATGAATTTGTCTGATGAAGTATTTATTCTGCATTCATTTGCTAATTATGTTTATTATTCCATACTGGTTGAAAAGTTTAGTGCTATCTTGTGTATTTAAAATCCACAGATTATTTCCCCAAAATACTATATGTACTGCTTGATATTTCTTTTATAATCTCATAAGAGATTTGTGATTAATTCATGATTATCTGAGAAATAGTACCATGTCAACCTTTTTTTCTGAGTTTTTCTTTTTCTTTTTTAATAGCCTCCATAATAGGACAAAAAGGGGGGGAAAGACATTAGACAAAAAAAGAAACAAAGGTTTTTCCTGACAAATTTTCTTTTAATCTTTATTTTAATTCTATTTTCTTCAGTACATGTAAAGACATTGATCCGAAGACTCTTTCACATTAGGATGAATCTCAAATAAAAGTTTGTGCTAACAAATACCTCTTACCTTTCTCCTTGGGCTGTTCCCCTTGTACAGAGTGTGTGCAAAGCCTTGGAGTTAATTATTGCTGATATTATCTAAGGACTTTCAAAATAACACATCCATTGAGGGATAAAATATGTTCTTATGTTAAAACAGGCCAAAAAGCATGCTCTGTTTGTTTCTGACTTTTCTTTTACACACACACAACATTTTCCCCACAAATTTCAGCTATTCAACTTAGTGTCTTCTAACTCCAGTGGCGGCAGCTTTGAAATAGAGAAGATATAGAAGATATTGATGTTTTGAATAAATATTTCAACCAAGATGAACAAAATTCATATTTTCTTTACTTTTCATCTATCATGAAAGTGCCAAAGTCTGTATGTACTTGGCTTTAAATTAATGCCGCTTAGGAATAAGAATCCTTTGTTTTCATCCTCTAGAAAGGGCTTCCTCTGAGGCTGTTTCTCACCTGAGGAACTATGCCATCTTGCTTTAAGGAGCCTCTTTTAGTGTTCCTTCCTTTTGCTCCCAAATTATAGCTACTCTAGTTTTGGGCTTCTTCATTTCTGGCGTTGAGGCAGTGTTCTGTTTTGTTGCAAATGTCTAGGAATGCCCTTTTATTATCCGTCACCGAGGGTAAAAATCTTTAGAAATTATTGGCTCCTTGTTTATTTGACTTTTAGAAATCTCCCTAGAGATATACAAGGAGCAATAAGACAAACCATAAAGATGTTAATAGTTATAACAGCAGGAATATGTCAAACTTAACTGATTAGATAATCACACAACAAAAAAGTATATTATTTAATTAACAGAAGGAACTTCTTCTAAAGACCTTGGTTGGTATATTCCCCTTAAAATGGATTTATTTGTTAGGAGTTTGTTGATGATCCAAAATTCACACCGTACCGCATCATACTCTCAAAAGAAGAATTGGAAATCCATATATTTTGAAATGGGTAAACATTAAAGGGATGTTCTAAAGGTTTTGGTTGATGCTACAAGATTTAACTTTACATTAGTAAATGAATGTTCTAATTTTAGAAACGCTCAAGATTAAGCATTTTAAATCATCCCCTTTCCAGTGACATATCATTCAGGACATATGACATATCATGAATTTTCCTACACACTAACAAGTTTCAGATACATCCTGGAAACGAGTGATTTATAGCATGATTCATTATGCTTATGTCATCACCTTCACATAATTTATGTGACCATGTTTGTGTGGTGCGACATCTATCATATGTCAGTATAACTATAAATACGAACAGTCTTTTGCATATTTGCCTTCGTGCCTGATCCTTGTCATTGCTTGGAGGGTTTAAGCTTAATAGTCAAAAACTTGGAACACATAAATAATTTTTAAAAATCTCACCCAAGCATGCAGAATCATTTTAGTGACCTAAGTAAGCTCATTTAAATAAATAAAAACTTGAAAAGAATCATCTGTTATAGAAGTACTTGCATTAATACTGCATAATATTGTTTTAAATTTCATTTACTTCTTTTACTCTTTTCTTTTTTATATTGTTTGGGATTCACTGAGGGTACAAAGAACTAGGTTACACTGATTGCATTTGTTAGGCAAAGCCTTTCCTCTAATTGTGTTCTGCCCCCAAGAGCTGTGCCATATACCATGCACCATGACTCCCCATCCCTCTCTGTCCTCCCCTCTTCCCAATCCTTCATTTCTTTACCCACCCCCACCTTGTATTAGATCATCTACTACCTTCATATTAGATTGAGTACATTGGATATTTGAGTACATTCTCCATTCTTGTGATACATCATTTGTATTAACCTGGATTGAGTTGGAACACATTTACTCTTTTCTTGATTTTAGTAGCTGCTGTTTGTTTCAACTAGTTTTAAATATCTCACATTCTACAGTTCTCCATTATCTAAGACTGAAATTGGTCAGGTGTGCCAACATAAACTTAGAATTAAGTATAGCAATATGTGAATTCAGTATATAACTCAGTATATAAAGTGTCTTGTCTCTGATGCATCCTGAATGAAATTCAAACATGTCTTTTTGGGGAGTCAAAAAAGAAAAAGGAAATTTAACAAAAAATAAAAATATAATTGGCAAAATTCTAAACATGAACTATGATAACATCTGAGAGAATAATGTTAAAAAATTCTGTATATTTTTTGTTTTCATGATTTGATATTATGTGTTTGTTTTTTAAAAATACAAAAAAAAAAAAAACCCAAACAAACAACAACAAAAAAATAACTATGTGTTCTCAGAATATCCTTCAATATAATGGAAATTTGGTGTAGGAGCCAGAAGAATACACCTAAGATTCTAGACCAGCTTACACCACATTTACAGAGTAATCATCAACAAGTTATGTAAGATGATCAGGCTTCAGTTACCTTTTCTATTAAATACAGTACTTATATTTTAAAGCTTTAAAATGTTCAAAATGCAAAAACTCAATAATTAGACAACTCAAAGTTGCCTTTATTTTCTCCTTAATAAAATGAAAGAAGTAAATAACATGTGAAATTTTTAATACTCTCAAAATATAATCCTGTGAACATTTTGAAGCTTGTGAATTATGATTACAGTGTGTTACGTGTATGAGAATATTTATCCTGATATTACTCTAATCCTTATATTAAAAAGTGCAATGGATTCTAAGTTTTAGTCTGATAAATCATTGTTAACAATCTAAATATTATCTTAGCTAAAGAACATAAGATAATGAACTGGCCACTGTGCCCTTATGTTGGCCGCAATGTATAAACAACTAGACAAAGTTTGCTAACCTGGTATATCAGTGTCTCCTCCCTGTGTTCATGTGAATGTGTTCAGGTGACTTGCTGAATGGTATTTATTATTGCTGTTGCATGTTTCTGGGTGCTGTTATGAGAATGTTACGAGCTTGAATTAGAGCAAGGAACAAACATTCATAGATTACTTGTTAAATTTGGCAAGAGTGGAAATGAAATCAGGAATATGTTAGTCCATGTTTATGGGAATAATGCCATGAAGAAAATGGCAGTGTACAAATGAATTATGTGTTTTTTTCTGATGGGGAGAAAAAGAATCACTGATGAAGAGATGTCAGGGCAGCCAGTAATGAGCAGGACTGATAAAAAATACACCAAAAACTTGCTGAATGTGTGTCAAATCATTATCTGACTGTGAGTACCATAACTGACCAAGTAAATATTAATAGAGAAACAGGAAAATCTTAACTGAAAATCTTGGCATGAGAAAGGTGTGTGCAAAAATGGTCCTAAAAGACCAAGGGAGAATTGAAGTTTGCCAATACTTCTTGGAGGGGCAATATAATGTTTTGGGCCATGTCACCTCTGGTGATGAAACTTGGGTGTACCAATATGACCCCCAAAGAAGGCATCAGGGTGCACAATGGAAATCAGCCAATTCTTTATAATCAAAAAAGTTCTGTCACTTCAAATCAAGAGTTAAAACAATGTCGATATACCTTTTTGATATCAGAGATATTGTTCATTATCAATTTGTAACAACTAGACAATTAACCAAGTTTACAACTTGGAAGTGCTGAATGTGCTGCATGAAAAATTAGATGATAATGAAGTGGACATTTTTGCCAAGGGCTCATGGTTCTTCCATCATGACAATGCACTGGCTCATATGGCACTGACTAGGAGGAAGTTTTTAATCAGTAAACAAATAACTGTATTGCAACACCCTTCCTACTTACCTGATCTGGCCCCCAGTGACATTTTTCTTTATCTGAAGATAAAGGAAGCATTTAAAGGAAGGCATGATGATAGTTCTGATGGCCTTTCCAGAAAAAGAGTTCCAAAATTGCTTTGAAGGGTGAAATGGGCGCTGGCATCAGTGCACAGCTTTACAAAGAGAGTACTTCAAAGGTGACTGCAGTCATACACAGCAATGAGCTATGTATTGTTTTTCTAGGATGAGTCCCCAAACTTAATTGTCAGAACTGGCTTGTGCCTTAAGAATTAGGTATTAAGAATGTGACTTCTTTTTCAGTAAACAAATTAAGCCCGCATTCTTAACACCTAATACTATATACTAATTATATAAACAAATATTATATATCTCTGCACCTGTAGTCCCAGCTACTTGGGAGTCTAAGGCAAGAGCATCGCTTGAGCCTGAGTTTGAGGTTACTGTGAACTCTGATTCCAAAACACTCTTCTCCATAGTGAGACTCTGTCTCAAAAAAAAAAAAAAAAAAAAAAAAAGATATTTGTTTATATAATCCCTGGGAATTCTTAATGAAGGTATGAAACAAAGATAAACCAAAGAAATATAGGAAGCAGATAAGGAAAGGTTGATCAAAAAGATACAACGTGTATTAGGGTAGTTTCAGAGCCTGAACCAAAAAAATTACCATAAAAAAGGCATTCTAAACTTTCTTTATCAAGTCAGTTGAAACACGGTGATAAGATTAAAATCCTGGTAGATTAATGTTGAATATTTTTATCTGAGATAAGTATGTATATGCTCAAAATCATGGTCATCACATAGGAAACTGAATTACTTTGTTTTTCTTTTACTACAAATCTGATTGTAAATCTTATGAGCTGCATAAATATTTAGTTATTGTTGTCACTCAATTAGCCTTAATACTTCCATTATTTAACTATTCATGTATTCTATTTTCACAGATCATTAAATTTACCAAACTTATTTTAGCTTATATTAACATCCTGTGAATTTTTGAGCTAGGAAAAAGAAGAGATTATTGAGTAGGATTGTGACAATAACCTCTGCAAGGTTGTAGTACAGTATGAGAATGGGAAAAGGGAATGAATATAACAACGAATTATACTGTACATTAGTTTTTTAAATATATATATACAATAATCAAAGTGGCTAAATATATAGAGGTAAGCAGCATAAAAATATTGCTAACAATTAGAGAAATAAGAAAAGTTATCTTAAAAAATTGGTTTTAATCAAATTTTATGCATTTTTAAAGTAAAGACAACCTATAGAAATTAAATTTGAGGGCTCGGCACCTGTGGCTCAAACAGCTAAGGCACCAGCCACATACACCTAAGGTGGTGGGTTTGAATCCAGCCCAGGCCCGACAAACAATAATGGCAGCTGCAACCAAAAAAAATTAGCTAGGTGTTGTGGTGGGCACCTGTAATCCCAGCTACTTGGAAGGTGGTGGCAGGAGACTGGCTTGAGTCCAGGAGTTGGAGGTTGCTGTGAGCTGTGATGCCACAGCACTCTACCCAGGGCGACAGCTTGAGGCTCTGTCTCAAAAAAAAAAAAAAAGAAAAAGAAAAAGAAATTAAATTTGAGCGCATTGGGTGGTATACATATTGTGAATTTATTACTACAAAATAATGGCTGAAATACACTCCAAACTTAATCTACATTTATTTTATTGCTAAGAAATTTATTTTTCTTATTCTTAAAATATTATAATTACATTTTTCTGAACTACTGTTGTATTTTTGTGTTTTTAGACAGGAGTAGTGGTTAAGTGTAATTTGGGAAATACCTGCCATATTGCCAAGAAGTGAAATGTCTTCAGACAGCACCGAGAGGGTCATTCTTCCAAAATTTATAGTCTAAGTTGTATGAAAATTGCTGTTTGTTAAAAATGAACATACTCACAAGTTCTTCAATAATATGTAAAATATGAATATTATATGTAAAATTTATAATTTAAATATGAAATTCAGGAAACAAAGTACAATAGCGACTCATTTCCATGTATATATTAGCATAATTTTATTCCATAAGGATAATGAAATAGATGATAAACCAAATTTTCTTCTCACAGTAACAGCAACAATGTAGTGAATATTCCAAACATGCTACTAGGTTTAGAGCCTATTTTTGAAAAAAAAAAAAAAAAGATAGACAAAATCGTCACCTTCTTCATACTTAGAATGCTATTTAAGATGAGCATATAGTGAAGCTATACTGAGTCTTGTTCATGAGATAATGAACTCATATCTGGTTAATTGGGATGTTTGATACTATTTAGTATTTTCTCTCTTAGGTAATTCAGTGTGATAATATGTTATATGACATAAAGAGGGCATTTCTGTCCCTTAATTTCTTGTATTTTTTTCCTCTAAAGAGAACTATTTTTCTAAATTCTGATAAATGAAAAAATAAAAAAGCTGACAGTCCAGATAAATAGAGCTGGTGCTAAAACACATGGAGCAAATGATGGAGAATGGGATAGTCTCATTTCAAATAAAATGTCTTTCCACTCTTTACTAAGATATTAATATTATGTAGAAACCAGATCAGAGAGGATCTATCTTTTCACATTTGGGGTCTTTTAATCCTTAGTACATTCCACAATTCTTTTCTGGTAATTTATTAGACTTCCCAAGATTTTGGTTAAGCTCAATATTTAAAAATGAAACCTACAATGAGTTTTCATCATGCATCCAAGGAAAACCAAAGAATAATCTGGTGTCCATAATTGAGCTCAGTCTCCACCACTACAGTGTCCCACTGCTCTCCACATTCTTCTTGGACAGAACTTTCCCTTTTATACCTGGAAGAGAGAAATGGAAAATACACGCTGACTGCTGAGAGACTAGTTTCCACGAAATAAATGAAAGAGACGCCCATAAGCAGGATGTGCACAGCATCTTCCTCTAAACCAGCCGATCAAAAGAGTTTGTTCCCATTGCTCCTGCTCCCGTAAGGTTCATGGGCATGGAGCAGAAGGGGCAAGGGGAGTCAACATCTCTCCCCACAGGCAGTAAAACACTGGGAATAGAAAAGAAGCTCCTGCCATCCCAGTAACATACACTTTGCCCTCCCTAAGCTGGACAATCTGATGCACTGCTCTTCTGCCTCTCCAGCCAGGTGAAACTTCTGGTTTTTGTGCCAATACTCTAAGAATCTTCCTGTTTCAGGGAACTCTATTCCCACAACTGTATCATTTTATAGGATACTATGTCATTCGTCATATGCTTCATTTGGGTTTCTTTTGAAATATTACTGTGTAGGTGACGCCAAGAGTCAGAAGACATCTGAGCAAGATGACCTGCAGCTGAGGGGTGGACCCTCGGGCCATTCATCCTCAGGAGCTCCTTGTGAAAGAGCCCAAGCCTTCAGCATGTAGGCATTGGTTAATTACTCCCCTCATCTGTGTTGTACGGTCTCAAAAAAAGTGCTGGTGCGGAGGTTTCTCGGGGCTACCCTGCACGTAAGGGCTAGCCTGCCTCCCTCAAGCTTGCACTTCTAATCCTCCTCATACCTGGTTCCTTCCTGCGGTGATTGAGACCAGGGCCATAAGGGCCCGATGGGTCGCAATATTATTGTATCTGAGACTCACGCTCATACAACGCTTTCTAAGACTCATTGACACTTTATTTGGTTCAGAGACTTCATGACAACCTAATGTTGGAGTCTGTGCAATTTATAATTTCTTTTTTATTTTCTATTTCCTAAGTGGAACTTAAGTTCTTTGGAATTCATTTCAATGGAATTCAGTTCAGTGGAATTCAGTTCAATGCTCTTCCCCAGTCAAGTAAAGTGTCTAGTAAAGTAGTTATTATTACTTGTTGAATAATAAAAGGGAATATGTGGTGGTATCATTATGCCTAATAAGGGAAATATAAAAATACTAAGTTTATTCTCCGATGGCACATATATAGGTTTAAAGTATTAAAATCAAATGAGGACTCACTACCATTTATACCAGCTGTAAAGAAATTATCTAGATTACCTGGGAATATATTTACCTAAGGAGGTGAAATGTCTCTAAAAGAACTATAAAACACTGGAAGAAGAAATCATAGATGACACAAAAAAATAGAAAACAATTTCATGTCATGCACTGGTAGAATTAACAGTATTAAAATGCCCATATTGCTAAAGTGATTTACAGATTTAACACAATCTTCATCCCTATAATTTCATTCCACCCACTAGTCAAACATTTATCCCAATTCCGTAGTCCCTGACCACCTGGGTTTGCCAGAACTCTTTGGGAAAACAGATTAGAGGATTTCCAACCATTTCCTAATTTGGCTGCCCAAATTTTGATCTATTACTGTGCAGTGGGCCAGAGAAACTGGTCATCTTATAACAATATAACAAACACATAGCTGGGCGCTGTGAAGGGCACCTGTAGTCCCAGCTACTCGGGAGGCTGAAGCAGGAGAATCTCCAAAGCCCAGGAGTTGGAGGTTGCTGTGAGCTCCACTGCACTGGTTGCCACTGCACTCTACTGAGGGCAATAAAGTGAGACTCTGTCTCTTGAAAAAAAAAATACAACAAACACAATCCAAAGTTATTTTAAACTCATTTAATAAAAAATACCCACAAAAAATATCTGACTGAAATTTTACATATTTCATTTACCTGTTTAGTAATATTTCCATTTACTTTTCTTCTGAATTCTACCTAAATGCAAACTTATGACTGAGTTGTTTTATTAAACATTATGTTGTGTTGCTATATTATAAAATAATATATGCAAATTGAAATGTTTTTCTAACTTACTATTTTTTTCTAATTTATTCTGTTAATCCACTTGCTTTGTGCAAGTTATGTCATCTCAATTGGGCCATCTCTATATTGTCCTTTCAGATTTGATATACATACATAATATGATCAATAAGCGTGAATGCATTTATGACTAGTACCTCTTGATGGCCCATGATTTACCTTAGGAATTTTTTTAGTTCTCTATTTTTTCTCACACTTAAGTGAACAGAAAACTAATCAATTACCAAATCTATGAGAAGTTTTTATTATGACCATCAGAATTTTTTTCATGGTAGGGTGAGCCGTGTGTAGACTGCGGTGATGTCATTATAGCTCACTGCAGTCTCAAACTCTTGAGCTTAAGCAATTCTACTGCTTTAGCCTCCAGAGTATGTGGTACTACAGGTGTGTATCACCAAACTCAGGTAATTTACTAAGTATTGTAGAGACAGAGAGTGGTCTCGAACTCTTAGGCTCATGTAATCCCCATCCCAGCCTCCTAATGTGGTAGGATTATAGGCATGAGCCATCCTTCTTGGTTCTCTTTTTTCTATTCCTGTCTTTGTGTCTGCTTGCAAATGTGTCTTTGCACTAATTGTAAAATTTGGTAGCTGTGGGAGTATAGACATGAAAAAAAATCAATTATCTATTTAGAAATAGAATCGATGAGTAAAGTTAGTGTTCACACTTCACTAACCTAGTTCTGTTTTCAACTTGAGAGCAGTCTCAAGGATTATCGCCCTTCTGCACCAGTGCTAAATATATCTGAATCTCTTAGATTTCTTAAAAGAGTTGTGGAGGAAATCTTCATAGGGTTTCTTGGTGTAGGTGTAATAAAGATGGCAGACTTGACCTGGTTCTCTGAATGATTTGCTAGTGAGAATTCATAGTGCAGATGGATCAAAGTTACCTCCTTGTGTGATCATTAAATAATGTCAAGTTCATATATAAGGACAAAGGAAGGTCTAGGTACAAATACAATAAGCCGACTCCTAAGTTTTATTAGATATTTATTATATAATCAATATTATACTATTATATATTATATAAGGTTATAAAATATAAACGTTATATATATGTATACATATGTCCTATTTGTCTGAGACCATATACACTGCCTGATTCAAAGATCCAAATCTAACCAATCAATCTGCCTTACTTATTATATATGATTTAACTGGAGTGTATGTATTATAAATAACTTGGAAATGAAAATTATATATGATTTAACTTGGGTGTATATATTATAAATAACTTGGAAATCAAAACTATCTTAATTGAATGAAGATAGCTAAGATTAATTTCTTAATACATAAAAAAGCACAAATCTCAATACTGACCCTAGTTTTGAGAAACTTATTTGATTTTAATTATTTTAAACCTATGTATGTGCCATAGGAGAATAAACTTAGTATTTTTATATTTCCCCTATTAGGCATAATTATACTACCACATATTCCCTTTTTTATTCAACAAATACTGAATATCTAGTTTACTAGACACAGGAAAAAGGAAGACCTATTGAACACATGGAACTGGGGAAACTAGAAAGCTACGTGCAGAAGATTTAAATAGAACCCCTATCTCTGATCATGTATAGAACTAATTCAAAAATCTATAAAAGACTTAAATATAAGGCATAAAATTTATAGAGGAAAACAAATAAAAATATTATTTAGTCATTGGCTTAGTCAAAGAATTTATGACCAAGACCCAAGGGCAAATATAGCAAAAACAAAACTAAATTAAAGGAACTCAATTAAATTAAAAAGCTTCTCCAAAGCAAATAGACAAGTTACAGAATGGAAGAAAATATTAGTGAAATATATAGTCAATAAGGGGCCAGTATCCGGAATCTGTAAACTGAAAGTAACTAGGAAGAAAATCATAAACAACACCATTAAAAAGAGAGCAAAGACACAAGCAGTAGTTTTTCAATAGGAGATAGGCAGAAGGCTAGCAAATGTGTGTGTGTGTGTGGTGCTCAGCATCACATCAGGGAAATGCAAATTCAAAACAATGAGATACTTCTTTGCCCATGTCAGAATAGCTATTGTTAAAAAGTAAAAAACAAAAACAAAAACAAAAATAGATGCTGGAGTGAATGCAGGGTGAAAGGAACGCTTATACATAGTTGAAGGGACTGCAAATTAGTGCAAACTCTGTAGAGAAAAATATGGAGATTACTCAAAGAAATAAATATAGACTCACTGTTCAATCCAGCAATTTCACTACTGGGTATCTATTCAAAGAAAAATAAGAAAAGAAGCAGTTTTATCAAAAAGACATCTGTACTCCAGTGTTGATCACATCACAATTCACAATTACAAAGCTGTGGAATCAGTAGAAATGTCCATCAAACAGTCAATGGACAAAAAGATGTGTGGGGGGCTGTGTGTGTACTCAGCTATAAAAAGGAATGGAACAATGTCTTTTGCAGAACTTGGATGGAACTGGAGACCATTATTTTAACTGACGTCTTTCAGTAATTGGAAAAAAGAAAATAACAACTGGTAACTCCTTAATATTTGAGAGTTAAACAAGGACACAAGAGGTATAAAGAACACTTGAAATCAAGGAGGTGGAGGGTAGGTGGTTGAAAGGAAAAACTTACCTATTGGGTATGATGAACACCATTCTGGTGATATTCACACTGAAAAGCCCCAACTTAAGCTTTATGCAAGGCATCCATGTAACAAAAACATTTGTACCCCCTTAATATTTTGAAAATTAAAAAATTAAAAAAATTATAAATACTTATGTATTTATTCATATTTTTTTTTAAGAGACAAGATCTCTCAGTTTATCACCCTTGGTAGACTGCCATGGCATCACAGCTCACAGCAACCTCCAGCCCTTGGGCTAGGAGATTCTCTTGCCTCAGCCTCCTGAATTGAGGCACCCTCCACAACGCCTCCACTACAGGTGCCCACCACAACGCCCGGCTATTTTTGGTTGCAGTTTGGCTGGGGCCAGGTTTGAACCCACCACCCTTGGTGTATGGGGCCGGCGCCCTACTCACTGAGCCACTGGTGCTGCCCTATTCATAATTTTTAAAAACAGTTATTTTAAATCAATGGCAACAAAAAAAAGAAATTGTAGTGATGTAGAAACAGTATTATTGCACTAATTTTGTTACCAGGGCAAGTACGTGGACCAGCTGGTGTCCATGGGACCTTTGAAATGCCAGGTCTGGAAAATGCCTTAGAAACAGTCCATGTTTCTTAAGGTTGAAGATGAAAATTCCTATTTATAGGAATTAAGGAACATTATAGGACTTTGTAACGAAAGCGTATGTGACTTGTAAGCAGTAAACAGCTGTATGGAGTGAATTGTGGGCGACTCATAGCACACCTCTGAGGGGCAGGACACAAGTACATGAGGGACTTTACCTGTCAAATGTAATCAGTGTAACCTAATTCTTTGTACTCTCAATGAAACCCAAATAATTAAATCAAAAAAAAGATGAATGAATGAGAAACATAAAAAGAAGAGTTGATTAGTGCATACTTGTGCTTTTCAAGACAAATGCCATTGTTAAAATCTTGGTAATTTGGTTTTCATTAATTTTATGAGGGCAATTTCAATATATTTTTAAAAAGAATTGTTTAATTTCGAAATGCCAGTGGCTTAATTTCAAAATGACACAATTTATAGAATGTAAATATTACTATTTTTTCGATACTTACATTTCTGACAAGAATATTTGAAATGTAGTTTTAAAATGTGCAAAGTAGTATACCACTTTTTAAAGAAATATATTTGAACGTTTTGGAGAAACACTTTGAAATTACCTACCTCATTGTTGTTCAATAGCTAGGCAGAATCATCTCCAGTGCACACTTCTGATTAGTCTCTCGGATGCTAATCAACCCCTCTAGGAGTATGAATTACTGATTTATGCACCATAGATGTTAAACAACCAAAGCAATATTTCCCTTCCATTTGGGAGTAAAATGTTAGAATATACATATATATACACACACACACACACACACACACACACACACACAACCTAGTAGATTTTTTTGTCAATATCAAAGTATTTTCACAGGAAAGTACAAACATTTTAGAGTCTTCCCAATAAACGATAACATGATTCTTGTAAAATACCAATCTGATCTTTCAATCACCTAATCAAAAAACCACTCCATGATTTTACATGTTCCTGAGAACAAAATGCAAATTTCTTAACAAGGTCTGTAAAGAAGTTCGTAATTTCTTCTCATTACCTTACCAAAATTATTTCAAATGACTCTCGTCTGTAATGTGTTGCAGATGCAGGCATGTGTAGCTTCAATCTGAAGACACTTTCAGAGAAATGCATCTGAGGAGTCTGTGGGGACATCACAGAGGGCACTTACCAAACCTAGATGGGGTTGCCGTTGCCGGTTGCTCCCATTGTGTATAATTATAACACAATGGCAAGCTTTGTGCATCTAAACCTATTTACACATCAAAAACTTATGTAATAATAGGGTGTTTTAATCTACTGTTTCCATTATTATTTATGAGGTCCGCCATTGACCTAAACTGCATCATGTGGTGCATGACTATAATTGTTTTACTTTCAATTACTACCACATAAAAACTCTTGCGGATTTTACACCTTTGCATTTACTGTTCTTTTTCTTTATAGGGCTAGACTTTTTTCCCTTATTCTTTGCCTCTTATTTTAATAGTTTGCTTTTTCCTCCTTTAACTTCTATCTTGACTCATCTATGAAGATTTACCCTCTCTCACCATGTTAATCTCTACTTCATTATGTTCCATTTGTAATCAAAGTGAGGGGTTAGGTCTTGATGCCCTACCAATATAGAGCTAGCAATGGCCAAACTAACTTCATTTTGAAAAGGCTTCCCCTTTCCATGACCTAGACAGTATGGCATAGTGTGAACATGTGAAGCAACTCTTGTTTTTCTGTATTGTTTCTGTTTTCCTGAATAGTTGAGGTATATTTAGATTAAAGATGTGATCACCAGGGCAGTTTCAACATACATTCCAGATTGCCTAATGCCAAACTTCAGCCATGTGTGACTATGAGAAATAGGCTGTGGTTAGGTAATGATCTGAAGGTCAAAAGTCCCAGTGGGCGGTAAGTCAAAGAATGACCAAATGGGACAAGTACATGATTGGTGGATTAACCGGACATTGCTAGAGGGTTTAGAAGAATATCTAGTAGTGAAGAAGTAGCTGTACAAGGTGATGTGTTGCTTCAGCCACCCCTCCATGCTGGCGCTGTTTTCTGTCTTTTAATAAACTTGTTCCTTTGTTATATATTATTTGGTATATGACACAATTATTTGCATGTCTGGATCAAAGACTCACTAATGAGGACAAAGTGCCTGTATCTCACAGGCATCTACAACAACTTCAATAATCTACTTTTTTTTTTTCTTTCTTTCTTTTTTTTTTTTTTTAACTCCTTTACCCATTTCTCCATCTTGAGTCCTATCACACTTAAACTTTACAACGGGACAGACTGAGCCTGTTTGGTTCAGGAATGTGTGCTCACTGTCTGGTCTCATGCCTAACCCCTGGTGGCAAGTTTTTAGGCCAACACCTCTGTTCATGGAAATGCTAATCCTGAGCATGCTAGATATTTCACTGAAATAATAATCTGTCATGTAGACACTGTGCTATAGTCTCTTAAGGAATTAATTTTGAACAAAAAAACCCACTGAGATATAACTAAGTTAGCAATGTGAAAATAAAACTTTTAAATCAATCCAATTGTGTATTTCCTTTTTAAGACTACCTTGCCCTAATTTAGCATCTTTGTTTTCTGATAATAAAATAGATATATTTCAAAACAGCTCATTGTGTAGCAGAATGTCATTGGTTATTTATGTGTATAATTTAATTAAACTGTATCACCATTTACTGAGTAGGCATTATCGAGGAGGATATTGAGGCATATAAAAGTAATTTATCAAAAAATAAAGACTTAGATTCTTGCAGACCAGGTATTTAAACTACCCTGGTATGCTATAGTGCTATGACTGAAACCTGGATAAGGATCTAGTATACGTTTATTTTTATTTTTCAACTTTTGAGATAATTTCTGACTTACTTCAAAACACATGAGCATATGAAAACAAAGCCTCTTTAGCATAATGGAATTTTTTAAAAGTCTCAAAGTATAAAGCTATTTTATTGCTAGAGGCATGATCCTTGTAAAGAAAAGTATGATTTTTATAGAGTACAAGTTGGTTGGCTTTTTTTTTAATGGTACAAAAATATTCCATCAAGTTACCTGGAAAACAATGAGGATTAAAGCAGATACTTCACCAAAGAACAAGGGAAGAGCCATAAAGTACATAGAAGACAATTTACCTCTTACTGTAAAAATCATCAAAGGCGTATGTCATCTGGAAAAAGGAACTTGCATGTCCTACTTAATTTTTTTACTTTATTTTGTTTCTTATCAAAGTAAGAAGTGTGAAATCCAATAGATTGCATGTTATAGTCTACACATAGTCTACCTGGCAAGCACAAAATTTGACTGATATCTTTCCTTTCCTTTTTACTATTGTATCCTGATTTTAAAATACGTCTGATAGTCACATTATGAAAATGATTCTAAATCCACCGTGTGACTTCACTTGTAGTGCTTTTTATGTAGCCGTGTATGAGAGAAGAGTAGAAAACATATTTAACCCAATTATGATTTTCTTTATAATTTGTATTTTCTAGACTACTCAATTTTATACAAAAGTATTTATCGTTATAGAAAATGAAATAGATTTGTATAATTTACTTTCTTATAAACTAGAATCCTACTTTGTTCCTTAAATGGTTTACAGAAAGAAACAGGTTTTGAAATTTATGTGAGCAAATCCTATTAGCAGAGGCCAAAAGATATGACAATCTCTGCATGAAATACTTAAAGTGTTTTAATTAAATACGTCTATGCATGGTTTTTAAGATTTGGGTTTTTAAAAGATATTATACATTTAAAAAATCATTAAAGAAGTAACTATCACAGAGTATTTTTGGAGACAAAAAAAAATCTCCGTAATAGTTGTATATGCTGTTCTACAATTTGAAGGACAGTTGAATGATCCTTTTAACTCCGTGGACATGAAGAGTTTATTGACTTTTATAAACAAAACAATTGAGTAAAGTCTGTCTGAAAATGTTTTTTTTTTTTTTTATTTTCCTTTGTTCCTTCCTTCCCAAGATCAACTGGAGAAGAGCTGTAGGTTTAGACACACATGCACAAATGTTCTGCATTTCTTCTGTTCTGCACAGAGAAATCTGGTTATTTGATACTTTCTCCAGTATCCCTTATGTTGTTCTCCTTATTTAATTGACAGAGGAATTTTAAGGCTTGCACTCTACTGTTTTTCAATTATAACAAACTAAAGAGAATTCTCTTTCTTTTCTTGTATATAGATAAAAATATATATAGCATATGCAATATATAAATATATATGTATCCATGTCATAATATACCTCATAATCATATAGAAGCTATATTAACATAATTAATCACATGGATCAACCAGATTTTATTCGATTTTTTTGCTCTCATTTACAGCAAAATTCCACAGAACTTTGTCATCATTGCTCTTCTCTTTTTTCTTGAATTTAGATAATGGTAGTATGGATATTATGATTGAAAAGTTATCAAGTTACCGGGTGAGTCTATCAGGCATATTATCGTTTCTCTTTCCTTATAATCGATTAATCTAACACACCACCTCACATCTACTCTTTCATTAATAGATGTTGATAGAGCTCCATCTTCCATAAAATCCCATTTCTGCTCCTCTGGTCTGGCTTCCTCCATCAGCAAAAGTTAACAAAAGGCTCTAGGACTGAGAGTATTTGTGACAGGGTATGTCTCCCAATATCACTACACTCACTTACACCTCATCAAAATTTTCACTTATAAGATCACCCAATCTCATTTAATTTTCTCATTTCTTTTAGATTATGTCCTTAACCACAAAGAGACTAAGATTATTGAGTCACCTCATCTGATGCGCTCCGCCCCCCTTTACGCTCTGCCTTCCCTCTTTATGCCTCCACCTATTCTTTCTGCTGAGCCCTGAACTTAAAGTCACGCCTAGTGACCTTGATATTCAGTGTTTGCAAAATCATCTATATTCTGGACCTTTGTTCTGAATGTCTGCTTTTGCTTCTTGGGGTAACTTGAAAAAGAACTTCCCTGGGGAACACAAAATCTACTTCTTTTCTCAAAAATCTCAGAAACATTTTCTCCTCACATTTCATATGATTAAAACATGAAATACAGTAAGCCATCTCCATGCCTTTCCAATATTCTTTTTCTCTCTCTCCATTAAATAAGCCCCACTTTCTGTCACAGCAGATCATAGTACTCAATATGACTGATTATCATCATCATCATCATGTATGAATTCCCAGGTGTATTGCGTCATTCAGCCCATATTTTATCTTTCTAATGCTGCTCCTACCATGTTTGTATGATTTCAATATCCATTTAGATGGTCTTTCCAATACCTTGGATTTCCTTCTTTATCTTACAGCTTTCAATACTTTGTCTTCTACCTAACATTAGCCACTCATTCCTATAGTTGCAATATAGAATTACTAATCACTACAACTCCCCCCCATCATAATCTCAATGTCCTTCTACCCTGTCCCCAGAGTATTGCAATTATAATGATTTCAAAATTTATCCCTGTAGCAAGGACCAAAATTAATTAATTGCATCTTTTTCACTAATTGTAACCATCTTCATTTCTATATTTGCATCTTACAGTGATTAAATTCTCTGTTTCAGCATTTTATTTATCCAATTTATCCCTTGTATAGAGCTTCTATTTCTCCTAGCCTTTTGTGGAGACCCAAGTCTGGCTGAAATGTGTCTCTACCTACTCTAATTCTTTAGCTAGATGACAATAAACGGTACAAAATGTTTACTTCAAATCCATGGTCACTAATCACACATGTTTCATAATCTATTCAGTATCCAATTTATCCAGAAGACTTTTTATGCCTTCTGCTCTCTCTCGTTAGTTAAACTTCTCTTACAATTGTCATTGCTTAGCATGACCACACTTTGTGTTACTGACTTCCGTTTCCTTTTTTTTTTATTTTTTGAGAAAAAATCCATGTATTTGTTAGCATTGTTAAGTATATTCTCTTCCTTTATTCCTACAATTAAAGATAAGCCATCTACGTTCCTTCAAAAAACTATCCTGTTTCTTTATGCATTTAACTCATCCTTTCTTGCCTGTCAATATTATTCTTGCAATTTAATATCTCTCCTCTCTTGTTTTTTCCCTCTCTTCAACATTTTTCCATTCTGCTCTATTATTTCAAGTGACATACAACTCCAGTATTTTCAATCATATTAAAGCACTCATCTTGCATCATTATGGAATTGATCTTCCCTCTTAATAATTTCCTCATTTGACTTATATTTTTAATATAGACGAATGTGCTTTTCATGACCATTTATTTGTCCTATCGTGTCAGTAAACTATGACAGAATAAACTCGTACATCAAAATATGCCTCATGAAGAAAATCTGTCAAGAATTTAGAAAGGAAACTAAAATCCCAACACAGTTGAGGCCAGAGGGAGCATTTCTATTACATAGAAACAGTAATATTTTAAAATAGGTCAAAAAGAAGAAAGGAAGGAGGCACAGAGAGAAGGAAAGGCAATAAGAAGGGAAATAGAGAGGGAAGGAACAGAACAATCTTCAAAGGCAACTGCTAAATATTTGTGCATTACCTGATATTCCTGTTCATTGTACATACAAATTAGAAGTCAAACTTTAGCATGGCCCAAGCTGGGGAGAATGGGCTTGTTGCTCACTTACACAAAGTTTACAATTCCAGATTTGAAATATTAGTGTGCTTTCTATGATATAAGCAACATCGTAGTGTATTCACAGTCCCTAGTAGAACACCCATAAACCGTAACACAAGTACATGAAGAGATAAGTCGAGCTAAAGCAAGATACAAGGATCCTGACACACGAGGCCTGCCACGGGAACTCCCACCCTGATTCAATAAGGCTCCACATTGAAGTGACAGTTCTATAAGCCACTTCAAAAGCTACTGTAAATTTCAGCTATGGCATTAATATTAATGCCATTCACTCTCAATCAGGAATATGATAAAGCATAAGTGAGGATAAATTATCAGTATTAGAACAGAACTTAAGGCAAATAACACAGCTAGGAATGTTCATTGTTATTGGAAGCAGCCTTCACAACGTCCCCTAAATGGTGTCTGAGGGCAGTTGTGAGTTGGTGATTCATAGGCTAGTCTAATAACAGTACACAGGTTCATGGTAGATGTTCAGTACCATTATCTGATAGCACATAAACTGCAGTGATTTTAATGCTTTTCATATTGAATCAAGGCTTATTTTACCTTACTAAGATGTTAGTGACACACTTTGCTTAGTTTCTACAATTAATCAACAAACTTCCATTTCTAAGGAGGTTTCAAGGTATTATGATAAGATGGGACGTGTTTTTTTAAAAGATAAAGTGAGTCTCTGTCATGTATATGGAATGTGATAGTAATAATATTTGCCTTAATGCACTTTTTTCTTTATTACATAGAATTGATTATCTATCTGCTAAAGCTTATCTATCTTCCACAAGGAACAGGTTGCAAGATCTATCTGATTCAGAATATATAATAAAATGAATAGAGCAGGCATAAAGAGAAATAGCTTAATTATTTAAGCATAAATTATATTTTTTTAAGCTTCTTTGGGATCAACTGATATCATTGTTCAGCAACTATCTTGCTTCCCTTTTAATTATCTCCTTTCTCTTCTAACAGCATTTTTAGCTCTATTAAAAATATTGTGTCATAGATATTTGACCCTTCTTTTTACATATAGACCAGTCATAAATGAAGGATACCTTTATAATAAACTATATAATTATTATGTAACTCTTATTTTACCTTTATAACAACATTACATAATGAAAGTATGATAAAAGCTAATTTTTATTATGTAAGGAAAAATTGCTTTCATACAATGTAGATTTTGACACTGTTTTCATCTCCTGTGAATAAATTAAGAAAATTGAAGGAAAAGTGATATTTTGGTTACATTGCTGGACACTTTTCTCATTCAGACATAGTCTTTCAAAATTAAGACCAAAATTAAGACCAATCAAGAAACAATGTCAAAAGTCTCCTTGAAAATGCTAATTTATGTAAACAGAAATCTAATGAACTCTATGTACTTCATGTCTATAGAATATGTATGAAGTTTTCTATACAGGAATACATTCTGAAAACTTAAGTCACTGTCATTTATAATAAATAACAACATGTAGCAGATGCCTCACTGGGAACTGAAGAAAGGATAAAATAAATCTAAAGAACTGAAATTTGTCACACTTCAGACAAACTACATCTCTTAATATTTTCTCAGTATCCACTCATCCATGTCATATTAGGAACCTCTAGGATATTAATGGTTTTAGGAGTAATATTGGTGATATCACTTCTAAAACCGACTAGAAAGATTCTTTACTGATGCGTTGAAATTTAATAATAGAATCCCTACAATACACTGAGACCTACTATTCCTATAATACATTGTGAAATATGTGGCATACTATTTTTTAGATCTTGTTAACTCTGATTCATAAAATGTGACATTTCTTATGCCATTTGCAAGACAGTTAATTTATCCAGCAAATCTCATGATATTTTCTACACTCGAAAAGCTTTACTATTTAGTAATAAAAACTGGTTTTGAAGAGGTAGAAGTGATGTAGATGTATAATGTGATAAATAGCAGCTTGTGTTATAAATTGTAAAGTAATCCACTCTTGAATGCTGAAATATTAGTTTCCAGTTCAACAAGGTGCAAAACAGCTACAATAAAATGTTAACTATCAACTTGGCACAATATTTTTATGTAGTTGTATCAAAGCTTTAGTGATAAAATCTAACCTTTCTATTGTGTATGCTTTTCTGATAAGTATCTCAGCAGAAAGTTTTGCGATTGGGAATATTAATATCATAGGAAGAAGTTATATGTGTAATATTTTTCTACAGTTTTTACCATCAGGAAAAAATATTCAAAATACAATAATTAGTCATTTGTTGGGAAAGAGAGTATTGTTATCTAAATATTAAATGTTAAACTTTTAGTAATTGAAAATGGGAGATAACACAATGATTTATGTCTTTTTAGTACTTGTCAAAGTAAAGGAGATTCTAATGTAACTCATATTTACAAAATTGTGAATAATATGACAGAATTTGAAAGTCAATAGGTATTTAAAAAATACTACCTGCCAATAATAAAATGCAATGTGTCATTACATTATATGATTGCTTGGCCACACAGTTAGAATTTGACGATTTCTACAGAAAAATCTTTAAATATTATCTATGGTATTCTCTTTTTAGGAAAACGATAATTGATTCTTTCAAAAATGTCTTAGAATCATTGGTGTGCATCATGTTTTTAAGCAGTTTCATCGTCTATAGAAAATAATAGATTTATATACCTTTCAGAATACTCTTTTAGTTACCCATAACCTAGAAACATTAGAAGTGCATTTCTTAAAAAAAGGTATATGGATTTTTTGAGAATTCCTATAAATGATCATTGGTATAAACAGCAGGATGATTGGTTTATCTCAAGTACACAGTAAAAATTTTTCCATTCAAACATAAAATCACCATGAACTATCTAAGTATTATAGATCCTCTATCATTCATATCATTATTATATTTTTATAAATCATCTGCTAATGTTTACTGGAAACTTTCTTCGTAAATAGCATTTTCTTAAATAATAAGAAGGCCATGCATGATTTGGTTTATGGAGCAAAGAACTTTATGTAGCAAACATGAAGTAATAATGCTGGCAAGTCAAAAAGAATAAAAAAAAAATTCTAGGATTTGGTTATACAGAAGGTGGATGATTTAATTGCTAAAATTTCAGTAGGCTCAATCTCAAAAGGAAAAAATATTAGAAAAGAGAAAGAAAATGTTTCTCAAGGGGCTGCTAGCAAAGAGAATGTGCAATATTTAGGAGTGTTAGTATTTGGAAAGCAATAATGTCTTAGCAATTGTGAGAAGAGGAGGAGTAATATAAAGAAGCAGAGAAACAAGGAGGGCAAGTGATGGAGAGAGGGAGCAGGAGAGAAAGAGAACTGAGTGACAAAGAGATACATTTTAGCAGTGTGAAAAGGGCACACTTATGAAATATTTGCAGATTTATACATTCGCAAAAACTCAACTACTTTCTGAATTACTTTTAAAGATTTAACTCAAAGATATGATTTCCTCATTTGTATGGTTAAAATTGTCCTACTGTGTATATATTCCATATCTTCTTATTCATTCATCCACTGGTAGATGTTAAGTTGATTTCATATCTTTTGAGATAACATTGATGAAACTGGAGGCCATTAATTTTAACTGACACAAATAAGGCACAGAAAGTCAAATATTGTGTGCTTTCACTCATCAGTGAGTGGTAGATATTGGAGAATTAGAAGGATTATGGGATGAATAATTAGAAATTGCTTAAGAGGTATGATGTTCATTGTTCGGGTGATGGATGCACTAAAAGCCCTGATTTGACCACTACACAGCCCACGCATGCAACAAAATTGCACACATACCTCAATGATTTCGTAAAAAAGCATGTCGTACACCTTAAATATATATGATTTTTCTGCATCAATTATACTTCCAAAAAGCTAGAAATAAATAAAATATTTTAAAGTTAACTCCTACTTTAACTATGGTAATACCCTAGAAAAATCACATATCTAAGAAATATATTTTGAGGATTTTTTGATATTATTAGGTTTGAGGTGTAAAAAAAAGCCAGGAACCCCAAATTAAATTGTTCCTCTCACTTGAGGATATCATCTTTTCCCCACCTAATTATCCTTTTATTAGACTTCTGACTCAAAAAGCTGTTATCAGACAGACTTGTGCTCCAAAACTATGGGGAAATAGTAAGATACAGTTTTAGATATGAATAGAATGTTTTATTTAAGACTGGGTATGCTCAAATTAGAATCATTTTAACTTTTAGGAACATTTAATAATTACATGAAACAAAATACAAATCACCATAAGTTTACAAGTTGGAAGTTTATTGTTAGCCAACTATTATGGAGTTAATGTCCATGCCTTCCAAAATCTATACATTGGATTCCTAGACCCTAAATGTAATGGAATCAGGAGTGAGAACCTTTAGAAGGTCATGAGAGTATAGCCCTCATGAATGCGATTAGTGCCCTTATTAAGGACACTTCAAAGAGCTAGCTTAATTTCTCTCTCTCTCTCTCTCATCTTAGTGTCACCAGAATTTCTTCTTCAGCAAGTCCTTGGTCTTAGGGAGTCAAAGAATGAATCCATGAACCACAGATCAGTGGTAAGAAAGGATTTGTTTTGTTGGGGACCAGCCTCAACATGTGGTGGATGTACTTCCCAGTGGCCTGGTGGTGAGAGGAGACCAGAAAATTATTAGTAGGAGTTATAAAATATTAATATGGAGAAATAATAGACAGACAAAGAGATAGTTTTAAGAGCAGCAGGGCTCCGGAGTTGGCACACCTTTCTTTGTGAGGCTTCCAGTATGCCGCCCTGAGTATCAGGATAGCTCATATTTATTTCGTCTATCAGTGTTACAGTCATAAATCTCATGAAAGCAAGGCAAATAATCCCCTCATGGTTCTTTCTGCACTTGCATTCCTAATTAACTAGACTAACTCTGCAGCTGCTTATGTTAATTGCATGGATTTACTTACTACATTTCACTGTTTCAAAGTAGTATGGTCTTAATGTAAACAAAGTCTTGATAAGGAAGCCAATCAGAGGCCAACTCAAGGACCAAATCCTAGCTGACCACAGTCATCACAGATGCGATGTTTTAGCACTCTGACAGCCCTGCATCCAAACAGATATACTCCTCTGGCCCAGTCAAGGTGACAAAAGAAAAGACATCTTTCTTCTCCTTATCTGGTTCAGAGCAAGTCTTCTTCGGTTGGACAAAGTTTAAAGAATTCACATTTTTAACTCCCAAAAACCATTCCCTCAAAGTACACAGCCTTGTCCTGGCAGAAAGCTGCTGTAAGGCCTCCAGCCAACTGCTAGCTACAGCTGCAAGGGGAGGGGCTATATGCAACACATCAGGCAGCAGAAATATTAAAGTGACAGGATCTTACACCTTGTGCTTAGAGCCAGGAAAAATGGGTTCAAACCGAATCCCCATAACTGTCTTCTCCCTTTGTCTAGACTTTGTTCCCTATTCCTAATAACATTTCTAATCTACTAACAATTAATAATTGAATATTGGTTTCAAACTTATAAAATCATTATAACTAGTATTGTAAGCACATCAAGATATGACTCTTCCCTTAGGTCTATCCACACGCACCCTTCATTCTTTTACAGAAAAGAAAACAAAAGGAGCACTAGAGCTTCTGGCAGAGGGAAAAATCCAAGTTTGAAAAAATCTCCCCTCTGCCTGGGTCCTTTGTCTAAGGATATATATGTATATAGCCTAAAAATGAATAGATGCAGCTCCTTCCATTGGGGCAAGTTTAATAAATGTATTGGCAAATGAATGGATACGGTCCCTGTGAGGGCATTCCCAGTCTAGGAAACTTACATGAAAATGACCAGGACTGGGAAATGGGGAGGGGGAAGGTCCCTGATCAGCTGCAAGTACTGAGGAGGGGGAGACAGAGGTAGAGGGCCAAGACAATACTGCTCCTGGAGCAGAGCTGGCAACCTGGAGGTATTTCCCAAGTAATTGTCTGGCCCCTCTGGCTACTGTAGCCTTCTGTGGCCCCCTCTGCTCACCCTCTCACCTGCTGGATCCTCTGCCCACCGCTGCACCAACACTTTAGCAGAGACACAGAAGGCCCAGAGACATCAGCTGGGCCAGGCAGCCAGGGCCACCACCTCCCTTTGTCATTAAGATACAAGCAAAGATGATAGTCTGCAGCAAGGAACAGGGTCCTTGCTAGAACACAACCATGCTGACACCCTGATCTCATACTTCCAGACTATAGAACCATGAAAAATAAACACCTGTTCCTTAAAAGGCACCCAGTCTATAGTATTTCTTTATAGCAGCCAAAACCAAGACAGCCATCTTCCATAAACATTTACTGTATTAAAACACTTGAGGTCTTCTGAATATAGGAAAATAAAACTATTCCATGATTTTACTATAGCCACCTTGAGATTTACTCTTCTGATAAGTTCCACTGGGAAATAGAAATATATCATACTTTAGACATACTGGTATCGGCTGGTTGCCACAAGAACCTGGAAGTATTAATGCAAAGCTTGGAACACTGTGCCAAGGAATAGAAGATGAAATGTCCACATAGGGAGGTGCCCAGACAGGCTCAGCAAGAGGCACTAATTTATGGATGACACGCTGGGACAAGATAGCCAGACTAGATACGCCGTAGATTTCCTTAGACTCTGATGTGCTTGGGTTTTATCCCAGGAATCTGAAGGAAAAGAAAAAAAAAAAAAAAAAAAAAAAAAGATTTAAGTTCTGCCAGGATTCTGTCTACAAATGTTTGTTTGTCTGGAAAAGAGAAAGTAATTAACAACACTGCAACCTCAATCACCAACAGTTGCTGCGATGCTCTGTGAGAATAATGGTGAACAAGCAAAGACATTTCCAGAGATCAATTCACTGACTGAAAAATAAAACTGTTTTCTCTTCCCCAGGAACCCTGAAGAGCAGCTGTCAGCAGAAGTTTCTGTAAAGACCAGATAGTAAATATTTTAAGTTTTGCGGGCCATATGGTGTCTGTTTCAACCACATAACTTCACATATGTAGTGTGAAAACAGCCATATGTATATATAAACAAATGAACATGGGTGTGTTCCAATACTTTATTTACAAAAACAAACAGTAGACTTGATTTGGCCCATGGGCCAGAGTAGGCTGACCCCAGATTAGGTTATATTATAGATGGCAAATCTTGGTATATCTGTATGGTAATGATATCTTATGAAATGCCAGTTTGATTATTTTCTATATAGTTCCATTTCTCCCTTTTGTAGAATGTCTACCAAGGGGCTATTTTTCTTTTTCCAATCTAAATGAAGTAGAAATAAGTATTCAGATAAAACTACAAGAGGAGGTCATAATGATTCCCTAAAAATAGCTGGTAGGAACATTTTTGTTTTCTTTTCAAGAGAATAGAAGAATTTGGCTCTAGGAGAAGAGTAAGAAAAGGCAAATGATATTTAAATGGGAGAATAGCCTAAATAAATAAAGTATTTTCATGTATGATGAACAAGAACTTTCTTTTACAGATCATCCAAAAACTACTCTACCCCACACTGAAAACAAACAAATCAACAAATTAATAAGTGAATAAATCTCAATAAATTGAAAAATCATTGCCTGAGGGCACAGAGCCCAGATTTATACTAGCATAATGTGAAATGATTATCTGGGGTCTTAAGAAAATGTAAAACATTGAATTAAAAAACAAATAAACATGCATGGCCTAATGAAATGCTCTGAGCAAGAAAACATGGTGGTTGCTGAAATGAATGAAACAACAACAAAAACAGCAAACCTACAGAAGAATAATTCAAATGAGTTAGACCTAGCAGACAAATTAATGAGGATAATAGACTTAAGAACTTTTGAGAATGGAAAACAGAATCTAGAAAAATCTATAAATTATAGGAAAATAAACAGATGAAAGCACTCCAGGTAAAGATAAGAAGTAGATAAACCTAGGGTTAATAATACCTTAGAATATTTTGGTCAAACCCCAATCCAGATGCTGCTGTGAAGATATTTTTACATGAGATGAATATTTGCATAAGTATATTTTGAGTAAACAAATTACCCTCCTAAAGTCATAGACCTCATTCAATCCCTTGAAGCTCATAAGGAAAATGGCTAAAATCACTTGAGGAAATTGTCATTCTTGTTCAAAGCTGTTTTGCGACTTCAGATGAAACATCAGCTGTTCCTTGCGTCTCTCACATGCTGGCCTGCTCGGCAGAGTTCACACTCACCAGCCACTGCAATCATATAACCCAATTCCTTCCATAAGTCTCTCTCTGGCTCTCATCACTCTGTTTCTCTTTCTCTCTCTCTTAGTCTCTATTCTCTCTATCTCTCCACAGACACGTATTAACATGTCCTGTTTTTCTGGAGAACCATCATCAATACATAAATCATGTAGGTTTCATAATTAAGAAATTGAAAGATTTGTAGTGGGTTGAATCATAGCACCCTGAAAGATATGTTAGTGATCTAATTATAGAATTTGTGAACATCATCTTATTTGAAAAAATAGAACCTTTGGATGTAATTAAATAAATAAACTTAAAATGAGATCATTTCGAATTATTCAGGTGGGGCTTAATCCAATAAGAGAAGTGAGGAGGATTTGGCAGGCAGCAGAAAGAAGGTGCTGTGAAGACAAAGGCAGAAATGGCAGTGAATTAAGGGATGTGGCCACCAGCAGAAGCCAGAAAAGACATGAAATAGATTTTTCCCTAGAGATTGTGTGACACACACACTATAGCAAGATATCTGTACTCTACATGTCATGCCAGATATTTTAACTTACCTTTATCTCTGGTGGACTTGGATTTTACATAGCCATTGCTAGGAATATGGTCATGCCCACACCTAGATTTTGAACTTTAGGCCTCCAGAACCATGAAAGAAGCAATTTCTGTTTTCCTGTCTTTTAAGTCACTGATTCTGTGGTGACTTGATATGGTAGCCAAAGTAAACTGATACAAGTTTAAATAGCAAATATCACAAATGTTTACTAGGAGTTCTAAAAGTGGAGAATATTAAGCAAATCAATCATCATGAAAATTGTTCTGAGAATTTTCCAGACTGATGAAAGACAAACTGAAAAAGGACAAATTCTAAAAGAAAAAATTGATTCAAGTTTGAATTTATAATTCCAAAGAGAAAATCACTCCAAAAAAAAAAAAAGAAAAAGAAAAAGAAAATATCCTAAGGACAGTGGTAACTATGGTACAGCAAAACTTGTAAATAAATATGAGGTCAAAGAAGAAATCATGTGGAATATTAAAGTAGCATAATGTACTGAATAATATGGAAAACAAATCAAAATATGTGGGACACAGCTAAGCAGTGCTTAGTAGAAAATCTAATAGTCTATATTAGAAATGAAGAAATATCTATAATCAATGATCCAAACTTCCAAATGAGAACACTAAGAAAAGAAGAGCAAAGTAAACCCAATGTAAACAGAAAGAAGGAAATAGTAAATATTAAGACTGAAAACAATCACAGATATAGAATAAACAGAATAGAAAATTCAGAAGTCCAAATGCTGGTTCTTTGAAAAACTCAGAAACATTGATAAACTCATAGTGATCAAGAAAACAGAATTTGTACATTGCAAATATCAGCCTCCAGAGACAAGATACCTCCATAGATTTCATAGATAGAAAATGTTAGAAGAATGTTCTAGATAGTATGATGATGAACTGCACAGCTTAGATGAAATATTAATTTTTTATACATGATAAGTAAGCAAAACTAGCATGTGATGAATGAAAATCTCTATAGCTTTATACCTATAAGATAAATTGAATTTATTCCTGAAAGTCTTTCCACAAACAAACAAACAACAATAGAGGCATGAGGAGTTTGTTAATAAATTCTAGTTTAAATCAATTATTTAAGAAAAAATTACCCAGGTTTTAATTTCACAGAATGGAGAAAGAGGGAAATGTTTTCAAGTCATTTTAAAATGCCAGCACAATTTTTGCAAAACATTTCACTAAACTTGACAAAAACTATGGAATAGCTCACAAAACTTAAGAAAATATTATAAAAAGCATGTATTAATATGTAAATGAGTAATATACAATGACTACCTTAATCATTTTGAGTTGCTATAAAAAGTTACCACAGAGTGGGTTGCTTAAACAACAGACATTTATTTCTCATGGTTCTGGAGGCTGGAGTGTAAGATAAGGATGGTCATAAGGTCAGGTTCTTGCCAGAGGCCCTCTTCTTGATTTAGACAAGGACATTTTCCATACCTCTCAATAAAATGCCCAAGGATCTGGGCTCCATGGGGGACAGGCTTGCAGACCTCGGGGTGAGGTTGGAAGGGAGAGCTGGGAGTTCAGAATTGCAGGTAGAGAAGATATACAGTTTTATGCCTGGTGGAAGAGTGCCATGGCACACTAGTAGGTTCTCTCTGGTGTAGGAGTTTCGGTTTTTAGAGGGTCTCTCCCATGAGATAAAATAGAAGGATATCTGAACTCTGCTTATTTATTTGTAGAAAGTACACTGTGAGCTGTTCTCAAGGGTGGGGGGGATTCCTGTCCACTTGGTGATGGATTTTTTACCTATTCTTTGTTTCCTTGGGGTCATAGCCTTCTCAGTAGGGTTGATGTGTATTCTTCAACCTTCTCTTTTGGCTCAGCTCCAAACTATCACATCAGCTTACTTGCTAAACTTCTCTCCTTTAACTCTCCTTCCAAATGGGACCCTCTGTGGAAAGCTGGCTCCAGTTGGCCATCTTGCCTCTGTCCCCCTGCATCAAAGTTTTTAGAAGGTTTAGTGCTGTACCTCACCAGGAAGGCCCTTATGAAGTACAAACTGATAGAGGCGATCTATAGCAAACCCACTACCAATATCATATTGAATGGTGTTAAATTGAAATTATTTCCACTCAGATCAGGAACCAGGCAAGGCTACCCATTGTCCCCATTGCTAAAACATTGTAATGGAAGTCTTAGCCATCACAATTAGGCAAGAATAGGCAATCAAGGGGATACATATAGGGTCAGAAGAGATTAAACTTTCACTCTTCACAGGAGATATGATTGTATATCTTGAAAACATGAAGGATTCTACTACAAAACTCTTAGAAGTGATCAAGGAATACAGCAGTGTCTCAGGTTACAAAATCAACACTCATAAATCTATAGCCTTTACATATACCAACAATAGTCATGCTGAAAAATTAGTCAAGGACTCTATTCCGTTCTCAGTAGTGCCAAAGAAGATGAAATATCTGGGAGTTTACCAAACAAAGGACATGAAAAATCTCTATAAAGAGAACTATGAAACCCTAAGAAAAGAAATAGCTGAAGATGTTAACAAATGGAAAAACATACCATGCTCATGGCTGGGAAGAATCAACATTGTTAAAATGTTTATACTACCCAAAGCAATATACAATTTTAATGCAATCCCAATTAAAGCTCCACTGTCATACTTTAAAGATCTCAAAAATATAATACTTTGTTTTATATGGAATCGTAAAAAAACCGGGAATAGGCAAGACATTACTCAGAAATAAAAACAAAGCAGGAGGAATCACGCTACCAGACCTTAGACTATACTATAAATCTATAGTGATCATAACAGCATGGTACTGGCACAAAAACAGAGAGTTAGATATATGGAACAGAATAGAGAACCAAGAGATGAACCCAGCTACTTACTGTTATTTGATCTTTGACAAGCCAATTAAAAACATTCAGTGGGGGAAAAGATTCCCTATTTAACAAATAGTGCTGAGCAAACTGGCTGGCGACCTGTAGAAGATGACCCACACCTTTCACCATTAACTAAGATAGACTCTCGCTGGATTAAAGATTTAAACTTAAGACATGAAACTATAAAAATACTAGGAAAAAGTGCCGGGAAAACTCTTGAAGAAATCAGCCTGAGCAAATATTTTATAAGGAGGATGCCCTGGGCAATTGAAGCAGCATCAAAAGTATATTGCTGGGACTTGATCAAACTAGAAAGCTTTTGCACAGCCAAAAACACAGTAAGTAAAGCAAGAAGACAGCCCTCAGAAAGGAATAATATATTTTAAGGTTATGTCTCCAACAAAGATTTAATAACCAGAATCCACAGAGAGCTCAAATGGCTTAGCAAGAAAAGAACAAGTGATCCCGTCTCAGGGTGGGCAAGGTACTTGAAGAGAAACTTCTCTGAAGAAGACAGGATCATGGCCTACAGACATATGAAAAAATGTTCATCACCCTTAATCATTAGAGAAATGCAAATCAAAACTACTTTAAGATATCATCTAACACTAGTAAGATTGGCCCACATCACAAAATCCCCAAACCAGAGATAGTGGCGCGGATATGGAGAAAAAGGAACACTTCTACACTGTCGGTGGGAATGCAAACTAATACATTCCTTTTGGAAAGATGTTTGGGTAACACTTACGCATCTAAAAATAGACCTGCCATTTGATCCTACAATTCCTCTACTACCGTGTTTCCCCCCAAATAAGACCTATCCAAAAAATAAGCCTTAGCAGGATTTCTATGCATTTGTTAAATATAAGACCTAGTCCCATAATAAGACCTAGTGATGTAGATATGCTGCATAGCCATGCCATGCATTTCAGAATGGAGTGGTAAGGAAGGCTGGAGTACCCTTTATCTGCCACAGCTCCTTTCTCCGAGCCATTTGCATTTGTATGGGTGCACATGTGGTAACTATGGTCCCAGGCATCCTATTGCACACATGTGAAAGGCTAGGGAAAAGGAGTTCACACCTCACTTGTGCCAGTCCCACCAACAAGGTCAGCTCCCCCTGTCAGTTTCCAGAAGAAGATGACTTAACTGTATTTGAATAAATGTAGATTGTTGTATTATACTTAATAAAATAAGACTTCCTGGGCGGTGCCTGTGGCTCAAAGGAGTAGGGCGTCAACCCCATATGCCAGAGGTGGTGGAGTCAAACCCAGCCCCCAGCCCAAAAAAAAAAAAATCCCCTGAAAATAAGCCCTAGTGTGTCTTCTTAAGAAAAAATAAATATAAGATAGTGTCTTATTTTCAGGGAAACATGGTTGGTATATATCCAGAAGACCAAAAATCACATTATAACAAAGATATTTGTACCAGAATGTTTATTGCAGCCCAATTCATAATTGCTAAATCATGGAAAAAGCCCATGTGCCCATCGACTCATGAATGGATTGATAAATTGTGGTATATGTACACCATAGAATATTATGCAGCCTTAAAGAAAGATGAAGACTTTACCTCTTACATGTTTACATGGATGGAGGTGGAACATATTCTTCTTAGCAAAGTATCTCAAGAATGAAGAAAAAGTATCCAATGTACTCAGCCCTACTATGAAACCAATTTCATATGAAAGCTATAATCCAATTATAGCCCAGGAAGAGAGGGATGGAGGAGAAGGAGTGGAGGGGAGGGGGCAGGATGGGTAGAGGGAGGGTAATTGGTGGGACCACACCTACAGTGCATCTTACAAGGGTACATGTGAAACTTACTGAGTGTAGAATATAAATGTCTTAACACAATAACTAAGAAAATGTCATGAAGTCTATGTTAACCTGTTGATGAAAATATTTTAAATTTTATATAAAACCAGCACATTGTACCCCAAATTGCATTAATGTACACAGCTATGATTAAATAAATAAATAAATAAATAGACATGACTATTTCTTTCTGTATCCACATAAAGTGAAAAGTAAGAGAGCTCCCGTGTCTGATGTCATCTTCTTCTAAGGCATCTTCTTTGAGGGCATTAATGTCATTATGGAGGGCTCAACACTCATACCTGAATAGCCTCCCTGGAAGCACCTCTAAACACCACTACATTTGTGATTGGGCTTCAACATACACATCTTTTGTGAGGTACAAATATTCAGGCCACAACTTTGACAAATAAAGATAGGTCTATTTCAGAAATACAGAAATGGTTTAACATTCGGCAACAAATCAACACAAGTCACTGAGTAAATGGAATAAAGGAGAAAAAAATGTGTAATAAAAACCTCACACTAAATTTCACAATAAGACTCTCACTGAATTTATGATAGCAGAGGTTTATCTCTATTTGATAAAGAATGTTTATAAAAGATGCCAGAGAAAGAACAGAGAGAGAGAGGCAGAAAGAGAGAGAACAAAGAAAATAAATACTAATGATCACACTTCATGGTAAAATCTCAAAAAAAATTCCCCTAGAATTAATACTAAGCAAGTATGTCTGCTTTGTTCAGTTTTGTTCAACATTTTACTAAATACCCCAGTGAGAGAATTAAGGGAAAAAAATTATAAAGTTTGGAAAGGAAAAAATAAATTCATCCCTATTCCCAAAGGCAATGTATTCCCAGAAGACAAGACTTTTACAAAGAAAATTCTAAAGAATCTACAAGAAAAACTAGATATAATAAGTAAACTTAACAATGTTATGGGATTTCATAGAAAAATTAATTGCATTTTATATACACTAAGTAACTATGTAAGAAATGTGATATAAAAGTAGAATTTTATTTGAAATAAATAAAATAAAATAATACTTGGGTTAGTGCTATCTGGCTGTTTTCTAAAACTGATGTTTGACACTCCATCTCTTCTTTTTTATATAAGAGATGTAAAAGCCCTCAAGAGAAGCAGTCATCACTAGGACTTTAAGTGCTTTTTACTAACTCAGGCGTGTGCAAAGCAAGGTCATTCCCTAGTTCACCAGCAAAAGGACTGGAGGATGAGAGAAGAATGGAGATAGATAGTATAAAGTCTGCAGAGAAAAAAAATATATGTTTTATGTATATATACATATATGTATATGTATGTATATTTTTATGTACACATATTAAATATAAAGGCTTTGCTAGTTCTCAACCAAGGAGTGCAGCTGAACATTTATTGGTTGTTAAACTGGCAAATGTTTAACAGTTCAGCCAATGTCATTTTGATGAGTATGACCAAATTCTATTTCTGTATAACATGAAAAATGTAAAATAGGTAGGAAAAAATTTAACACAGAATATATAATCCTATATGTGACAGATACACTAAAATCTACTAAAGAAGACCTAAATAAATGAGAAAAAACTATGCTTATGAAATGAAAGACTAAATTGTTAAGATTTCAGTTCTTCTAAATTTTTCTACAGATTCAATGAAAATCTATTATAATTTCATTAGCATTTTTGTAGAAACTGATAGATTATAAAATGTATGTGGAAAGGTAAGTTACCTTGATCATTACCTGAAATTTTTAAAAAGATTGGAGTATCAGTACCTGATTAAAAAGTTATAATAATCAAGCAGGTAGGAACCTTCATAAAAATATACCCATGGCTGATTGCAATAGAGGAGGGGTCCTCAAACTTTTTAAACAGGGGGCCAGTTCACTGTCCCTCAGACTGTTGGAGAGCCGTACTGCAGGCCCCGAGACATGTCAGCTGCTAAGCAGGACAGGCAGTGGCGGCAAAAACACCCTAGGGGCCAGATAAATGTCCTAGGCAGGGCTGCATGTGACCCATGGGCTATAGTTTGAGGATGCCGGCAATAGAGTGTAGAAGTAGACTCAGACATAAACTACATAGGATCATCTAATTATTTAAACTGTAATAAAATCAGAGATAACTCTGTTGGTAAACCAATATTAAAACAGATAAATTTGCTCAGAAATTTTCCTTGAAATCACCTGACTTTAACTTATATGATTTCTCTGTATTTATATGTAGGATAATTTACAGCTTGGAAACCTTCAAATGTTTTATAAACATATTAGAATCATCTTACATTTTCTCAACTCTTTGCAAGCTTGATGCTGACTTGGTTTCCTTGGCTTCTTATCTTGTTCATTAATGTTATTATTTTCTTTCAAAGCTAAACATTTAAAAAATGTTGCAGGGTTATAACTGGGGCAAGTGTCTGAAACTTATAAAGGGAAAGCTTTTTCATAATATCTGAAGTTAAACTTTGGCTTGTTTTAGTCAGATTTACTTAAGTACTGTTTAATCTGTACATGCCAATTGGAATAGAAAATCTTTTAAATTTGAGAGACGGTCATAACTGCAATTACATTTTTCAAGAAATAAACTGAGGCACACAAATTTGCTAAGAAAACACTTTGTACATACAACAGAATACCAGTACATATCTTAAAATTCTTCCTACTACAGGAATTTATAAATGGGTATTTCACTATTTTATGTGTTGTTTTCTCTAATGCATTTCTAGTGAGGGAAGAAACCCTGAAGTATTACGTCTAAATCTGAAATGACAGAAGTTTTGTGTTTTTGTGGTATTTCCACAGGGGTTACTCATGATGACTGAGCCTTCCTCATAGCTTCTTTGTAAAAGATTTAACTTCCTGAAACTTTGCTGTAGATTCTGCCCATGCTTTGAAACCTCCAGTGAAGGACAATAACATAATTCCTCTGTCTGCCCTTCTGTAAACCCTATGACAGGACAGGGCTGAAGCAGGCTGGGCAGCTCGGCCATCGTGGACACTAGTCCACCAAAGCTCCTCCTACTGGAATAAAGACTCTTCCTCCTATAAACAGAGGTGTTCAGATGGTTCTTTCTCTCCATTAGGCCTTCTTTTCTTTTCTTTCTTTCTTTCTTTCTTTTTTTTTTTTTTTTTTTTGTAGAGACAGTGTCTCACTTTATCACCCTCAGTAGAATGCTATGATTTACCCTGCTCACAGAACCTCTAACCCCTGGGCTTAGGTGAGTCTCTTGCCTCCCAAGTAGCTGGGACTATATTGCCCGCCACAATGCCTGGCTGTTTTTTTGTTTGTTTGTTTGTTTGTTTGTTGTTTTTGTTGTTGTAGTTTGGCTGGGGTGGGTTGGAACCAGCCACCCTCAGTATATGGGGCCAGTGGCCTACTCACTGAGCCACAGGCACCACCCAGGGGCCTTGTTTTCTTGCTACACTAGTTGTATCGTGGATAGAGGTATGGTTAACATTTAAGATATTTTCTTTCTTTTCTTTTTTTTTTTTTTTTAATGAGGCAAGAGCCTCAAGCTGTCCCCCTGAGTAGAGTGCTTTGGCATCACAGCTAAAGCAGCCTCCAACTCCTGGGCTCAAGCGAATCTCCTGCCTCAGCCTCCAGCATAGCTGGGACCACAGGCACCCGCCACAATGCCCGGCTATTAAGATATTTTCTACATCATGATCAACACAAGTTGCTGTCTCATCTGTACATTTCATGTACAGAGATGAGTATTAAATTTCCCAATGTTATTTCAAGAGCTAAGAGAATATGCATTACTTTGAACACTTCTTAGGATTTTAAGGAGACATAAGCTGCACACAAGCCACAAATCCTCCTTCTCATTCCATCTGCATTGCCATTTCAACAATTATTTATGCTCACTTACATAATTGTTATAAAAACAGTTAGAGTTCTTTGCAATTACTCAATTATCAGGGTCTGCTTGTTTGCATTTGATATTTTTATGGTGCATACAAATGATACATTTCTATGTGCCATTAATCTCCAAATGTTTCAAAAATGTCTTCCACAGATGCAAAAGAACCCCACAGCTATAAACAGAACATAAGAAAAAGTTAAGTACCTTTATTTTGTAAAGGGATGTTTGTTTTTAATTACAAAATTGGGGAAAGGCTAACCAAATCAAATAAAGCACACAGGAGAAAAACACGAAGAATTATATCAATGATAGGGGGAGACATGTAAGTACATCTCAGATATCTGGAGATATGACACCAACTTTGGTATAATTTATCTACTTTAAGACAAGCATATAATATGGGAAGATAATCAGATCACTTTTCCCTCACCACTGCCTTCTACTGTCTGAGAGAAACTAGGTGACGATAAAAACTCACGTTTCAGTGTTGCTGTTTGAAATAATGAGAAATAGAAACAAATCATGTTTATTAGGCCAGAAATATTGAATCGAAATTGCAATTCATTAAATTGTATAAAATTGAAGGAGAATCTGGTTAGTCACAAGAGACTTGGGCAGGTTTAAGTTAAGACGCTTATTAAAAATCCTAATATAGTTTCTAGTAAACGCTTTGATAAATGACTCCAGAATTTAAAGGAAAAGTTTAACAGGATATAAGTGAGGAATTGCTCATTTATAGATGATGTTTAAAGTTTTGATCATAGGTGAGCTGGATATATAAACATAAGTCCTAGGACTGTACCCCATAATATCCTGAGACACGGAGCTCAGGGAAATGAGGGCAACTAACAGTGCAAAGTGGAAGGGAGTGACCAGCAGGAACAGACTATCAGTGCTGAAAATATGGAAAAATATATGATTGCAGGAAGGAATGAGTGTTTATAGAACCATCAAATACTGCTCGTCGGTGCAATTTATGAGGAGTAAATATTAACTATTAAATGCCATGGTTTCTAGGTGATTCTTCTGCTTGTCAAAAAGGCCTCCACCAAGTATGTAGAACCAGTGGTTCAGTGGAGTGGCTCCCGAGAAAAGAGGAAGAGAAGAAAGATATGCTTGCAGACTCCTCTTTCTTTCTTTCTTTCTTTTCTTTTCTTTTTTTTTTTTGAGACAGAGCCTCAAGCTCTCCCCCTGGGTAGAATGCTGAGGCATCACAGCGCACAGCAACCTCCAACTCCTGGGCTCAAGCGAGTCTCCTGCCTCCGCCTCCCAAGTAGCTGGGACCACAGGCGCCCGCCACAACACCCGGCTGGATTCGAACCATCACCTTAGGTGTATGTGGCTGGCGCCTTAGCCACTTGAGCCACAGGCGCTGAGCCCAGATTCCTCTTTCTAAGATTTGCTTGTAAAGAAATGAAAATAAAAAAAAAACCTCAAAATTAGAGGTTAGAAAGGTAGAAAAATTATAGCTTAGTCTTATTCTGGTAAAATGGGATTTTTTTTTACAAGGTAGAAAAATTATAACTTATTCTTGTTCTGGTAAAATGGGATTATTAGATGCGTAACAATTGAGGACATTGTATACAATGAGGCAAATTAATTGCTCATAAAAATTGTTCATATGCACAGTTATTATCACAATTCCTGTAGGAAAATCACTGACAATTTTTTAACACAATGACTATAGTATTATTTTATGAGTAAAATCTTGAAGATTTTCAAGATTGGTAAAGGTTAAAACTTTGCTCTATTCAAAATAAAAATTTCCTCAAATTGCACAAAATTGGGCAAGTGATCTACAGGAAGTCCTCACTCAGCACCAGGCACAGGTTCTTGGAAAATGCAGTGAAAAACCGCACAGTGGGGCCTGGAATCACATCTTTTCCTTCAATGTCGTTTTGTTGCAATGTTGACAAGAAACAGCCACAAAAAGTTCGGTTTGGGTACATGTCACGTTATAGGTTTTGCAAGAACCTACTGAGGTCATTAAGCAAACAGTTACTGTTATTAAGTGAATGGAAACAACGTACGAGTGGATTAGAAAATAGAAAAATAAATATCTCTGTGTGTGTGGGCCTGTGCCTGTATGTGTGCGTGCGTGTGAGAGAAAATAAAGGAGATGTCAGAGGTGTTAACAATAATTAATACCAAAATGCACTGCTATCAGATGTAAGTGGAATTTAACCACTTTTATACAATGATTTTTTTTAAAGATTTTGATACGATTAAAATTATTTTCCAAATTTTAATGATCATAGTTGTGCAAATATTTTTGTGGACCTCTTAGGTATGGAGAGAACAAATGCTTTTTTTTTTTTTAACAATATGTAACTTGTGTTTTCTTTATAAAGCTTCTTAAATTTAGTATGAAATTATTTAACTTTGTGCTTTATGTTTTTTGTCTTATTTTTTAAAGAAATGCTGCCCTGGTAATGTAGCAATTTACATATCCTTGATTAAAATTCTTAGTATAACTATCCTTTATCTAAGCATTTGAAAGCACTGAAGGAGTGGTATATTCTGTTAGATTCATAGGGGTTAATTTGATAATCAGTTTTAACATTCATTGGTGAGAAGTGAGCATTTGTTTTTCCTTAGGATGTGGGAATAAGGAATCTGATCAGCAGGTAAAACTTGTACCAATACAAAAAAGTTTGCGTGTAAGAACTTTCAAATAGATAGTCAACAAGAAAATAATGTCTTCTCTCTATTTTTAAATAAAAATATTCTGTGCAGATCTGGATATGGCAACTTAAACTGTCTTTTTTGACAGTATTTCACATAAAATATGTTCTAGAAAGGACTTGCAAAAGAGGGAAGTGGTACCATTGGAGAAATATGTTTGGACTAATTTTTGGTTGGAAAGATTCAGACTATTAGGGTATTTGAGCTATTTGTGCCCCTAACCATTGTAGTAATAACATTCCCTAGGCGCTTAGCTGAAGTCTAGTGGTTAACCCATCTGCAACCAATCCATTTGTGTGTGTGTGTGTGTGTGTGTGTTTGTGTGTGTTTTGTTCTTATTTGTTTGTTTTTGAGAAAGGGTCTCACTCTGTTGCCCAGGCTAGAGTTCTGTGGCATCAGCCTAACTCACAGCAACCCCAAACTCCTCCATGTTCCTAGGACTACAGGCACCCAGCAAGTTGCCCAGCTAATTTTCTGTTTTTAGTAGAGATGGGGCCTCCCTCTTGCTCAGGCTGGTCTCTCACTTCTGAGCTCAAGGGACCCTTTTGCTTGGCCTCCCGGAGCGTTAGGATCAGGGACATGAGCCTCTGCACCCAGCCACATCTGCGTATTTCAATGACCTTAAAGTTTATAACCCTTTCATAGGCATATGCACTAAAAATGCAATGTTCTTCCACCTTTTTCATTACCTAAATTTTATTTTCTTCCAAAGCTCAGGTCAAGTGGCATTTGTAGTTTTTTCCTGAATACATGTGTCTCTATGTTCCTGTAACACTTGATGCTTCTCTCTTTTCAATTACCAGGCACTAAAGTATGTTTTGGTAATTTGTTATTTATCTCTTAGTTTAATACATGAAATTTGAGTTCACATAAAATTCTCTCATCAAACAAACTATGTCAGTTATTTCACTATTTCCTGATGTATTTGAAAACATAGTGAACCATTAGACTTAGTTTTATTGTTAATATTTACATTGGTAGCTGCTAGTTGCTTAAGCTGGAATTGCTAAGACATAAGAGTGAGAGCCATTCACATTTCTCTTCTCTCATTTCCAGCAGCTAACTGGTAAGCAAACTTTTATATCTAAATATCTTGATGCTCTTTAGCTTTCTCTAGCTTTACAACTCAGCCATGGGTAAAGCCTTCATCACTTGGTTGCACAACTCCAATATCTTTCTATTTACTACTGATCCCTAATGAATCACCCACATCCAAATGGCTTATGGAAACAACATTTTATTTTATTCATGGTTTCGGGGATCAGGGAATCAGAAGGGCATCACTGGGTGGTTTGTGTTTGGAAGCCTCAGCATTTGCCCTCAGATAACTGCGTTCCTCTGAAAGCTCTGCTGAGCATCAGCGAGATATTCTCAGCCTTGTTGCTCGGCTTCTCCAAGGACAGTATCCATGGAGAAAACCAGGAAAAGCACTACAGCCCTTCGTGACCTAATGTAAGATGTTACTTCCTTCACTGGTGCATGTTGCCTTGGTTACTAGTAAGTCACTAAATTCAACCCAGATTCAATCGCAGAAAACACAGAGACCACCTTTCTGTAAGAGAGGAATCAAAGAAGCTATAAACTGCCAGGGGAAAGCCCTGAGGTTCTGGACTCTTCCCAAACGTATCCATGGACCACACTGTTAGCAGAATTCTTCTTATAATAAATTATTTGTACTGTTTTCTTTTATACTGACAGAGATTACTAAACATAACATACTTAGCAAATATAACATCTAATATTGACTATACAATATGTAAAATGTACATAGAATATGTCATATAGCAGGAATATGTCATATAAGCAGGAATTGTACTCTTGGAATTAATACATGCACACGGTTAACTATATTTGATGCAGATTTTTTTTTTTTTTTTTGCAGACTTTGGTTGGAGCTGGGTTTGAACCCGCCACCTCCAGCATATGGGGCTGGTGCCCTACTCTTTTGAGCCACAGATGTTGCGCTGATGCAGGATTTTTTAAGAAATAAAACGTGCAATAAACATTCAGGCTTTCAACTACTTTGCTGTTTTTCTTATCAAAGATATGAATGTATTTTTACATTTTACTACATATGTATATTTGTATGGATGGTTTGTATGGCTTTAAAATTTTTCTGAATGTTCTGAACTCTTGCATATTAATTGTACCTGATTTTGTTTAGGGATTTAACCATGCTGGATCACTTCACTCTTATTCTTTGTCTTCTCAAATAAATGTCCTACAACATTTATAAAGTATAAATCCATATGTATATGGGTGTGTATCTACCACATATATCTATTAATGGAATTCTTAAGTAGTACACAATGTATATATTCATTATTACCAAATTTTAATAAATTATTTTCAAAATGGATGTTCATATTTACATATATTACAATTTCTATTTTTCTACATTTCAAGTTATCCTTTTTCTTTTTTTTGAGACAGACTCTCACTATGTCATCCTGGGTAGACTGCCGTGGCATCACAGCTCACAGCAACCTCAAACTCTTGGGCTTAAGAAATTCCCTTGTCTCAGCCTTCCAAGTAGCTGGGACTATAGGTGCTTGCCAGACATCCAGCGATTTTTTTGATTGCAGTTGTCATTGCCGTTTAGCAGGCCTGGGCTGAGCTTGAACCCGCCAACCTCAGGGTATGTGGCTGGCACCCTGCTCACTGAGCTCTGGGCGCTGAGTTATCAAGTTGTCATTTTCATATTTTGAAATTTTTGCCCAAATTATAGGGAGTAAAATTTTAACATGTTATTCCAATTGGTAATTTCCTAATTATAAGAAAATTCTATATGTTTTATAGTCCACTGATATTTTAGATTCCCTTTTCACAAACACCTGTTTTTGTGGGCTGCTGTTGGTGTTTTGGGTTTGTTTTCATGTTTGCTTTTCCTAAGTGAATTTCAAGTCCCTTTTTTAGTTTGCTCACAATATGTGTCTTACATTTTTGTTTTATTTATATTGATAGAAAGGGATCGATTTCAATATGGTCAAATTAACTAATTTTACTTTGTGATTTTTGAATCTTATTTCATTAATCAGTTACTGCTTGACTTCCTAAAGATATTTATGTTTATTCTTTTGTATAAATTAACATTAAGTTTCTTTTATTATAGTTCTTGTCTTTAAATTTTAAATTGTATTTTAAAACTTTAAAATTATTTCATTTTCATTGTAAGTTATTTTTATTTCATCTGAGAGGCACAATTGTCAGATCAATCACATTTTATATTTATGCTATATTTTGACTTAAATTGTATTACTAAATTTAATGTGAGGAAAAGGTTTAGTCACAGAACAAAGAAAAATATATAAATGAAATACTTTTGTAAGAGGCGTTCTCTTATCTCTTGTTACTGATAATGAGAATTATAAAATTGAACTCTTCATATACATAAAGGTATACTTACACATATATGAGTAATATAAACACACATTATATATATTTCAAAATTTCATACCTTCAGATAATTTTATGTGGTAATATTTTTCTGTATGTTGCAAAGTACATGTTTTTCAAAACTTAGTGGCACATAAAAATAAAGCCAACCAAGGGAAAAGATCTTGTGTTACATTAAAGTATCTTCACAAATGAGATATTTCCTATTCTTTAGAAGTTTAAGAAAGATCAAGTGCTATTAGCATAAAAAATGAACTTCAGCATTCTTATTGTCAAATAAATCAACCCATGAAGCTTTTTAACATGAACTTTGGTTATTTGTTACCATTGGGAGATGAAGATGGTGTGCTTGGATAATAAATTAATCATAAACAATGGCAAAGGCTCTGGATGCTACACATTATTGTATGAAAACATCACTGTGTACCCCATCAAGATGTACAATCAGTATTTCCCACTTAAAAATTTTTAATTTAATTTAAGTAAAAGAACACAGGTAAGAGTCTTAGATGCCTTAGATATCATTGAATAAGAAGTTACCATTTTGTAAGACAAATATACTATGTTCCAGAAAGGGTAGAGGTCCCGGTTAAATTTCTTAGTACACTTAGAATTCTAATTTTACCTTCTAATAAAATGGTTTGTTTACTTCATCATGCCTCCATTAAGCTGATTAATTAATTTTGAGCAATAAAAAATGTAGAAGGTCATTTGTTATATTGTTGTTCAAACTATTAAAATAAGTGTGGGCCGAGTGCAGTGGCTCATGCCTATAATCCTAGCAGTCTGGGAGGCCAACGCAGGTGGATTACTTGGGCTCAGGATTTCAAGATCAGCCTGAGTAAGAGTGAGACTCTGTCTCTACTAAAAATAGAACAAAAAACTAGCTGGGCATTTAAGTGAATGCCTGTAGTCCCAGCTACTTGGGAGGCTGAGGCAAGAGGATCACTTGAACCCAGGAATTTACGGTTGCTGTGAACCATGATGAAGCCATGACACTCTAGCCAGGGTGATAGAGTGAGACTCAGTGTCAAATAAAAAAATAATAATAAAATAAAATAAAATAAGTGTGAATTTTATTAGAAAGTACAAAATGTTGGAGACTGAGTATTTCTGAAGTCGACAATAGTCCCTGATTAGAAATTGGAGAAAATAATTCTAAGTAACTCCGATTGACATAATGGAATCACATACGAACATAATAATAAATCTTAAGCTAGTTCACCTTCTCACAAGCATCCTAATGGAAGACATCATTTTGAGTGAGGATTATTTCTTTTGTATTACAGTTTCAAATATCTTCAGAAAATAAAATAATTACTTTGTCAGTCCGCCATCAGAAATTATGATTCACAATGTAATAAATCATCAGTACTATGTTATTATATTCAGATTATTTTAAAAATACATCTGCATTATAATTTATATTTTTGTTTTTGCCTAACGTCTTTTAAAAATAAATGTAGCAATTTGAAAATTTCGTTATCAAAATTATAAATATGGAAAAAAAGATGGCCTAAGTACACATCTTGCAGTTCAACGAAAAGCAGAGAATCTGGCGCTCGCTTCGGCAGCACATATACTAAAATTGGACGATATAGAGGAAATAGCATGGCCCTGTGCAAGGATGACACGCAAATTTGTGAAGCGTTCTGTATTTAAAAATTAAAAAAATAAAAAGTAGAGAAACTGTAAGAATTTCAATATCTTTTTTTAGAATTTCAATATCCTCTAGGCAGGAATATTTTAACCAAAGAAAAATTGTGGACTGTAAAGCATAAAACATAAGAACACACGTATTCTCTATTGTGAGTAAGTATTGAAGACAATGCCTCTTTCTTTGCTATAATCCCAACGTCTAATTACAAAAACACACCCTTATACATATGACTAGATTTGTCCTTCTTATGTCTATAACTATGATGCTGCCATTATTATCTGCCCGTGTGTTCAGCTCTGTCAGAAGGCATGGATACAAGGGGAGACTGTTTTCTGACTTTTACACCATGCTGCAGTTTGTAAAAATTGGCAGTGTGATTGCCTGTGACATCCCAGGTCATCTCAAATACTGAGCTGGAAAAAGCCACCTCCTCTGTGTGCCGCTTAGCAGGATGACATCTGTAATGGTCTTACGTGTTACAGCTTTGTTGAGTTCTTGAAGTTCTGTTTGAGAAAAGCTTTGAAAACTTGTCTTTGCTTGCCAATTTATCCCCTCACTTAGTTCAAAGGGGTGATTGGTGTCTATAGTGTAGGCAGGACATTCTTATTCACAGAAGTGTCAATACTCTTCAACGAACTATTTTGATTGAAATTGTCAGACCTTTAAAAAATACCTGTGCCAGACATCTTGAGTCAGATATACACCTATTTTATATGTTATAATACACCTTTGTCCTCCTCTCACACTGTTCACTTGTTCTGTAAATAGAGTTCAGAAATAAACATTCTTATCTCACTTTTCCAAATAGAAATAAATTTTCAACCATGTGATCTTTAGCATCATCAATGATTAGATCCAAAAGATTCCTTCGTATGGCAAGAAAGTCACATAACTTCTCTTTACTCAGGCTTTCAATCTGGAATGAATGAAATAATACTTCTAATATTAGATATATAATATATTTCAAATGACAGTTCCAGAATTCTGGTTCAATACCATTTTATGCAATATTTCACCCATCATGATGGATTCCTAACATGATTATAGCTATATAGTTATATGTTTATATATATAATTTATTCACATTAAAAGTGACAATTTGGATTTACAACTATGCCAATCTACATGATTAGTGAGAAATGATTGTTTCCTACATGAGCTATTTTATATACATTATATTTGATTAATGTATTTAATGTAAGATTTGTTTATAAAATAAAATTTGTACCAAGTATGGAAACATCATAATCTGCATAAACCTTACAAATATCTTTAAATAGGTCACATTAATTTCCTTTAGAAAATTTTGGAACAGCTTATTAAAACATTAGCAAACATATGCGATTTATAAATTAACTTTATTTTAACAAAACATTATATATAATTGCCTATAGCCTTTATATTCATAAATTTAAAAATATCCCTGTTTTAAGAATGACATGGACAATGTTACATGCATAACAATAAATGATTTATTTTCAGAAATAGACATAAAATTGTGCTATGATTGATTTCTACTACATAAGTAATACCGTACAAAGATTACATATAAGATTTGATGAAATATATTGAGCATATTAAAATCTTTATTCTTGGGGTAGAAATTTTTTTTTTTTTTACTTCTCCAAATAAATATCCCAGACTTGACTTATTGAAATCATTGCAATTTCAGTATTTTTACCTATGGCATGATGTGATGAAAAGCTAGGATAATGCCAAGTCTGAAAATGTGATCAATAATATGTAAGTATCAGGTTCACATTACCTTATAGTAAGCACTGTGTAGAAGAGAGTTAGCTGATGTGGTATACACTCCCATACTCCCCAAATCACCCATTCTAGTCATGCAATCAAATTATTTAGGAAAATGTAAGAATGCACATACCTCATTGATATTAAATTAAAGTTATCTTTTTAAGTTCCATAATATAGCATTTGTAGGTCACTGCTCGGAGTAATTTTAACTAACTAGACTTATAAATAGTGTTGAGAATTGTGCACACTTACACATTTGTTTCTATTTTCAATATTATTTTCAAAATAACTGACCATCAGACCTATGGTAGAGTCTGTGCCCCTAAAACAAAGTTTAAACCAGTAACCTCCCCTAAAGTGAAATTACACACCTGCCTGATTCCTAGGGATCAAAGAGTGCATCGAATTTAATCTCTAAACTGAATCTGCTCTTAGGAAGCAGGTTTATATGTTGAAATCTAACCGTATTCTCAGAACTAATAGAAAATAACAGCAATGCTAGTTGTATTACAATTCATTCCCTCCTTGGCTGTTCTAACTTTGCATTATACCCTGTCAACATTTCCTGAATTGCTTATTCTAAATTATTATCTAGTTTTTTTCTTCCCTAGCATTGCAAAGTAGAGCTTTGTGGTTAGAGAAACATACAGGATTAGAACTGGAACAAGCCTTAAATCTTTATGTAGCTGCAGAAAAGTATAAAACAAAAAATCTCAAGGTAACTCCCACATAGTCATGCAGCTGGCTGGACAGAGGGAGAATAACACCGAATTGCTTCTCATTTTAACTCACTACCCGAAAATGAAATACGTGTACCATGTGCTCATTCTCTCTCTTCTCTTTATTTACTTCGTTCACTTTCCCTGAGGATTAGAACATAAATTCCGAAAAGTTTACCGAGGTGAATATGCAAGTGTTAAAACTAGTTGATTATTTTAAAGTCTGCCGTATCAAACATTTTTATGAATTTCCATAGAGTGGATAATTCCCACCGAATCTTCTTTGAGAGGATGGGAAGCTACAGCAGTTAGTAAAGCCTATAAATCTGTGCGTGACATTTGTGGGCTTTGCACACAAATGCAAGCCCACAAATGTTTCCTGTGGCATATGCATAGAACTGATAAAATTTTCAAAGGGAAAAGTGACCTACTAAACTTAAGATGTATAGCTGTTTTAGGAAAACAAATCATATATATATATATATATATAAAAAACAAATAATTGATAGATACCCATAGGTAGACAGAATGATTAATAAAACTTACCTGGGTATTCATAAAAACACACTGAAAGATTATATATTTGCACTGTGTACTGAAGATATATTTTAGTTACCTATTCAATTTCTATGCTTATGAATTCCTATGTTAAAAAAAATGTCATCAATTAGGGTAGTGCTTGTGGCTCAAAGGAGTAGGGCACTGTCCTCATATACCTCAGGTAATGGGTTCAAACCCGGCGCAGGCCAAAAAAAAAAAAAAAAGTCATCAATTAAGGTTACAGTACAAATTGTGTAGCTTTTTATACAAGTTCTTATGTGATTTGGCCTCATCAACTGTTTATTTCCTGAGGTTACTGTAATAGTTGATTATAGGGCAATGCCTGTGGCTCAAAGGAGTAGGGCACCGGTCCCTCATGCTGGAGGTGGTGAGTTCAAACCCAGCCCTGGCCAAAACCTGCAAATAATTAAATACATAAATAAACAATAATTGATTATAGACTCAGTAGCTTAAAATAACACAAATTTATTCTCTCATAGTTCTGGAGGGCAAAAGTCCAAAATCAGTTCTACTGGGCTGAGATCACAGGGAAAGCAGGACTGTATTCTCTCCAGAGGCTGCAGAGTCCCGTTGTGTGCAACCTCTCACTTCTTTCCATTGCCAGCATTCTTTTCCTTGTGGCTACATCACTCCAGTCGCTGCTTCGTGGTCACTTTCTCTCCGCCACTTTGGCATGTTAAATCTCTCACTGTATTTCTTTTATGAGGAAATATGTTTAGGAACCACCAGACAATTCGAGATAATCTCTTCATACCCAAATCCTTATCTTATATAACATCTGCAAAGACCATTTTTCCAGCATGTAATATAATATTTATAGGTTTAACAAAGGTGCCAAGGGCAGCTTTTGTGGGGTCATCATGAGATCTACTATACTACTGTCCTTTGTGATTATTTACTTTCCCAGAAAGTGTCCCTTACAGCTCAGCCACAGGCTGGGAGGTAGTGACAATTCTCAGGCCCATCCTCTCCTTCCAGTCTTTGCCTGTGCTGGTCTTCCTGCCATCTCCAATCCTGGTTCTCATGGCTCTGGGCTTACTTACTTCCTGCATGTTATCAGTCTAACTCAGGTTAAAACAAGTGAATGCAGAAAATACAGAATGAACCAGGCAGGATTGTTCATGCCCGCAATTCTAGCACTCTGGGCGGCCAAGTCTAGAGGTTCACTGGAGGTTGAGAGTTTGAGACCAGCCTGAACAAAGCAAAATCCATCTGTACAAAAAAATAAAAATAAAAATAAATAGTCAGTAGTGGTGGCTACTGAGGAGGCTGAGGCAGGAGGATCACTTGAGCCTCAGAGTGGAATGTGAGGTTGCTATGAGCGAGGCTGACACCATGGAACTCTAGTCCAGCCAATAGAGAGAGAATCTCTCTCAAAAAATAAGTAAGAAAAAAAATGAGAGCAAAAAACCCCCACTCTTTGCTGAGGCTGTGTTGGGACTGACATAAGGATCTTGCTCCCTGTGCATCTTCTCATCATAATCTAGCATTTCACTTATTTACTTGTCCTTTAACTCTTTAAGGTACAGAGAATATAATGACCATTGCTTTAAATCTGAAAATTACCTTACTGCCTGTTACACATTAGGGGATCAATATACATTTATTGACTGCATGATTGTGTGATTGACTTCGTCAGTAGGAATGCTAATTTATTTCAACATAGTATCCTGATCCTCAGAAAATAAGCTGAATCTCAATTAGAAAGAGGGAGTCACTATATGTAACAATAGGAATTGGATTTTCTGTTATTACAGCAGATATTAATATCAAACAATTACAAAATGATCATAGGTAGATATATTGTAGACTTGAAATATGTATTTTTGTTTGGCTTATAGCATTTACTATAAAAAAGTTACTAGGTCCTTATTTGATGTAACATGAAATGTGGTACATGCTCTAAAGTGGAGTAGTCCTTTCCTATATTTCGAAAAGTCTAGTTTCTAAACATTTCTTAACATATGAAAATATGAGCACTCTGAATTCTATTCTACAGTCCTTTATCTGATAACAACATCACATAGGTTGTATGTTCAATCAATTCGACTTATAATGAATGAAAGGTACTCTGAGCTCAGTACTATGCTGAAAAGGGGAAATAGAGTGGCGTGAGATTAAGCTTCTGTCTTCAAGGAAATGTTAATAAAAGAAGGGACATAAACTATTTGACACAATACATGAGAGCATGGGTAAGGGATATGGAAGCTAAAATACGCTGTTGGAGAATGCAAAGGTTTGTGTGGGTGCACGTGCCCATTCTCTCCCCTTCCCCCCACACAGCAGGGTTGATGGTAAAGTTTGCTGTAAATCTGGAGAAGGACTCTCACATGCTATATCCCAAAGGAAGACCAGGAACCTGCTGGGAAGTCCAATCAGAAAGGGATAATAGAGATGATAATTTAAACATTCTAAATAACCAATGACACATGTTCAGGAGTAATCAAGTGGTCCACATCATTCAAAGCCATGCTCCCCAATTTTGGTTAATGTAAGAAACTAGCTTGAGATGCATTTTATAAAGTTATAGCTGCCATAGATACTGATCGTTTCTGATCCACCTGGACAAACTGCAAACCTTCTGTAAAGGATTATCATTCTACGATGCTGTTGAGAACATTCATGGTTCAGGAAAGGTGGGCAAAATATAAACATGAATAGGAGTTTGGAAGAAGTAGATTCCGAACCTCACAGATGCCTTTGGGTAATTTAGAACTTTAGTGGAGGAAATTACCGCAGATGTGGTGGAAATAGCAGGAAGAGTAGTATACCTCTAAGAGGGGCCCGAATGCGACAGAATTGCTGCCATCTCACGGTACAAACTCTAACGGAGGGGCAGCTGCTTCCTACAGATGAGCAAGAAAAAGTGGTTTCTTGAGATGGGATCTATTACTGTCAAAGATGTCACCAACATTGTTGAAATGAAAACAAAGAATTTAGGATATTACATAAACTTAATTGGGTCGGGGTTTGAGACGATTCACTCCAATTTTGAAAGATGTTTTACTGTAGGTAATAGATTATCAAACACCATCACAACCACAAATGCATAACTTATGATAACATAGTGAAGCATATGTTTTACTACATGAGGGCTTCCTAAGCACATTAATAGTATACACAGTATTTCATGTGATCTAACTGAAATAAATCTGAATTTTTGAGGTCTTTATTGCATATAAACAAGTATATTTTGACTACAGACATTCCTTTGTATATTAATTCCAGTAGACCTTTTACAGGCATCCCTTAGAGATGTTGTAGTTTTGGTTCCAGACTGTCAATAATAAAATGAATCTTGTAGTAAGAGTCACATAACTTTTCCACTTGCCAGTGCATTCAAAAGTTTTGTTTGCACATTACTGCAATATAAGAGGGCAGTGCCATTATGGCTACAATGTGTACACTTCTTAATTGAGAAAATACTTTATTGCTAGAAAATACTAAAGGTCATTTGAACTATCAGCTCATTACAATCTTTTGTTCTGTGGAAGAATTTTTGAGCTAATGGATCAGGGTGGTGCTTGCTGAAAGACAACAATAAAGTTTTCTCAACCAATTAACTCTTCCTTACACAAAAGATTTTGTGAGGATCACTTGAGGTTGCAGTGAACTATGACATCACAGCACTCCACTGAGGGGGACAAAATGAGACTCTCTTAAAAAAAAACAAAAACAAAAACATAGGTTTTGTCTGGCAATACTGCTTCTATAGGCTCTAGAAGGTTTCCAGGCTGATACATTTTACTATGAAAATGTGAAAAAGGAAAGTTAATAAATCGTTGTAGTATACTACTTATTATTCTTGTTAGCATAGAGTATTTCTTCATTTAAATTTTACTGATTTCATTAACTGGTCCATTAAATGCAAATTTTCACTTGTAACAATCAAAATGAATTACTGACTTGTTCATTTTGTTATACTGTGAAGTTAACATAAAATCAGTGCAGAAACAAAACAACTCTATGCCCTTAAGCCTTGATAAATCTACAGAAACTGAGCCTATGCCTTAGGTATTCATTGGGCAATCACCTAATACTTCAACATTTTTTATTAAATAGATTGAGCGCCTGTTTTCCCAACACATTTAAACCTTATAAGCATTTCACTTTTACAAATGCATTATACATCTTATTGTTATGAGACATAGAACATTTTCAGTATCATTCTGCCATACTGTAACTGAAGCTAATGTTTCTCCTCCAAGTTCTGAAAAGATACAGTTGATGCTCCCTTTAGAGTTTAAATACAATGGGACTGAATCGGAGACAATAAACGCCAAGACACAAACTCACATTTAGCCAGCCTCAGACAGCATGAGTTTTCATTTTCCCTTTTGTCAGGCTGTGTTCACTTCACTTTAAAATTCTGCAAGCTTTGGATCATCTGTCTCGTCTTTGGGGAGACAAGTCCACCATCTAATACAGTTCACTAGCTATGTCAAAGTCCAGCTTTACTGGCTGGGAATCAGAGTTGAGGGGAAATTCCTTCTAACAGAGGGGCCATTTGACACATTTTATTATTTTTATTACTGAACACCATAGCAAACTAGCCAGTCGACTGTGCATTCAAAGACACCGACCTGCCCCAAGGACTCACATCTCAGCAAATGATCCCTTTACCCTGCCTGGCTGGCCCAGCAAAGGACAGAGAATGCAATCATCTTGATCAATGAACCTGAGGAAAAGCAGAGCAGGCAGGACACTAATCAAATAAGTGGATCTGCTGAGGCTAATCCTTCAATCCCAAACTTTGTTTCTTAAGGGCCCGCAGGAGGTAAGCAGAGGAAAGAAAGCTAGACAATACGCTGTCCGTGCATGCCCCAAATTGGCCCTCCCCAGTTACGTTTCTACTCAGTCACCTTGAAAATACAAAGCAGAGTCCGAGACCTGCAAACGCATATTTTGCTTCAAATGCCCTTTTACATATAACTTGGCTACTGTTGGGAGCCTTTAGAATTATAAAAATATCACATCTGCAATTGCAAGCATCATCACAGAGAGAAAATATAGGTAGAAAAGCTGTGTGAAAATAATTACTCTTCATAAGATTCCCTATGTAATATTCTACAGAGATTGTTACAATTAATAACACTTTGGTCAAAGAGTTGGAACCAAGATTTGAAATTGAACACCTGTGATCTATGTAACCTCGGGAAAATGATTCTACCTGTCAGCACTTCAAGTATATCTGTAAAATGAAAATAACTATTTAAATAGATTTTTGTGAAGTGTAGTTGGAATCATGTACTTAGAAATGCCACTCAGGAAGTACAGTTAATATATGCCTTATTAAATTTCACTCTCCATGTTTAAAACAAGTGCTCAGATACTAATCCCAATTAAAAAGTGTTATGACTTCTATACAGAGTTTTGAAAATTAGAAAAGCACAGAGTAATTCTTGAAAATTGAAATAAGAAACTCATATTCGTGAGGTCAATTTCTTGAAGTGTCAGAGTAGGCAAGCTACATAAAAGAAATAGCAAAATATTTTGCCAGAGAGTAGAAATATGCATTTTATATATTAAATTTAAAGATTAAATATTAAAGTATTTCTTTGTAGATTTATTTTTTTTATTAGCTTAAATCTTTTTTTTCTTTTACCCATATCCTTCTTTTCATTGGTACCTGGTGGTCAGCTTTAAATTAGAAGGTTTCTTTTTAAAAAGGTTTAGTAAAATCATTAGCAAATTTAATATTTAAATTTCATGTGTATATTTTCAATAGAATCCTATTCAGTCTTAACAAAGAAAGAAATGCTCTCCTTTGCAATAATGGGGATAAAATGGGAAAATATTATGCTAAATGAAATAAGCCAAGCATAGAACACACTGGGTGTTCTCACTTAGAAGGAGAATCTATCAGACTCACAGAACCAGAGAGGAGAATGGCGGCTAGAGAGGCTCAAAGGCAAGGAATAGGGAGATAAAGTGCAAAGGATAGAAATGAGGTAAGAGAGGAGGAATGTGTTTCTTTGTTTTCACTTTGACTTCAATTGCATGGTGTGGTGAATATTAAAGTATTGTACATTCAAAATTGCTAGGAGAGTACCTTTTTTCTTGAAACAGAATCTCACTCTGTTGCCCAGAGTAGAGTGCTGAGGCATCAGCCAAGCTACAGCAACTTCAAACTCCTGAGTTCAGAGGATTCTCCTTCTTGGCCTCCCAGGTAGCTGGGACTACAGGTGCCTGCCACCACGCCGGGCTAATTTTTATATTTTTAGTAGAGATTGGGTTTTTTTTTCTTGCTCAGGCTAGTCTCGAACCCCAGAGTTCAAAGGATCTTCCCTCCTTAGCCTGCCAGAGTGCTGGGTTTATAGGCCCGAGCCAACTTACCCAGCCAAGAGAGTAAATTTTGAATTTTCTTGCACCAAAATTCAAATATTTTAAGTGATGAATGTGTTAAGTGACTTGATTTAATTTTTCCATATTGTATTCATAGCTCATTATATCACTTGGACCTCTCTGAAAAGAAAATATTATGTATGTAATACATAATGAGAATATTTTTTCTCATGGTCCAAGTTTACATGTGGGAAGGCAGCTGATGAATGGACCACATGACAGTCCACAATTGGGGAATACTGAGAGTCAGAATCATGTCAGGAGAAAGTGGAAGCTGAGAAGTTGAGCCACAGTGACACTGGCTATGACAAGAAGAGGTGGCTGTGAAATCATGTAGTTACATCTAAGAAACTCCCATGTACTTACATATCCTGCAGAAGAAAGGCACTGGATCTGTGATGGAAAGAGAGTCAATACCTGCTAGATAGCTTTCACAGACAAAATCAAGAGCAGTACACCACAGGACAGCGATATAAGGGGCATTTTGTCTCTGATTTCTCTCCTCACTATTAGAGTCACGCCTTGAGTAAGAAAGAATGATGTGTCTCGGCCAACACTGCACCCATCAACTCCAAACAATTGGGAAGCTTGTGAGGACCAGGCACTCATATCAGATGCAAAATTTAAGACAGAGTCCAAAAAACCTTAGTTGTACAACATAAATGATGCTAACGTATTTTTAAACTATGCATTGTATTCCAAATTTGTGAGAGGATACCCAAGAAAAGTATGTTATGATGAGGAAGGATAAAAGACATCTTGCCAAAATTCAAGGACCCTACTTCAAAGTTCTCCCCATGGTAACTCAACTTTTAAGAATTTGTAGAAATGTAGCTTCATAGAGCCTTGAAACCAACTCTTGCTTCAGCTTGCATAAACCCTGCACATGCTTTGAAACCTGCAATGAGGGACAATATAATAATTCCTTTGTTTGCTTTTCTGTAAACCCTATAAAAGGACAGGGATAAGCAGGCCTGGAGCTCAACATTCTGGACTCTAGTTCCATCGCAGCACCATGGGCTGAAATAATGCCCTTTCTCTTTCAAACATGGGTGTTCGGGTGAATCTTTCTCTCCATCAGGCCTCATTTTCCTGCTACAAACTAATACAACCTTTTTGGAAGAAAGTCTGAAGAATCCTCAAAGAACCCAAAATAAACTTCCTGTTTGATCCTGAAATCCCATTACTAAGCATCTACCCAGAAGAAAAAAAAAATTATTTATCATAAGGACATTTGCACTAGATTGTTTATAACAGCTCAATTTACAATCACAAAAATGTAGAAACAACCTAAATGCTCACCAACCCAGGAATGGATTAACAAGCTGTGGTATATGTATACCATGGAATACTATTCAGCTATAAAAAAAAAATGGAGACTTTACATCTTAACCTGGATAGAGTTAGAACACATCCTTCTTAGTAAAGTTTCACAAGAAAAGAGAAATAATAATCCAAAGTACACAAGCCTGAGAAGAAGCAAGTAGATGCTGTAAAACATACTCACATAAATGAAAGAATCAAATCAATTCAGGGTGGGGGCAGGGGGCCAGGGAGCAGGAAGAGGGGAGGAGGGAAGGAGAAGGGGGTTAGGGTATATAGCAAACCTCTTGAGGGCAGGGCACAACTATAAGAGAAACTTTACTTAACAAATGCAAACCGCGTAACCTAATTCTTTGTGCCCTCAATGAATCTGAAACAATAAAATAATGCATTGTCAAAAAAAAAAAACCCATCATGAAAAAAATATAAACATTTTCTGTAAAGACAGATTTATTCATGATCCCAACATCAAGGCCACCTGTGATGCTGGGAAAGGAGTTTGAGACGTCACCCCTGTAGGCCATCCAAATGCATTCTGGCTTTAATAATCATCATCAATGTATTTTTAAAATATACATTTCAAAAAAAATACTCTGTCAGATGAAAGTGCTGTATTAAAAAAAAGTTTTACTTTAAATTCACGCACTTCAATAATCCATTTGGCACTTGAATATGGGAGGAAGGAAGCAGGACAGAACTTACTATAATGTTCTAGTAGCTTTATTTCTATCGTTAATCCACAAACTTTCCTTCAATTTCATAAATAGACTCAATTCCTGTACTTTTCAATGTTGTCCTTTTTATTATTAGTGTGACGGCGTCCAAGGGACTATCAGAAACTTTTAAAGAACGAACGGTCCCCTGTTTTGCTTATCTCTGTTCCGATATAATTATATTTAATTTTTTCAATTTAATAATAGAGATAGAAGACAGTTACTTGAACGGCTTTTTTTTTTTTTCCTGCATGCTTTACTCAAGCCGATATCTGTTAAGATTTATTATTTTAATTCATTATAGCTTGGACATCATAAAATTCTTTAGAGTCACAGAAAGCTTGATTTTCTTTATAACTCTGGTAACCATGGAAGCTACTAAAATATTATGAGAGTTTTATATGTGTGTGTGCACATATATAACTAAGTATATGCTATGTAACATATTTATGTAATTATATATATGGATTATAAAAATATAAAACATGCTTTATGGAAAAGGCTGAGTTTATCTTTTTCATTTTAATATGTCTCTTGAGGAACATTTAAGATGTGCTAGCAGGTTGTACAAAAGACATAAGAAGCGAAGTTATTTCATGAACTCCTAACACATCATTCGGTGAAGTCTTTTGTCTGCCAGCCAACCTTCAATAAATCACCATGTCAGGAGTACTCAGGCACCTTACATATTATTTCTAGGCCTGGCAACTGTAAGACAATGCTGGAGGGCATTTCTCTTCTTGTATTTCGATGCTTCTGAAACCCTGACAAAGAGTACATGACGGATGCAAAGACCTTTCATGCTGATGAGCTTGCTGCTCTGATTTCTGTCATGATGAACTATTTTTCTATGACAGTACATTAACCTAGATGAGTAGATACTTAATTATTTAGGAATTAAAAGAAGGAAAACATCTACCTTGCCTTAGCTAACAAAGAATTTTTTCTCAGTGCAACAAGTTGTATATGTTTCATTTGTCTGATTTGTCTGTTTCATTTGTCTGAGCTCTAAATCTCCAGATAGGACTCCCTTATTAATCCAGCAAAACCCCAACTTTAAACTATGCCTTTCTTGGGAAAAAAAAGTTTGCAATTAACATTTTAATTAAGCTATAAAGATCCCCCTTAAATAAGGACTGGCTATTGAGTGTCACTGTGAGCCTGTCATGGCAACCAAGATTCTACCTGGCCGATATCCTATGAAAAAGCATAAAAAAAGAAAGAAAACTAAGAGTTATCTGCCTTCCCTTACATCTCTACCTTTTCCTTCTCTCCTTTCCTTTTTTAAAATTTTCTGTTCTTTTCTTTCTTTTGCTTTTATTTTTAGAAGTAAAGTTGCAGTTATAATTATTAATTTTAAGTTATCTTTATATCTAATAACTTTTAATGGTGATCATCTACAACTACATCTCCAATAAAATTTAATGACAGTGAATTCTATTTTAAAAACTTATCAACATAATTATGTACTTACTTGTAATTATTTCATTTAGGAAATTGTTCTCTAATCTTAACTGTGTCTTTAATTCCTAAGGCTACTTACGATTATATTGAGTAACCGTAAGAGCATACAATAATACAAAATATACTCCTATCTATCACTCCTATAAAAATGTAACTTCAAAATAATCAGTAAACTCTTTTCATAGTTACTAAATAAGGTTAATAAATACACAAGTAAAAACAAAGTTTACAAGATATTGACATCCAGGTAAAATTTAGCAACATTTTTATATAAAGACTAATTATGATAAACCACTGTGTAACTAATTTTTGACTTGTTTTATTATCTAATTTTTATTATAATTACTTAATAAATCCAGAATTTTTTTGCCTTGTTACATATAGAAAATGTGTTTTATAAATTTTATGTCCCCTACCATATAAGCAAAAAGAAACCAACCCTTAAAATTTACATGTAACTTATGTGACAAAGAAAATGGAGAAGATGAATCTTTCCTATTCCTTGTGCTAAGTGCAACTAAGAGTCCTGGACAGGATCTCAAATGGGAGGAACAAAAGGACTATCAACAGATAGCTGCCAAACTGAGAAAGGAGAGAAATCTGATTATTCAACACAAATTTGAGAACAGTTATGGTAAGTATGCTTTAACAAGTAATTATGAGCACACTTGAAACAAGTGGAAAATTTTCCCCAGCAAAGAAATAGAAGACATGGAGATGAAACACAGAGAAATTTTGAAACTGAAAAGTACAATAAACAAAAGTTTGAAATCTTTATGAATCTTCCCAGTAGCAGAATAGAGGAGGCAGGGAAATAATTAGTAAACTTAAAAATGGAATAACAGCAATTATCCAATTTGAATAATGGAAAAAATAGTTTAATAAGTAAATGAAAAGACTATCAGAAACGGGAGGAAATATAACAAAAGACCTAACATCCAGGTCATAAAGCACCATGCCTGGACATTTTACTTAATTTTGGATATATTTTTATTCAAGAACCAAGAGCATATAGAATTAGATTAGTCAAAGTCTCACTCCTGTGAACTACTTTGAAATACCTGTTTCTAGACCTAAAAGCTTGGCATAGAAACTATGTTATTTTACATTTTCTCGTTGCCAAAACACACATTTTATTCCTGGTCCAAGAACTTCCCCTGAGCCCGACAAATCTCTCCAGGTAAGAATAATTTCATCCATTGGGAGTAAGAAGTATTTAGTAAGTACCTAGGAAAGGCCAAGCTCTGGTCAACTCGGCACTTTCACATGCTCCTCCCCTTTCCTGGGATGGATTCCTTTCATGTGTTCCACCTGGAACCCTCCCATTCTTCCATCAGAGTCGGTCCAAATACAATCTTAACTGACTCTCTCAAGAGAAGATATGTGAGTTACTTCAGTTTTATTTATACTTTACCTGTCGATACATCTTTTTTTTTATTAAGTCATATACACATAGATCATGAATACATTTATGCATATGTGGGGTACAGTGTTTAAAGTGCTTCATACATCATGCCCTACTAACTAAAAAATATGTCCCTCTAGTTGAGGACGCACTTTTCATCCTTGCTACTGCAACTGCACTGAAGTCTTGTCTATCACAAAATGTGTTCAGTAAGTTCCTTGTTGCATAAATAAATTGATTATTGTATTAATTATGAATAAGATATTTTTAAATACCTACTGCCTACTAGGTAGAGTAATAGACCCAGTTACACACGATGCATGAATGAGGTTGGCCTTATACTGGAAACCCATTATACCACATCATACTGATGCAGGACCAAGTGACACCACAATCTGCAGCCTTAGCCCTGGAGGTGTTGGTGCTGCTGTGGATGGAGGAATCAGCTTGCTGGAAGGGCCGGACATCTGCAGGGGGAGACAATGGCACCTTGCTGTCTCCTCCACCTGCACTTCTGACTGGTGAATTTCATGTAAGTTTCCAAGGTCTGAGAGTTCACTGGACAGCTGGCTGTAACTGATGTAGACCCATGCCCTAAAAGTCAACATCAAGTTGGCAAAACAACCCCCTGCCACTATATAAACCCCTGACAGAGAGCCCGAAGATAGAGCTCAAAGAGGAAGCAGGAGAGTTTGTTCCCCTCCTGGATTCTCTCTGCTAGGAGGTTTGGTTTTTTGTAGTTGTGATTTTTGTTTCTGTGAATAAATCCTGACTTACCACTGATCCTGTGGAAAGAATGGATTCATTCTTTGAGTCCAAGAACTTGAAACTTCGATAGCAATACTATAGTGTATGTGATATTTTGCATGTTTAGAAAAGGGAAAACTAGTCATATAAGTGTCTCCCTCACCCTCAAACCAATAATGCAAGACATATTTTAACTAATTGATGGCATTCCCTTGCTACCACTCATCGCAGGGTCTGCCATATATATACTTCTCAATACCTACTCTAAAATAATAATAATAATAAATAAATGATCAAAATTGGTCTACTTTAGTGGACTATTACAAAGTGGTTTGCAAACTTTTACATTTTGACAATGCTTCCTAAATGTATGTACTTTTAAAAATTTACAATGTATAGGTTTTATTCCAATAATATATCCAGGTACTTTAAAATATGCAATTAGGTAAGCATAAATTTTTCCTAAGAAATAAAAGATTATTTTTTGAACTATTCAAAAAATTAAATGTGCCTAGAATTCAGTTCAATAACTATAGGTAATTACTACAGATGTAACATTGTATTCAGCATTGTGACAGGATAACAAAGAAATCATGGTTCTCTTAAAAATAGAGTTCTGCTATCCAGACATGCTATTCTTCTTTCGAGGAAAAATACACTTCTGTGCTTAACGTTCAATTCTATTTATAACTAAACATTGGTAAAATTACCTTTAGTAGTTGAAGTAATAATAAAAAATGAATGTGTTAAAAATATGTATTAGTTATTCTTTATAGAATATAAAGAATGTTATCAAGTTAGATCCATTTTTGAGCAGGAAATTTTTTAGAAATAAAATCAAACAGAGGTATGAAAAAATATGTAATTAGGTACGAATTGATTTATACCTTAAGTTTTTTTTTTAAACTTGAAATTTAAACTTGAAATTTTTTTAAACTTGAAATTTTAAACTTGAATGTGTAGAAAATTAAACTGAAAATATTCCCCGAAGTGAAAATAACCATTCAAAAAGAAAAATCATTCCAGTGTGTTTCAAAAACCCTAAAAAGATAAAAACTTATCTCATTCTTTGAAGAGCTAAATATACAGCAGAAAGCATTTGGTATTCAATTTGCAAGAAAGTATAACCTGTTGAAACAAGTTGTAACATAAAACTAGTATGACATTGAATTGCTCCAAGTACTTTTACTGTAAATGAGAAACAAAAACAGAGACGAGGAAGTAATAGATTTCCTTTAGAGAGCCCTGTTTCAGGTGATATTCTATGTCATGATTGTCAAAATCCTCCAGTGACAGGCTATCCTAGTAGTTAATTGTCTTTGAAACTTCACTTCTAATTTTGGCAAGATTAGACTACTTAATTGTGTTATTATCTTTTTAATTTAACTGTCTAATATTGTAAAAATGTTGCAAATTACCCTTTTGGGGCTTGTTTCATTATTCTCAAAATTTAGGTTGACTTTTGTGTAGTCAGTGAGACTAAACCTTATGCAGTTGGAGAAAATATTTTATTTATTCATATTAGAATATATTTTAGTCATAAATCATCCTTTCCTGTTATTGATATGTACTCAAGTTCATTGCTGTATATTACCCTTGCTTTTACCCTGTGTCAAAACACTTTCCATCAGAAAGAAGAAAAAGACAACTATGAAGTAGAAATTACGACAATATCTAGTATTTAATTAATATGACTCACACCCCTGCTTCACAATCACATCTCTATGAATCCGTGTGTAGTCACAGAAGCACACAGCAGAAGAAAAACTGTTCATGACTGTCTCTCTTTGTTTTTCATTTTTTTTAAAACCTTGTGTTTAGTTTTTGTACCTGAGACTTTGGTCCATGTAGGTGGTGCTAGTTTTAGCGATGTGCAAAGAAGACTTGGCCGCAGGGGAAATGTGTGCTCCATCAAAGGCATGGCTGTGACGTCTATTCAGGTGGACTCTGCTGCATGCCTTGCTTCAGTAAAAAGGAGAATATGAACAAATTCAACTGTCAAAACCTTATAATGTGTCTTAGTGGCCTTTTACCACCATTTCTGGATCCATGACTGTTTACTCAATATGTTAAACATGTTTTCTCATTTCAAACGTATCCTCTTTTAATGAGCAAATATTCAAAATTGCTTACTCATCAACTTTGCTATTATGACTACCATCACTATAGATCCAAGATGAACAGGCCCCCGTTACATACTTTGCATACATCATTATTTAATATTCTGAAAAACTCTATGAAGTCAGTGTGCATTGTCTGCTCTGTGCAAATCATAATGTCCCGACTTATATGGATGCAGCAACTTGTCTGCGGTCCCATCATATAATCACAAAGTTGTCTTGCTCTAGTGCCAAATTTGTAGTCACCGAGGCAAAATACAAAATCACAACCTCTATTCTCCTTAAGTAAATTTGTTTAATCAAATCCTTTTCCATTTTGTTGGCATGAAGAAGGGGGTAAACCTACTTTCCGCTACTGGTAACATTTAACTGTCACCTATTTTTCAGCTAAGTAGTTTAATAGGGATTTTGAAAATAATCTGTGTAGCTGAATTCACCATCTACCATTTTCAAATGAAGGCGGCACGGGTCAGAAACTCCAGACATATTGCACCATGTCATATAGCTAACATGTTCGAACTAAAATTTGAACTCTCCTTTTTTATAGTTAAGTTTCCCATTCTTTCTACCACTCAGTTGCCACTGTTGACACATCACAGCAAAAGAAGATCAACACACCCTCCCAGTCATTGCATAAATTGGCTTCCTCCGACATGTACACAAACAAACTGATACAGGAACAGTGAATGAAGTGGGATAGTGGCAGCATCTGTATTTACCTAACAATAGAGAGTGAGGAATAGCAGAGTGACAGAAGAGCAAGTAAACCAACTTCTCAGGGCACCTGAATTCACAGTCCAGTGCAAAACAAGCATTTGAATCCATTTAACTCCCCAGAAAAAGCCTTCACAAAGAAATTCCAAAAGCTCATCACTGTGGGTTGCAAGCTGGCAGAGGGACACTTTGCAGAACCTACTGAAGCGATTAGTGATTCTTTTCTAAATGACACAGGCAAAGAGAGCGGAAACAGAGAACTTGCAGTTCAAAATCCAAGAGCACAGGATTTATATGTGAAAGGGGCAAAGGGTAAACAAGTTTTGTTCTTTAAATATGGCAATCATTTCGTGTGGTGAATAAAACAGAATACCATCCACTCCCCTCTCACTGGCTTCCTGCAAGGCTTATCTTCGACATCTGGCTCTGGTAACTCAGGCATCCTTAATGCCATAAATATTGTCACTGTACCCCAGTGTAATTTTGTACATGTCGTCTCTCACTGGGGTATGTACTCCTTGCCCCGTGTACTCTTAAACTAGCATATTCTATATTGTCAACAACATCTTGATCTCTATTGAGGTTTTCTGGTTACTTGCCTGGCTGCACAAACAGCTCCGATTCTGGAGGAGAAAATTGTGTCTTATTTAGTTTCTTGACATCAAATACAAACTCGAGAAATTGTAACAAGTTAATAAATGTTAAGAAAACTGGATGACTTTACAACATTGGTTTTCAAAATAACAGGTTATTATGTTCCTTCCAGTTGCACTGTTTCCTATCAGTCCTTGGATAGAAGGAAATCTCAGCACCTTTTAACTTCTTTGTGTTAACAAATATGTATGGCTATCTTAAAATACATTTGCTATCATGCCTGCAAGGCACGTATAATTATGTCTAATTATGACGCAACACCATGAAATTATACATATTAACTCTGGACATAAAATTTATGGAACTTTTTATTTTATTTTGATAGCAAACATACTTCCTTAGATTTTATATAACATGATCACTGACTCAGAGCTAAAAGTAATTAAAGAAATTCTAGTATTCAGTAAGAAGGGTCATCTAGAACATGCATACTGTACACGACTAGCTTTGGATGTCTATTTGTGAAAAAAACCTGGTACTTGCTTATAGTTTCTGTATTTGAATCTGTAGATAAAAATAATTCCAAAACCCAGTGACTTAAACAATCTGATGTGCACAGAAATAACCTGTGAATCTGATTAAAATGCAGATTGGGATTCCGAAAGGGTAGGCTGTTACCTTCCTAACAAGCTCACCGGCTTCATCAAATGCACCTTACAGTTTGAGACACATTATTTAAATGTAGAAACTTATAAAGAAAGTTAAATCTGAACTGTTGATTAGAATCACTTCTTCATACTTACCTCAGTAGCCATTTTGATCAGGAGACTTAATAACAGAAGGACTCGAGAGCCTCTTTGAAATTAACTTGAACAAAAATAATGTTCAAACATACAAGTGAAATTTAGGCATACTTTAGAAGCCAAATTATGAGGTAGATTCTGGGTCCTGATCTTGTCTCCTTGACAGAACTTTAGTCAGGCTCCTCAGAACTCAACTTGGCGCTGTACTTGGGTCTGTCCCCCAAGAGTCCAATTTTAGAAAAAAAAATCCCGCTACATCAGGTTAGCCAGAATCGCCCACCCTTGATATCTAACCACTAACCTCCTCTGCCACTATCTCTCGCCTATTATTTGATCACCTTGGCCCGTCTTTAACAGAAATCCTGTTCTATTGGTTTAGCCAGACCCTCCTCTGACCCCTGATGTTTCCTTCGGTAATTTTTCAGTCTCCTTACCCCCTACGCTCTGATTATAAATACTTACATTCTGAGTTCAGCTCAATCTTTTCCCCTACCACACAACCCTATCACAATAGTCCCTGTACTTACTGAGTAAAGATGCCTTACCATTTTAATAAATGTCTT